>NC_136267.1:101924126-102349126 GCF_964187855.1 Myxine glutinosa
CCTGACTTGAATCCAATTAAACGTTTATGGCGTGACTTGAATATTGCAGTCCATCGACGATCCCCATTAAACTTGGCAGAACATTAACCTTGGCAATTTTCAAGTGAAGAATGGGCAATGATTTCACCATCTCACTGTGCAAAGCTGGTAGAGACCGACCCAAAAAGACTCGTAGCAGGCATTGCTGCAAAAGGTGCTTCCACCAAGTACTGAACTAATGGGGCAAATACTTTTGCAACCAGTGAATTTTGATTTGTACACGTTTTTTTTTTTTTTCTTACAGGTATTCCTGACATGTAACCTCCTTCAACAACAACAGTATTTCGTTTGATCTCTTCAGTTATGAATAAAAAAGTTCATTTGGAAAATATTTCTACATAATTCATAAATCATCTAAGTGTGCCTTTATTAGCTGCAGGTGAATACTTTTGCAGAGCGAGCGGTATTCACGAGCGGTATTCAATGACAAAGGACGGACTATAACCGAAACAGGCTCGGACAGGCCAGGCCCAGAAATGTCAAAACGAAGGTTACTGACCTTGAAATGATAGAAAATAATGTATAATCAGTTATGAGGTTAGTTAGCTACACAATACCGAAAATTCGGTGAAAAATAAATTGAAAAAAAAAAAATGGAAAAAAAAATGAAAAATGAAAAATCGAGCTCCGTGGGGCTGGACACATGACATTCGCCTGAGCCCTGAACCAAATATGGAAACCCCTGTCAGATTCCACCAAACCCCTCAGAGAGGATGTAGCTTGAACTCGATTACCCCCTAAAAAGACATCTTTTTCGGGCGTGGCTCCACCCACAATGGGCGCAATACGCCCACTCTTGGCAGGACACAACGAGATCATGATAACCTCCCACCCAAGTTTCATCAAGATCAGATGATATCATCGGGTAGTTATGCTGTGGACAGACAGACACACAGACAGACAGACAGATGCACACACGACGAATATAGTGGTCACTTGATAACTCGTGAACCAATATATATTTTTTAGAAGATGCTGGCCTGTACCAAGACACGTTTACATCTTGAAAACTTGGTGAAAACAAAATTTGCAGCAGGCTTGCTACGTTATATCAATCAATTGTTAAAAGTATTTTATGGAACACAAACTTTAAAAAAAAATTTCCATCAACCCTGGACCATCAGTGGAAAACTCCTTCTTCTTCTTCTTTCTTTCTTTTTTTTTTTTTTTTTTTTTTTTTTTTTCTTTCTTTTTTTTTTTTTTTTTTTTTTTTTTTTTTTTTTTTTTTTTTTTTTTTTTTTTTTTTTTTTTTGTATACAATATCGAGGCTCGTGAAAGAGCGAACATTAATCACACAGAAAGACAAACCGACACATAAAACATATAACATAGGGAGCGGTAGACAAGATGGGGAGAGAGGGGGAAGGACACAAACACAACATTTGAGAGCAGGGACCGAGAGACATGGAGACATCGAGAGATCTGAGAGAGGGCGAGGGCTTTGGGGGGGGGGGCGTGGGAAGGGGGCAGTGGGAGAGGTATAAAACATATGGACACTGCCAGGACTTCCAGGAAAGAAGTTGGAATTTCAAACAAGGTGGATCTGGGGTGAATTAGCGGGGGTAGAAAAGATCAAGGTTTTGGATGGGGGAAGATAAGAGATGGTGGTGAACAGCTGTTTTAAAGACCTGGAGGGAGGAGTGGGATTGAAGGGAGTGAGGGAGTTTGTTCCAGAGGCGGGAGAAAAGAGGAATGAAAGAGTGAAGGTGAGCGGAGAGCCGAGATTTCGGCAGTTTAACCATCAGAGGGTTGCTGGCAGATCTTGTGCGACCTGTAGGAATATTTGGGGGACAGAGCACAGAGAGAGCTGGGGGTGCAAGGCCGGAGAGGAGTCGGTAGAAGACAGAAAGACCACCTACCTGCCTGCGGTGAGTGAGTGAAAGGCCCTCAGAGATAGCTTCATCGCGGGAGATTCCAATAATTCTGAAAGCTTTGGTTTCAACAGCGTGAAGCCGAGCTAGGTGTGAGGCAGGAGCACCGGCCCATAGGGGAGAACAGTATTCCATTGAGCTGCGGATGAAAGCCTTGTATGTGGTGAGGAGCTCAGGTGTGCCGAGGAAGGACTTCGCACGACGGAGGATGCCCAGTCGGCGACTGGCTTTGGAGGCCAGCTTGGAAATGTGGTTTTTCCCAAGAAAGATCATGGCAGATAGTGAGACCCAAAATCTTGAGCGACAGAACTTCTTGGAGAGGATTGTTGAGAAAGTAGATGGGAGGGTTGTCCAGTCGATCTTTTCGGAGAGACATAGTAAGAGTGTGAGATTTGTCAGGATTGAAAGACATGTTCCACTTGTTTGACCAGTCTGTGATTTTGTCCAGGTCTTCAGAGAGTGAGGAGGCAGCAGACTGCCGATCTGAGGGAAGAGGAATGGAGCGGCAGAGAGTGGAGTCATCAGCAAAGAGATAGAGAGGATTTTCGAGAGAGTCAGAGAGATCATTGATGAAGACCAGAAAAAGCACGGGGCCCAGAACACTGCCTTGGGGAACTCCAGCCTGAACAGGAAGAGGAGATGAGAGAAACCCATTCAGGGCCACACGTTGACGACGACTAGAGAGGAAGTCCACCAGCCATGCGTGGAGATTTCCATGGATACCAAAGGAGGAGAGTTTGGTGAGCAGAGCGGGGTGCCAGACCGTGTCGAAGGCACGTGATATGTCGAGGGAGACAGCTCTAATTTCCTGTTTGGCATTGAGGACCTCCATCCATTGTTGAGACAGCAGAAGCAGCATGTCCAGAGTAGAGTGACCTGGTCTGAAACCAAATTGATGATCAGAGATCAAGCCATTGGAGAAGAGGAAAGATTTCATATCAGAAGCAATGATGGATTCCATGACTTTGCTGATAATTGGGAGAAGGCTGATTGGTCTGTAGTTGCTAGGATCTGTTTTTGCACCTTTTTTGTGCAAAGCGGTGATGTTGGCTGATTTCCAAGCAGATGGCAGTTGACCTTGAGCAAAAGAGAGGGTGAAGAGAACAGCGAGAGGGTGAGATAGAGCAGCAGAGCAGGATTTTAGGACCCGTGGGCTGATGCCGTCGGGTCCAGTTGCAGAATCAGAGTCGAGGGTTGACAGAAACTTTTCCACCTTGTCAGGAGGAAAGGACACGGAGTCCAGGAGCAGCAGGGTACGACTGGGTATGGTGGGTACAGAGAGGGATGGGTTTGGGACACAAGATTTAGAGGCAAACACAGAGTTGAGGCATTCAGCTTTTTCACGTGCGGAGTCAGCTGTATAGCCGTTTGAGGTAAGGGAGGGGATGGAGGGGGAACAAACACCAGAAACGGATTTGACCAGACGCCACCAGGATTTGGAAGAGGGAGACAGATAAGAGAGTTCGGTCTTGAGAACGGAGAGATATTGTTTCCTGGCTCTCCTGAGGGTGGACACACACTTGTTTCGGGCTTTGTGAAAGGAAATGAGATTCCCTTCCGTTGGATTTGCTTTCCAGGAGACGAAGGCAAGTTGTTTCTGGGCAACAGCCTCACCACAAGATTCCGTGTACCATGGACGGGAGGAAGGGTATGACAACTGAAGACGAGATGGGATAAATCTGTGCATGAGAGAGAGCAATTTACTTTGGAAGAATTCCCAGGATGAGTTGATGTCAGAGGTGGTAGAGATGGGAGACCAGTCCAGATGATTGATGGCTGCTTGAAGACCGTGCCAGTTGGCCTGAGTGAAATGCCAGACTCGTCGACGCTGAGCAGGCTCCCTGAGGATGGTCAGAGAGATGTCCACTTTAACAAGGACATGATCAGATGATCCGATCGGAGCAGAAGAAGAGCAGCAGACATTTTCAGGGAAGTTAGTCATAACCAAGTCCAGAAGAGAAGATGTTCCGTTGACTGAGATCCGGGTCGGGAAATTGACAGATTGTGTCAGTCCCAGTGAGTCGCAGAAGTCCTTTGCTGAGGAGCCATGGCTGGTGAGAGAGGTACCCACACCCAGCCAACTGGCATGATGACAGTTGAAATCACCACATATGAGGAAGAGAGAGTTGGGATGAGTAGATAGAAGTTGGTCCATATCATCAGACAGCGAGATGTAGATGGAGTCATCACTGTTTGGTGGACGGTACAACACACATATGAACAAGAGGTGGGAGCGAAGGGGAAGCCGTAGCCAGAGGTATTCCTGGGGGTGAGGTGGAGAGAGTGCAGTGCAGGGCGAGTGAGGAAGAGAGTTTTTGATAAAGATAGCAACCCCGCCTCCAGGACGAGGCTCAGGTCTATCATACCGGAGGAGGGAGTAGCCCGGGAGAGATACTATGGAATCAGAGACATCATAAAGGAGGAAAGTTTCTGTTAAGCAGATCACGTCTGGTTTGACAGAAGCAACCTGTATGGAGAGATCAGTTAAGTTTGAACGAAGGCCCCGGATGTTTGAGGTCCATACCGTTAATGAAGAGGAAGGGGGAGCATCAGATACAGAACAGGGGGGAGGAGGGGTAGGGTAAGATGTGGAAGAGGTGGAAGAGGTAGGGAGAGCTGTTGAAGGTGTGTCAGAGATTTCAGAATAGCTCGGAGAAAGGGAAGGATGGGGCGGACAAAAGGTTTGATGGTGATTGGGTGAGCCACAATGAGGTGTTATTTGAGGAGGGGGAAGAGCGAGGCAGAAGGTTGGGGGAGATGGAGGTGAGAGTTTGAAGGGGGAAGAAGCGGGGAGGACGCTTTGAGGAGGGGGAGTGAGCGGGGGGAAATTGAGAAGCAATGAGGGTGGGGAGATTTGAAGGGGAGGGGTGAGGGGGGAGTTTGGGAGGGAAGGGACAAGGGGAGGGATTTGAAAGGGATGGGATATGGGGGAGATTTGGAGGGGAGGGGTGAGGCAGGAGTCTAGGAGGGGAGGGGCGAGGGGGCGTCTTGGCGGGGAGGGGTGAGGGAGTAGTTTAGGAGGGAGGGGGCAAGGGGGGAGATTTGAAAGGGATGGGTGATGGGGAAGATTTGGAGGGGAGGGGTGATGGGTAAGATTTGGAGGGGAGGGGTTATGGGGAAGATTTGGAGGGGAGGGGTGAGATTGGATTTTTGAAAGTGTACGATTTATGGGAAACGAACATTTATTGCAAAATGAGTTTCTTGTGACCTTCGAGTTAAAAATACGTTTAAGGACGCTGGATGGAGGATGGAGTGCAGGAGAGTTTAGGGAATGTAGAACAAAGGCACTATAGGAGATGGATATTTTTTTTGGGATGAATTGATTTGGTGAGCAAGTCGAAAGCAGCCTTTTAAAGAAGAAGAAGAAAAAGGTGTTATAAAATATGACGGAATACATAACTTGAGGGGAAAGTGTAAACATTGAAGGTTAATGAGTGAAAACTATCTGGGGAAATGGGGGAGAAACACGTGGTCGAAGAACGAACGAACGAATAAGAATGAATAAACGAATGAGAACAGAGAAGGAAATGTTTTTTTTTTTTTTTTTTTTTTTTTTTTTGAGTTGAGATTTACACAAGGAAGTAGGCTATGGGTGAAAAGCCTGGGAATACAGAGAACGAAAGTTATTGGATCACAAACGACGGACCACTGAGAGAAAAACAAAGCCTCAAGGTTGTACAGTGCACACTGTACAAGGCCTTGCTCGCGGGCAAACAGGGCAATTTGTGACATATCAGGAACTGATTACCTTTTCAGAAGAGGCTGTTATAGTGAATTTCCAATGTCATAGTGCCGCTGTGCTTGGTGCTCATGATCAATAATAAATTGAACCCAAATTGATGTGAATTGCCAGCTTCCATCACTTTTTAACTATGCATGTGAGATACCAACTGTGTTCAGACAAAGGTTTAGTAAAACAACTGACCCGATTTCCTTGGTTTGTCATCTCTTCATGGCTGTAGCTGAAGCAGAGATTGGAAAGGCTACGATTATCGCAGCACTCGATATCACCAGTCCTCGAATAAACTGCAGCAAAAAGAAAAACAAAAAGTTATTTCATTTATCTTCCTAAGAGTTTGAGGCTCATGGAAGAGTCGAGTTATGCAAGCATTACTATCGAAGTAGTAGTACTAAACTATATTCTAAAAAAAAAAACGGGGCAATACCCCTGGGCGCTCACCTGGTAGGTCTACACTGACTAAAGGTATTTTAAACAGTATCACAGTATTTTAAACCAATTTCAATGGTTGCTGGAAGACAGGGCAATATGTACAATTATACTAACGTAATCATAAGATTTTAAACTAACAAACAAAAAATACCTATTTTGGTGGGCAACCCCCTACCTACCCTGTATAGCTCCTCAGAGCCCAATTTTTCTAATGACTAAAACAAATATTGGTACATCATGAGTGATGAAGGTTGTGGTCAAGTTTCATTGAAAGAGTGTTAGTAGTTTCAGAGAAAAGAGCAAATACATATTTTGGGGGTCAAACCTGGACCCACTTTGACCCCGATTTTAATGCTGCAAACAAGCTTGAGTTATCCCATCAGCAATATATCAAGTATCACTTTAGCCAAGTTTGGTCACAATCCCATCAGCAGTTTTGGAGAAGTTGCAAGTGTTTATGTTCAGACTGACGGACGGACAACGTGCCATCCCATAAGCTCCCTGGAACTCCATTCCAAGTGAGTTAAATAGAAAGTAGAATTTGACACAAATGAGTCAACGTATATCACTCCACCCACGTTAGATGTTTATGCTTCATCTCAATTAGGTCTTCACGAACTATTTAGCTCATATGGAGTTTGTGAAAAAGCATCTTGATACTGCAGGCATGGGGAAATATTGGTGGTGAGAGGATACAAAAATAATAATAACTAGCCAAAACCCGTGGAACATCCACGGAAGGGAGGATGTGGTGTATGGATAGAGTGTACCATTATGGATGGCATAGGGGAGCGCTCATGGGATCTTCTTCTTCCGTTAAGCTCCAATTTTTTCTCTTTAAGTTAAGTCCAATCAGTCCTCTCTGTTCGAAGTGCTCAGACCATGCCTTCCCACTCTCATACTTTTATTTCCGTTCGGTGTAGAAAGAGATTGACATATCGTTCGTCTGTTTTCAGCTCGTTATCTTTAAGCTTTCTTACGTCTCGCCACCCGCTACACCTCTCTGAGTTACGAGGATTTATGCAACGCACCCCGAGTATCGCAACGTCACTCCATTTAACTTTATTAAAATGACGATAAAGACGTTTCCTTATATATCCTAATTTAAAATGTTCAAGGGAATAAAAAGACCATTTGGTTCACACCACCCATGTTCACACCACTCGACTGTCCAATCAGCGGACGGCTCGCTTCGCCTTCGCCCAGCAGACGCCAATACGATGGCGTCGTATCGGCAGTTAATCGGATGCTTTTGGGCCCCAACGTCGGCTAATTCAGATTTTTCGAGTATGGCTGTACGTGATAAACAAAGAGCGCGGTTCGTAGATCGTAAATCCATGAGTGCCGTGGGCATCGGGTCACTGGGTGCGGCGTAAAAGGGATAACAAAGTCGAGTCCTTACGGTATTATTATATAAATAAAAGAAAAAGACGGTGCCAAAACCGACACCATTCACTGGTTTTGCTAGTGGGGAGGGTGATGACACCTTGCCAGGACTCAACACCAGACAAACGGTGGATAAGCTCCCTTCGAGAGCCGACGGCCATCCAGTACGGAGATGGTGTCTCCTAAAAAACACCCAATGGGGGTAGGAAATTTTATTTTCCACCTGGCCTAGTTAACCCCATCCTGCACAGTGGTCCTCCTCCTCCTGTGAAGAGGTTTCCTTGTTTCAGGACTGTGTGAAGGTTCTGCCAGTTTTTCCTCTTCTTTTTCTTTGTAGCACTTCACATTTAGTGGCTCTCAGCCTGGATTAGAGAAAATTTCAACTTAAAAAAAGGTCACGTGAAAAATTAAAAGTCCCTTGAGAGAGCGCATGAGGGATAGAGAAAAAAGACAGACAAGTAGAAGAGAGAACATCAGATTCTTCTAACCTGAGCTATGGTTTGCAAAATGATTTTCAAAGGGCACATGACCGACCTTTGATCTGTTGAAACTAAAATTTAATTAGTTCACCTTTGTATTACAGTCCATACGTGTCAAGTGAGGTTAAAACCTATTGAGTGGCTCATAATTGCAGTAACACAGATTTTCAATTAAAGGGCACATGACGTTAGGCCTTTGACCTTTTGAACCAATCACTCAATCAGTTCATCTTTACATCAGTACACAGCTGTACCAAGTCTGGTCAAAATCACTTCTGTGGTTCACAAGTTATCACAGTAATGAAAATCTGCTACTTTCAGCTAAAGGTCACATGCCCTTTGACCCTTTCAACAAAAAATGAATCAGTTTATCTTTGCATCATAACACACCTTTGTACCAAGTTTCTTTGAAAAAAATCCCTTCAGTCGTTCACAAGTTATAGCGGAAAAATTGATCACAGGCAAATGCACAAACACACGGACAACGGACGGACAGATAACCCAAAAACAGAAAGACCCTGGCTTCGGCGGCATAAATATTATACAACAACGAAGCTTGTGGGAGAGCTAAAACACAGAACAGAACACTGTGGAAAGTGAGAAAACAAAACAGCAGGGAAGGGGTACAGATTCAACAACAAGGAAAGAACAAGACAGTGTAAAACGAGAGAAACCCTAATTTTCAACTCAACTGGAACATGGTTCCAGGGAGCTAATGCGATGGCGCATTGTCCATCCATCATTCCGTCTACACTTGCAACTTCTCCAAAACTGCTGATGGGATAGTGACCAAACTTGGCAGAAATGATATATGGTATGTTGCAACCCAAGTTTGCTCAAGGCATTAAAAAAAAAAATTCGAGATCTAAGGGGGTTTACCAGGGGCTAAGTGGGTCCAGATTTCACCCCCTCCCTCCCTCCTAAAAAAAAATAGGTACCTGTATTTGCTTTCGTCTCTGAAACTACAAACGCAATTTTGAGGAAGCTTGACCACAACCTTCATCACATCATGAATGTACCAAAGTTTGTTCACGGCATTAGAAAAATTGGGGTCTAATGGGATCTACGTGGGGTGGGGGTGAGGGGTTCCCCCCAAAATAGGTTTTTTATTGTTTGCTTGTTCAAAGTCTCATGATTGCATTCGTATGATTCTACATGCTGCCCTATCTACTAGCAACCATTGAAGTTGGTTTAATACACTGTGATACTGTTTAATATACCTTTAGTCGGTGTAGTATACAGTACTGCTTTATTCCACCAGGTGAGTGGCCAGGGGTATTGCTCCTATTTTTACTCCAGAAATGACTAACAAGACTTACAAAGGTAAATGCAGTAATGCAACTGTAACTTGCTATTTTGCCAACCTGCTTTATCCTTCTGATGGCACAAGGGCTGCATTCAGCCTGAGAAATGTTCACATTCAAATTGTCAAGAAGCAAAATGTTGCCCAATTTAATACAGCAGATGACAAATCAATTATCAAATTATGGGAATTTAAAATATCGAGTACCCTTGTGCTTTTTCTGTTTTCAATCAATGATACATGCATGCCACATGCTCTTTCGACTTCTTTTTTTTTCAAATGGAAACAGTGGTATGTTTAAAGTCCACATTAAATTACAGTCAAGAAGAAAAGGACAATTATGAGAGTGTTTGAGAAGGTGACACTACACCCCACGCAGAGTCCTTTTCTTATGAGCTCAATTTACTAAACATCTGCTGAAGATGCACTTTCACCATCAGGCTCCATCCAGTGTGGCCCCTCCAAACTTGGCACTCAGATTTACTTGCCATTGAAAAAGTGAGCATTTAGATTTCATGTGCAACCATCTTCCTAAAAACACTTCTGGTGATACAATAACGTAATGACACACAACCTGTGGAAACTGCCAAATAAAACATGTCTATCGACTCAAATTTGCCTCCTTTCTTTAAGCAGATTCCATATGGTTGCATTCTACAACTGGAGGGTTCCTAGAACATGATACTCCGCATAGTGTTCAAGTATATACATTACTTCAATTTAAAATAAAATAATGACATTAAAGATTGTTTAAAAATAATTCTGAAAGTTTAGCGCTATTGAAGCAGTCTTATACATCACCCTATTCAACATGTCCAAGTACTGCTAAATGGAAGGGTTATGAAAGTGCAACGAAGGAGATTTGTGTTCTGCAGTGGTCAAGTTTATAATTCAATTTAAATAAAACAAGCGTTACGCCTAGGTCCCCCGTCGGTGAAGTGATGTGAGTTGACAAAGTGGAAGACGCAGGGCGGCCATCTTGGATTTTGATGTGGCGACCCAATTTTCAATAGCGTTCTTCCTTATGCGTAGATACACCCACAAACCAGATTAGAAGTTAGTAGTTCGTTTATTTTTCAAGATATTTCGCTCACAAGGTTCAGACATATATATGGTGGCGGCCATCTTGGATTTTGACGTGGCGACCCAATTTTCAATAGCGTCCTTCCTTATGCCTAGATACACCCACACACCAAATTAGAATTCGGTCCTTCGCTTACGCACGCACGTACGCACGTACGCACGGACGCACACACGGACGGAGGGGAAAACCATAGTCCCCCTTTCGCTCCACGGTGCGACGTGGGACAATAAAGATTGTAAACGTCATATCAATAAATAAATTCCAGAATTTATGACAATACGCGCAGTGTCTTTTACGCCACCATATCTAACACGTTATATTAGTTTTTTGCACCTGTTGTTTGTGTCCTGTATGACATCCAAAAAAAACCAGGAAGTTACCTGTTTGGAATGATTTTAAATTTTGTTTGACTGCCAGGCAGACAGACTAAAAAATTATCTCACTCCACTCTGTGCATGTGTGATCGGGACGAATTCAGAGCCAAAGTAATGTTAAACAGCCAGTTCGTTTTCCGATTCATGGAAAAATACTACATTCAATTTAAATAAGTTGTTCCTTGATCATAAACTGACATTTACAGACAGACGGATAGACATTAACCAGTTGCTTAACCATGCGCATTTCACTTCACATGTGCGGGGTAATAATGGCATGTAATGAAAACGCAGAAATCCATTTGGCAAATCTGGGCCAAATAACAGTGGGTCGGGTACAGCGTTCCATAAAAACTATAGCATTTGGAGATGTGCATCAGCCACCATATAAAAGCGAGGTGGAGGAATGAAAAAAAACAACAAAAAAACAGGGTGAGTAGTATCTGAAGAGAGATGGTAGAAAAGAGACCACTAACTGCAACAGAAGGCAATAGGTCACATTCCTCTATTTGTGGGAAATGCTTACGATGTTGAAAGTTTCAGATAACAAACCATTTCAAACCTGTCTCCCTCCTCCAAATCCTGGTGGTGTCTGGTCAAATCTGCTTCTGGTGTTTGTTCCCCTTACCTGAAACATTGTACCCTTACCCTTTACTCCATCTCCTCCCTTACCTCAAACGGCTAAACAGCTGACACTGCACGTAAAAAAGCCGAATGCCTCAACTCTGTGTTTGCCTCAAAATAGTGTCCCAAACCCATCTCTCTCTGTACCCACCTTGCCCAGTCGAACGCAGCTGCTCCTGGACTCTCCTGACAAGGTGGAGAAGTTTCTGTCAAACCTCGACTCTGATTCTGCAACTTCACCAGACGGCATCAGCACATGGGTCCTAAAATCCTGCTCTGCCGCTCTATCTCACCCTCTCTCTTTTATCTTCACCCTGAAGGAGCTGGGGCTCCCACGTCGATCGGAAGAATGGACGCGACAAAAAGCTGGAATTCATCCGAGTTGCTTTAATCAAACCAAACACTCAGGCACCCTGAAAAGCCCGTTTATCGGGCAGCAATATATATACATATTATCCCGGAGCGTTTGCCCAGGAAAGGCGAGAGGGGGCGTGGCCCAGCGTCCTGGCTGCGGCCTGGCAAGTTGAGGGCGAGCCTGCCCGGGCATGCCCGAGCGTCCCGACCGAGGCCTGGCAAGTTGAGCGCGGGCCTGCCCGGGCGTCCTGGACGAGCCCGGCATGGTGATCGCTCCGCGTCCTTGATAGGTGCAAGGCGATTGTGAAAACCCAGCGGTAGCCGCTACACACGTCCCCCCAGAATCGACTTGCACCGGCAGGGTCAATTTGAGGGGGGTCCTGATGACCCGGCCGAAGCGACCCCTAGCGGGTCGTGGGAGGGGGTCCGGTGTGGTGGTGGGTGGTCGAGTGGGGGGCACCGTGGACGGGGGGCGGCCTCGCCGCGGCGGAAGGGCCACCCGTGGTGGGTGGTCGACGTCCATGTGCGCCGGCTTGAGGCGGTCCACCGCAATCCGGTCCGACCTGCCGCCGATGTCGATGACGAACGACTTGTCGTCCCGTCGCAGCACCCGGAAGGGCCCGTCGTACGGCGGCCGGAGTGGCCCCCGATGTGCGTCGTGACGCACAAAAACATACTCCGCTGTGCGAAGTGCTGGGGGGACGTAGGACTGGGGGTCACCGTGGTGGGATGTTGGCACGGGGGCAAACCGTCGGGCGGCCTCCTGGAGGTCCGAGCGCTGGTGAGCTGCGGACCAGGGACTGGTAGCGTCGGGCACGAATTCGCCCGGGACGCGTAGCGCCTGGCCATAGACAAGCTCGGCGGTGGATGCCTGGAGGTCCTCCTTGGGGGCCGTGCGGAGGCCCAAAAGGACCCACGGCAGCCGGTCGGCCCAACCGCCGTCTTGAAGGCCGGCCATGAGCGCGGCCTTCATGGAGCGGTGGAATCGCTCGCACAACCCGTTTGCTTGGGGGTGGTAGGCCGTAGTACGGTGGAGCTTGTCCCCCAGGTTGCGGGCGACCGCGCCCCACAGCTCGGAGGTGAACTGTGGTCCGCGGTCTGAAGAGATGTCCGCCGGTGCGCCGAAGCGGGCGACCCAGGTGGCGATGAAAGCCTGCGCCACGTCGGCGGTGGAGACGAGGGGAACGGCCTCCGGCCACCTGGTGGTCCTGTCCACCATGGTGAGCAGGTGTGTGAACCCCCGTGACGGGGGGAGGGGGCCCACCAGATCCACGTTGACGTGGTCGAAACGTCGTTCGGGCATGGTGAAAGGTGCCAGCGGGGCCTGGGTGTGTCGGTGGACCTTGGCCCGTTGGCAGGCCGTGCAGGTGCTGGTCCAATCGCGGACGTCCCGACGAAGGCCGTGCCAGATGAATCGCGCCGACACCAGCTTCTGGGAAGCTTTCCGGCCCGGGTGGGAAAGGCCGTGGAGGGAGGTGAAGATGCGGCGTTGCCAGGTGACGGGCACGATGGGGCGAGGCTGGCCTTGGGAGACGTCGCAGAGCAGGACAGTGTCTGCGAAGGGGATGTCGGCCAGGCGGAGGCCCGTGTCCGCCGCCCGGAGGCCCGGAGGGCTTGCACCGTGGTGTCGGTGGTTTGGTCCGCCGCCATAAGCGCAAAGTCCACGCCCAGGTGGACCGCGTTCGCGCTGGCCCGGGAAAGACAGTCGGCCACGGCGTTGTTTTTGCCGGCGACGTGCCGGATGTCCGTGGTAAACTCCGACACGGCGGAGAGGTGGCGCTGTTGGCGGGCCGACCACGGCTCCGTGACCTTGGCCATGGCGTAAACCAACGGCTTGTGGTCGACGAACGCCGTGAAAGGTCGGCCCTCCAGGAGGTGGCGGAAATGGCGGACGGCCAGGTGTAGACCGAGGAGCTCCCGGTCAAACGTGCTGTATTTGAGCTCGTTCGGCCGGAGCTGCCGGCTGAAAAAAGCGAGTGGCTGCCAAACCCCGTTCACCCATTGCTCATGTACGGCGCCCACCGCGTAGTCGGAGGCATCCGTGGTGAGGGCGATGGGAGCGTTGAGCACCGGGTGAGCGAGCAGTGTTGCGTCGGCGAGGGCCCGCTTTGAGCTTTGGAAGGCCGCATCCATTGCTGCGGACCAGGCGATGTTGTGCCTGGCCGGCTTGCCCCGGAGGGCTTCGTAGAGGGGCCGCATGAGTTGAGCAGCGCGGGGCACGAAGCGGTGATAAAAATTCACCATTCCCAGGAATTCCTGCAGGGCCTTTATGGTGCGGGGACGCGGGAACGTGGTGATGGCCTCGACCTTGGTTGGCAGCGGCACGGCCCCGTTCTTGGTGATGTGGTGGCCCAAAAAATCAATGGCCGTCGTGCCGAAGTGGCATTTGGCCGGGTTGACGATGAGGCCGTGCTCGCTGAGGCGCCCGAACAGTGTTCGGAGGTGGAGGAGGTGCTCGGCCCGGGACGTGCTGGCGACGAGGATGTCGTCCAGGTAAACGAAAAGGAACGGCAGGTCACACAGCACGCCGTCCATCAAGCGCTGGAACGCCTGAGCTGCGTTCTTGAGACCAAATGGCATCCGCAAGAATTCGAATAAGCCGAACGGTGTGATGACTGCCGTTTTAGGGACGTCGGCCGCCCTGACAGGTACCTAGTGATATCCCCGTATGAGATCAATTTTCGAAAAAATGACCCGTCCCGCCAGACGGGCGGAGAAGTCTTGGATATGCGGGATCGGGTACCTGTCGGGGGTGGTAGCGTCATTGAGACGGCGGTAGTCGCCATACGGGCGCCATCCACCCCCCGGCTTTGGCACGATGTGCAGTGGCGAGGCCCACGCGCTATCGGAGCGCCGCACGATGCCGAGGTGCTCCAACGCGTCGAATTCGGCCTTCGCCACGGCGAGCTTGGCTGGGTCGAGGTGGCGGGCCCTGGCGTAGACCGGCGGGCCCGTGGTTGGTATGTGGTGCTCGATCCCATGCCGTACTGCGACGGCCGAAAACGTCGGCCGCGTGAGGGCCGGGAACTCCGTGAGCAGGCGAGCAAACTCGTTCGCCGCCGGGACGGCGCATGCCAGCTCGGTCGGCGCGGAGCTGCTCAATGTGCATACCAGGGAGCTGAAGGTTTCGGCGTTGATTAAACGACGCCGTTGGACGTCCACCAGCAGTCCGTGTGCGCAGAGGAAGTCGGCGCCTAGCAGAGCCATGGGCACGTTTGCGGTTACAAACGTCCAAGCAAAGCGTTGGCCGCCGAAGCAGAGGGTGACGTTGCGCGGGCCGAAGGTGCGGATGGTCGATCCGTTGGCCGCAACCAAGGAGGGGCCGCAAACCGCGGATTGCCTGTCCTGGTCAGAGGCGGGTATGACGCTCAGTTGGGCGCCGGTGTTGCACAGGAAGCGCCGTCCGGACGCTTTATCCGTGATGAACAGTAAGTTGCCCGTGTGGCCGGCGCTCATGGCTGGTAATGAACGCCGGCCCGGCCGTTTCCCGGCCTGCCGAAGGTGCACGGGGGTCGGCATGTCCGGGCCTTCTGTCCGAACCTGGCATGATAGTAACACCACGCTTGGTCAGGTGGAGGCCCTGGTCGTCGTGCTGGAGGTCTCTCGAGGAGAGGTCTCTCGAGGAGGCTCAGGGCGCGGGCCGCGGTGGCCGAACCGAGCGCTGCTACCACATGGTGGAAGCGGGTGTCGTCGGCCGTGATGCCTCGCAGGGCGAACAGGGAATCCGCCTGTGCGAACCAAACCGCCGCGTGAGCCTCCCAGAAGGTAGGCAGTTTAAGGGCGACTGCCGTGTCCATGTCGGTAGGTCACCAATGAAGGAGCTGGGGCTCCCACGTCGATCGGAAGAATGGACGCGACAAAAAGCTGGAATTCATCCGAGTTGCTTTAATCAAACCAAACACTCAGGCACTCTGAAAAGCCCGTTTATCGGGCAGCAATATATATACATATTATCCCGGAGCGTTTGCCCAGGAAAGGCGAGAGGGGGCGTGGCCCAGCGTCCTGGCTGCGGCCTGGCAAGTTGAGGGCGAGCCTGCCCGGGCATGCCCGGGCGTCCCGACCGAGGCCTGGCAAGTTGAGCGCGGGCCTGCCCGGGCGTCCTGGACGAGCCCGGCATGGTGATCGCTCCGCGTCCTTGATAGGTGCAAGGCGATTGTGAAAACCCAGCGGTAGCCACTACAACCCAATCTTTTGCTCAAGGTCATCTGCCATCTGCTTGGAAATCAGCCAACATTTCCGCTTTACAGAAGAAAGGTGCAAAAACAGATCCTTGCAACTACAGACCAATCAGCCTGCTCCAAATAATCAGCAAAGTAATGGAATCCATCATCGCTTCTGATATTAAATCCTTCCTCTTCTCCAATGGCTTAATCTCTGATCATCATTTGGGATTCAGACCAGGTCACTCTACTCCGGACATGCTGCTTCTGCTGTCTCAACAATGGATGGACTCCCTCAATGCCAAAGAGGAAATCAGAGCTGTCTCCCTTGACATATCTCATGCCTTAGATACGGTCTGGCACCCGGCCCTGCTCACCAAACTCTCCTCCTGTGGTATCCATGGATACCTCCACACATGGCTTGCCAACTTCCTTTCTGGTTGCAGTCAACACGTGGCCCTGAGGGGAATTATCTCATCTCCCCTTACTGTTCAGGCTGAAGTTCCCCAAGGCAGTGTTCTGGGCCCTGTGCATTTTCTGATCTTCATTAATTTTTCACATGTTGACTTAAAATTTTCTTCAAACATTTCTTCAAACTTCAAATTTTCTCTTCTTCATCCGTCGTGCGAAGTCCTTCCTTGGCACACCTGAGCTCCTCATCACATACAAAGCTTTCATCAGCAGCTCAATGGAATACTGCTCTCCCCTCTGGGCTGGTGCTCCTGCCTCACACCGAGCTCGGCTTCACATTGTTGAAACCAAAGCTTTCAGAATCATTGCTATCTCCCATGATGAAGCTGATTCTGAGGGCATTTCTCTCTCTCACCGCAGGCAGTTTGGTGGGCTATGTCTTCTACTGATTCCTCTCTGGCCTAGCTCCCCCTGCTCTGTCCATGCTCTGTCCGTGCTCTGTCCCCCAAATATTCCTGCAGGACACAAGATCTGCCAGCAACCCTCTTCTGGTGAAACCGCCAAAATCAAGACTCTCTGCTCACCTTCACTCTTTCATTCCTCTTTTCTCCCACCTCTGGAACAATCTCCCACAATCTCTTCAAACCCACTCCTCCCTCCTGGTCTTTAAAACAGCTGTTCACCACCATTTCTTATCTTCCCCCATCCAAAACCTTGATCTTTTCTACCCCTGTTAAAACACCCCAAATCCACCTCTTTCAATCCCCAACTTATTTCCTGAAATGCCTAGTAGTGTTCATTTGCTTTATACCATGTACCCCTTCCCTCATCCCCTCACCCCCCCCCCCCCGCTTCCCCCACGCACCCGCCCTCTCTCTTCCACAGATCTACCGACGTCCCTGTTCTCTACTGTTGTTGTAATTGTATGCTTTCCTCTCTCTCCCCCTCTTGTCTCCCGCTCCCTTCATTTATTGTACGTTTTATGGGTCCGTGCATGTTCTCGTGTGCAATGTGTTAGCTCGTACATGAGCCTTGACTCTGTATACAAAAAAAAGAAAAAAAGGAGTGAGGTGTGAAGCAATGACGCCAGCCAATAGGGGTCAGCATAATTCCATTCTGATACAAGGGCCTTTATGTAGACCATTCAGATTTACCAAGAAATGACTTGACCCAGTCTGAAGTTGGCTATGAAGGCTAGCTTGGATGCATGGTCTGACATAGAAAGGTCATGGTGGATCGTGAAGCCCAAAAGTTTGAGGAACTTAACTTCTTGCAGTGGCTGATCAAGAAAGTAGATCGTTTGGTTCACTTGTTAACCTGTCTGGCAAGACAAGGGGAAAATATGAGACGTTGGTGGATTGAATGGCATGCTCCATGTGTGGACCAGCATAATGTACAATAGAGGGTTTTCTTGATCAGAAAGGTGACTTATAAAGACATGGAACTGCGCCCAAAAAACTGCCTTGGGGAACTCCAGTCTCCACTGGAAGAAGAGATGAAAGGATACTGTTGAGAGCAAAGCACTAATTGTGTGCATGGATGAAGTTGGCAAGCCATTGCTTTGAAGCAGCTTTTGATGCCACAAGCAGAAAGCTTGGTGAGCAAAGTGGGGTTCCACATAATATCAAAGACCATGATATGTCCAAAACACAGCTCTGACCTCTTGTTTAAGATCTATGGCCTCCATCGATGGTCGACAGAGAAGAAGTAGCATATTCAAAGCTGAAAAGACTAGAACGGAATCTAAATGATGATCAGACATCACGTTTAAAAGAGGAAAAATGACCGGTTACGATGATAGATTCCATGATTTTGCTTCATATGCCAGTAAACTTCGTAGTAACCTGAGGTGAAGGACAAGCTGCAGCCAGAGCAAGATTTGAGAAGATATGCATCGATACCATCTGGACAAGTCATCGTGAAGGCAGTTTTGAAACTGTTAAGAATTTTTTCTACTCTTTCAAGGTGAAAAGCAGTGTTCAAAAGGCAGTGTGAACAAGGGGGTAGGTGGGTATGCGTCGTGGTCGTGGTATGTGGGTACACAAGGATGGATGGGGTTTACAAGCTTTGGAATTGGAATACATTTGATAAGAAAAGCAATTATCACTACTCTTAAAACTCTCGATTCCAACCCCTCCCAACTCCCCTTTCCAATGACTGAAAAAAAAGAAAAAAAAAACACCTTTAGAGGCCATTTTTCCCCGCAAGCGGGGGTTGGCCTTTTTTTCGGGCACCGTGGTTGTTGTTGTTTTTCGGTCCCCTTTTTGAAGCAATGTTTTACGGCCGGATGCCCTTCCTGCCGCCAACCCTGTTTGTCGCCTTTTTACGACAAACAGGGAATTATCAGTGAACTGGTACTCAATTAGCCGACCACGGAAGGATGACAGGCTGAGTCAACCCCCCTGGCGTTAATTCAGTGATCGACCGGGATTCGAACCCAGGATCCTAGGATCCTAAGCTGGCACCCTAGCTGCTAAGCCAATGATAACAGGATTTTGTCAGTTTGCGGCATCAGACATTTTTGTACCTGTGGGAGATAGTGGAACAAGAATCCTAGGAAGCAATCTACTCAGCCGGTTGGTATTGATTTGAGAGATAAAGTACAATCATCATACTAAAATATGCAATTTGGCATCTGTCTGTCTGTCTGTCTCATGATCTTTGACCGTGATACATTCCATTGTTACTTATCCAATCTCAACCAAACTTGACTATGACCAAGGGTTACAGTACACAATGAAGGTTGTAGCGCATTCATTTTCCCCCCTCCCCAAGCGGGTTTTCCTCGCCATTGCCGCCAATGGGGTTGCGTGTTGAGGTGTATATCCATGTTAAGCTTTATCGTGGCATTTTTTCAAGGCTGCTTCTAATAACAAAACAAATGATAATAGCATAATATTAATGTGATTACAAAATAATATTTATACTAATAATGTCCCACCTCCACAAGGGGGTTTTCCTCCTTGAACAAACGCCAAGTCAATGTTTATAAATAGCTTATCATGGCGTTTTCATGGGAGCAATGGCCTCTACCAGAAGTAAAAATATTATAAACCACAAACACGTAGGATTTGCTTTTTAAACAGTCGCTAATGCTGTTTTACACTAAACAAAGAAATTTGGAGGAATCTGGACATCACTCAATGCTTATCACGTCACCAAAAGCACCTGATCGTAGATCTACTGTAGTTTATATACCCCCACAAGGATTAATAACACGATCCTTCCTGCCGCTAACGTGGAGTTCCTTCAATGCGTTTTTGTGGTGTTTTTCAAAAGCCACTTCTCAATGACCTCACAAAAGTAATGACTTATGATAATAGCATAATATTAATGTTATCTTTTCCATGACCTGATATAAAATGTTATAATATCATGCATGTTCTGATCCTTTCAATGACCTGATCTAACATATTATAATATCACAATAATAATAAGCATAACAACATGACTCCCCGTGCCGCTCCCATTGTAAACACGGGTGTACTGGTTAATTAAAAGTACAATATTGATGCACTTTGCTTTTAACTATGAATATGTCTTGATGTCTACTTTTTATGTGGCTGGGGCTGTGGGGTTGGAATATGTTAATTATCCGTTATAAATGTTTAGATGCAGCTACGCACATTACAGATGCAGCTCTGAACCTCAACTAACTCCATTATCATCGTCAAATAAAATGCTTGGAACTCCCAACAGTGGGAGGTTTGTAAAATGCTGGAATAATGCTGTAGTTGAAATGTATACACAATACAGTAAGTCGCCGATTTATGTCAAGACTATTCGTGTCATTTCGATGGAATGTCGTCAACACATTTTGGGACAATAGTCGATTTAAGTCATGCTAGTCTAATATAACGTCATTCAAAAATTTTAAGTCCAGTAATGTCCAGTAATAACCAAATATATTCGCCTTGCGTAACTTTAAACACAGTAGCCTGCCATTTGCCATTGTAGAAGCGATGACGTTACATCGCCCGCTAGTGGAGAACTGACAACATGGCAAGCGCTCAGTGGATGCTGCGTCGCTCTATCTCCCAGTCTCACCCTGTGGTGGAGTGAATTCAATATTCACTTAAGTATACCTAATGTGTACTTAAGTTACAGTTAAGTTAAGATAGGGTGCCCAATTTTTTTTCCCCTGGTATCACCTCGTTATGGCAAAGCATCACTCCCACCCCCCTATTATGACACTATATTGTATGTATATGAGAAAATCATATCCAAAAAATGTCATTTCGTATAACGTCGCAGTTTTTAGGAATGTAACAATGACGTAAATCGGCGGCTTGCTGTACGAGGAATATTGAAAGAAAGCTACACATTGAACAAAGAAAGGGGGAAAAATTGCAATACACCTACCATACCTACATCACATCACAACCTTTCACACAAGCATCGTCCAAAGCATTTTTTAAAAGAGAATGTGAGAGAAAAGACACTATTTACCTCGAGAAAAAGAAAGTGCCAGCTTGACTTGTGGAATGCTACTGGTGCTCTGCTATTAAAGATCTAATCAAGTAAACACTAAGTGAATGAGTTGTGTACCTGTGGCGGTGGTTTGGAGACTGCGTACCAATTCTTCAGACATGCACATTCCGTGGACATTCTGCGTGCTGCTCGTCAAGCATTGTGTCCAATCTTCATTGCTCGCAATCTTACAAGTGCTAAGCTTGCTCACCAGATCACCAACTTCGAGTCCCAACGGCCCACTCATGGCAGACCCCTTAAAATAACAATACAAAAATTAATATGTAGGGCTGAGGAATTACAGTACATGTGTATAAAGTATGAAGAGGAAGAAATTACCGAGGAAGAAAGTATAAGGTCTTACATAAGTAGACAGAGTACCAGTGACAATCTTTTTCATGTTATGTTATCTATATAAATAATACGACTGTCTCCGTCTGTCTGTTTGTGTCCTATCTCCTCTCTCTCATCTTTTTGTGCAACACCAAAACTTCGTCAGAATAATTGTCTTCATTAACAATGTCTTCCAATTCTGCTTACAGCATCTCAATGTACTTCCAACATTTATTCCGATCAATCCCATCAAAAGTCTTTTGTCAAAATGTTCGATATGCTGGATGAAGTTAAATTCCGGTGGTCGCTGAATGAATGAATGAATATTGAATGATCGTTTTAAGGCCATTTTCCCCGCTAGAGCGGGGGTTAGCCTTGCGGGCCCCATGACAATCATGGTTCCCTGTTTGAGGCAATGTTTTTATGGCCGGATGCCCTTCCTGACGCCAACCCTTGGTCACGCTCTTACGATGCGCAGGGATACGGTGTACCTATTCTAAATCGGGGTACACACCGGGATCATTCATCCCAGCAAGCTGGTACTCAATTTGCCGACCTCGGAAGGATGACAGGCTGAGTCAACCCCCCTGACGTTAATTCAGCGATCGACCGGGATTCGAACCCAGGATCCTAGGATCCCAAGCCGGCACCCTAACCGCTAAGCCAACACCAGGCTGCCTCGCTGCCTCCATTTATTTGTTTGCAACAGGATTGTTGTTGCTTTTGTCTACATTTATTAGTTTATCACATCTAACCCCCGCTCTAGCAGGGAAAATGGCCTTTAAAATGCATGTTGTTGTTGTATTAGTTTGTCACATGATTGTTGTTTGTTTTTGTTGTTGCTCTATGAAGCCTCCAGTCGAATTAAATGCCATTGGAATCCAATCACGTGTCCTTGACGGGTACAGGCCCTAGGTCAACATAATCTCCATCCTGTTAAATGCACTTTGTGCAGAGGTCAAACAACAACCAAATGGAGAAATGTTATGAAGAACTGAACATTTTCCTTGCTGGGTTTAACGCGAATGCATTCTGCACGGCCATTAATTGAACAACAATTCGGTTGTTATCTTTGCTGAAGCTTTCAGCAACAGCCACGTCCTTGTTAATCAGTCATTTCAATTCTGAAATCAAATAAATTGTGTAAGAAACTTTACATTTACCGAACATTGTGAATAATGTGATGTATACATGTCAATTTGCAATCGTTTAGGCCTTCAACTTTAAAATTCATAACTGCGATGCCAGAATATTTGGGATAACCCATTGTTGAGGCTGAGATTATATGATGTATACAAAAAAGTAAGAATTTCTATGCTGTAAGCTGAAGACAAATGTTAAACCACCAATTTTTTTTTTTAAATAGTTTATTCATTTTCTTTATTGCAGCATCCTGGCGTCATGTGAGAGGCCGAGCATACACCCAGAGATGAGCCCATATAGAACCATGTT
Source organism: Myxine glutinosa (assembly GCF_964187855.1). Lineage (NCBI taxonomy): Eukaryota > Metazoa > Chordata > Myxini > Myxiniformes > Myxinidae > Myxine > Myxine glutinosa. The sequence continues at coordinate 101,946,638 of NC_136267.1, forward strand.
CATAACCAACCATGTTGTTATCAAATTTATGAGTTTGGTTGAATGTATAGTGGCTCTGAACATAGTGGGAGATTAATTGTGGTTGTGAGGACATTTTAAGATCGAAAGTAAATACAGTACACATCAGAATACTTATGCCATACTTATTCCTGTGGAATTGCCCAAATATAATCGGCAATGTACTACTGTATTTGGATGACTTCAATAATCTGTAGTAAAACATCTCCCACATGCAGATACAAAGAAACAATCATTCCTACCTTGGTTACGGAGGTAACTACAACCCCACTTCCCATTTGGTATCCAGGTAGCATGAGCCAAGGCAAGAGAAGCAGAAGTGCTAGTGCAACTATTGCCAGAACCATGTTGTGCCAAACTCCTAAATGGGTAATTGCAGGGGGAGGGGGGGGGGAGGGGACATACAGACAATGACTCAACCTGCATTCTCAGTTCATAAACCAGACAAGTGGTGTAGTATTGAATGCATCACATGTTTTATGCATAAAGTTCAAAGTAAATACTCTGTATCCTGACTGAAGTTATCATAAAATACCTTGTGATTGGGGGTGGGCAGGGAGAAGGGGGAGGAGAGAGTCAGGATGAAGAAAGAAGGGCATGAAGAAGGGAGAGGGAGTGAAAAGATGGGGTCTGAAGAAGCGGTAGTGGCTACGTAAGGCCGTTTGAATGACGGGAGGGGGCCGATCGAATAAAGGGTGGAGGGTGAAGGAGGGGATTAAAGAGGGTGAGACTAACGAGAAGGGGTGGAAATAGAGGGGGGGGGGATGAATATGCATATGGGGGGGGGGTGGTATTGAGGTATTGAGGAGGGAGTGGTGGGTACGGGGAGTGGTGGGTACGGGGAGTGGTGGGTACGGGGAGTGGTGGCTACGGGGAGTGGTGGCTACGGGGAGTGGTGGCTACGGGGAGTGGTGGCTACGGGGAGTGGTGGCTACGGGGAGTGGTGGCTACGGGGAGTGGTGGCTACGGGGAGTGGTGGCTACGGGGAGTGGTGGCTACGGGGGGTGGTGGCTACGGGGGGTGGTGGCTACGGGGGGTGGTGGCTATGGGGAGTGGTGGCTATGAGGAGTGGTGGCTATGAGTCCTGTTACCCATTGTCTTGTATAAAAGCCCCGTTTCGTCAGTATTGATCACCTGTTCAGGGGCATAGCCTTTTTCTGTAATAAACTCCAGTAAGTCGGGCTTGAACGAATAATGTGTATGGTGGATTCGTTCACATGATACACATAGCCAACAGACGCTACACATCCTACCATGCAACTTATCTAAAATCACGATTTTCTCTGCTAATGTCATTAACCTTATGGGATTTTTTTTTTTCCACTAAACCTACCACTTGCAGAGGCTTGACGTTTTGGTGCCATAATGTATTATGTATGCAGATAAATAGAGCAGAGTTTAAGAAATCTCCTGGAATGGATGGTCACTCAAATGCATGCTCATGTGCTCATGTGCATGATCTCATGTGCATGATCCAGAGTGAAAACAGCGTTGATGGAAGAAGATGGCAGGAAACGTCACCTCTGCGCATGACATGGTCACAGCGCCATATTATCAAGTAACACGTCCGTTCGGGAAATACGCGTTGCACTTATTCCCATGCGTATGAACAAATCGGCATCATGAAAACACACATTAGATGAGGGTTTACTGTAGTTAGGTCAAAGGGTGAATGATAGAAACTGAAGAAAATATGACTTCAGAAGAAGAGGGTGGGAGGGGTGGGAGACACAAGTCAAGATGTAAATATATAACTGAAACCTCACCAGCACAGTAGATGCGCAGTTGCCTCATGGGTGACAGATGGTGAAGTTGAGTAGTGTACAAGTTCACAAATGCTCCAGGATAAAGAACAAAGAGGAAAATTCCACATGAGTTCAGTCCCACACCATCCCTGTCCCATGCCATTAAAAAAACCAGTTTTAAAAGGCCACTCCAAAAATGACTGTGGATCATTAGTGGAAAAGTCTCTGTTCCACAAATACAATTCAAAACACTGCCAAGTGTAGATGTAGACCACAAATTGTATTCCCATCTTAATCACCTTGTGGCTGCCACAGCATGGCCGATCTCATGGATAACTGCACTAAGGAGCAAGGCTGGTAGGAAGAACAGCAGCTGCTCCAGCGGCAGGTTTACACCAGGTACCTTCACACAGCCATTGAAACAAACGTAAAAGGATCTCAGGCATGCTGTCAAGCATCATTGGTGCTTGGAATACAAACTTTGCCTTGAAAATTATCTTTGTGAAACGATCTCTGGAACCAAAATATGCAAAAAATTTTGCGCCTTTCAACAGTGGCCATTAAAGTCGGGTAAATCCAGAGCGAATATCACAGTCTTTGGGTGATTTCTATGTCAACGTGAACTTGCAATGGAAAATGCTCATTTTTACCTCACTTTTGGCCAACACCACCCATGAGTGTTCTATTGAGAGCACCTAGCAGACTCTTCCTTACCAAGTAGTAGTTGCAGCAACTTTAATGCTTCAGTACCCCGGTACTCCCGGTGTGTACCCCGATTTAGAATAGGTACACCGTATCTCCGCGCATCGTAAGAGGCGACTAAGGGTTGGCGTCAGGAAGGGCATCCGGCCATAAAAACATTGCCTCAAACAGGGAACCATGATTGTCATGGGGCCCGCAAGGCTAACCCCTGCTCTAGCGGGGAAAATGGCCTTAAAACGATCATTCATTCATTCATTCATAGTACCCCCATCTCATAGACAGGAAGACTCTGCTCATCTGGAATTGGTTGGATACTCATGTGATAAATGTAATGTGTCCTTCAATCCTGGAAAATCTTAGTTTCACCCTGTCCCTCCGGATTCTGGAAGGTCAGCAAAATAAATAGTTCACTCTCTTGAACTTTTAGGCTTTATCATCAGCCATCACATCTCCTGGGCTAAAATATTGCAAAGCTGGTGTCCAAAGCCATTCGCAAAATAGCCATCCTCCATCATTCAAAGTAATTCCTTGATAAATCAGCCTAAAAGGCTTTTGTCCATTGGTCAATTAAGTTCTGGTCTAGGCTATGGGCTTGCAACCGAGTATCACAACTGTCAGACCTGCATTGTGGGGAATCTAAAGATGTCAACATTATTGGCATCTCCCATAATGAGGCCGAGGCACAAGGCCTTGCTGTCAACGCTCTGACCGTTGTCAGCCCCTCCAGAACACACTCATTCTTGCAGAACACACACATTCTCCTCCTGATGAAACTCTCAAATCCACACTTACATCATACGCCACTGTTTTGTTGCCCTTTTCTGTCATTTGTGGAACTGCCTTCTGGAGTGGGTTTGACCACACTATTCCCTCAGCATCTTGTATCATCCCATAATCATACCTATCATGGGACCTCTTCTCTTCTTTCTCTTCTCCTCTTTTTCTCTCTTTCTCTCTCTTTCTCTCCTTGTTCATTCCCTTGCCTTTTATTTGTTCAACTGTGACTGCACAGCCCCTACTGTACCATTGTCAGAATGTTACATTTTTACCCTCTGTCACTTTCCTCTTCCATGAGTCTACATCTCTTCATAAAAGAAAATCTGAAACCTAGTTGCTTTCATCAACTACAATCTAGATGGTATTCATACAATACATACCCCACACAGTCAACTTGGTGCGAGCCAACTCTTCTGTGTTTGAATGGTTTTTTTCTTTGATCGAATATGGCTGCCAGACAACGTGAAAGATTACATCATCAATTTATATTCTCTAATATAAATTGTTGTGTAGATCACACTCAAGAAATTTCAAACTGATCAGACTAAGCATTTTCCCTGTCGAATTATGACGTCATAATTAAGGCACCAATGACGTCATCATTAAAACACTTATTCCCCATGCGGAGTTCTTTACAATGAGCCACGTTTCAATTTTTGTTTTGCATGGAGTGGTTTCGGTGATATCGAGGTGCAACATTTTTCAGTTTTTCCAAGATGGCGCCTGTACCACATGAGCTATGGCATCAAAATTATCATTAAAAAATTATACTGGAGGAGGCACTCCGAAAGTCAAAATTTAGTGTCCATCAGAATAAGTTTCAGGTAATTTTTTTGTTTTTTTAATACCGATTGGATCAAGCATTGTACTTGTCGAATTATGACATCATAATGAAGGAACCGATGAAATCATCATTAACAAATCTTATTCCCCATGGGGAGTACTTGACAATGAGCAATGTTTAATTTTTTTACACCGAGTGGTTTCGGAAATATAGAGGTGAAACATTTTTCCAAGATGATGGCCATACCACATGACATCTGACGTCATGATTGTGACTAAAACAATTCTACAGGCAGAGGCTTTCCTATGGTGAAACATCCGAGTCAATTGGACCTACAGTTGTCAAGAAAATGCATTTTAAAAATGCAGACGTGCACGTACGTATGCAAGCACCCAGATCTCTTAACCACGCTTTTCGCTTCGCGAGCACAGGGCACTCAAGCTAGAAACCTCAACCACGTCATACATGTTCATATGATTTATTAGGAAGAGGTAGGGTGCACCGGAAGATTGAAAGAAGGGTGTAAGAAGAAAGGATGGAAGGGGAAATTCATTGGTTGCAAAGAGGTTTGGAAAGAGGGTGGGTATACAGTGCCTTCAGAAAGTATTCACACCCTTGACTTTTTTCACAATTTGTTATGTTACAGTCTGATTTTAAAATGGATTAAATTGAGATTTTTTTTTGTCACTGATCTACACACAATAATCCATAATGTCAAAGTGAAATTACTTTTTAGAATTTTTGCAAAATAATTAAAAATGAAATAGAGAAATATCTAATTTACATGCCGGAAATATTCAACCCCCTGAGTCAATACTCTGTAGAAGCAAGCGCCTTTGGCAGTGATTACAGCTTCAAGTCTTCTTGGGGAGACTATCAGCTTCGCACATCTGAATTTGGGCAGTTTCTCCCATTCTTCCTTGCAGATTTGCTCAAGCTGTCAAGTTGGATAGGGAGCGTCGGTGAACAGCAATCTTCAAGTCTTTCCATAGATTCTCAATGGGATTAAGGTCTGGGCTTTGGCTAGGCCACTCCAGGACTTTCACATTCTTGTTCTGAAGCCATTCCAGTGTTGCTTTGGCTGTGTGCTTGTGGGTCATTGTCCTGTTGGAATGTAAATCTTCTACGCAGTATAAGGTCTTTTCCACTCTGATGCAGGTTCTCCTAAAGGATTTGCCTGTATTTGGCTCCATTCATTGTTCCCTCTATCCTTAAAAGCCCCGCAGTCCCTGCCACTGAAAAGCATCCCCATTGCATGATGTTGCCACCACCATGTTTCACAGTAGGAATGGTGTTAGATAGGTGATGGGCTGTGCTAGGTTTCACCAAATGTAGCTCTGTGTATACAGGCCATAGAGTTCAATTTTCATCTCATTAGGCCACATAATCTTTTGCCTCATGCTCTCAGAATTTTTCACGTGCCTTTTTGCAAACTTCAGGCATGCTGTCATGTGCCTTTTTCTCAGGAGTGGCTTCCATATTGCCAATCTCCCATAAAGCCTAGACTTGTGAAGCGTTGCAGAGACTGTTGTCCTTCCAGCAAGTTGTCGCATCTCAGCCAAGGGACCAAAATCCAACTTGGCAGATTGCTCAGTTTGGTTGGACTGCCAGCTCGAGGTAGAGTCTGGGTTAGTTCCATATCTTTCCATTTTCCAATGATGGAGCTGTCTATACTCCTAGGAACTTTCAACACACTAGAAATTGTTTTATACCTTTCCCCAGATCTTAGCCTCCTCACAATTATATCTCAGAGTTCTACGGACAGTTCCTTGGACTTCATGGTTGAGATTCCGCTCTGACATGCACTGTCAACTATGCAACCTTGCATAGAATTTTTTTTCTTCTTTTTCTGAATCCTGTCCAATCAATTGAATTGGCCACAGGTGGACTCTTCCATCAAGTTGTAGAGACATCTCAACAATGATCAAAGGAAATTGGATGCACCTGAGCTCAATTTGGAGTTTCATAGCGAAGTTTGGCTCATGATATATTATTGGCTCATGATATTTCAGCTTTTCATTTTAAATTATTTTGTAGTAAAATTTCTAATATATATATATATATACTAGCAGAAGTACCCGGCATTGCCGGGCGGGGGAGGGGAGGGGAACGGGGGGGAGGGGAGGAGAGGGGGGGAGGGGAGAAGAGGGGGGAGGGGAGGAGAGGGGGGAGGGGGAGGGGAGAGGGAGGGGGGAGGGGGAGGGGAGAGGGAGGGGGGAAAGGGAGGGGGAGGGGAAGGGGGAGGGGAGGGGAGGGTGGAGTGGGGGGGGAGGGGGGAAGGGGAGGGGAGGGGGGAAGGGGAGGGGGGAAAGGGAGGGGTAGGAGGGAAAGGGAGGGGTAGGAGGGAAAGGGAGGGGGAGGAGGGAAGGGGAGGGGAACGGAACGGGGGGGGAGGGGAGAAGAGGGGGGAAGGGAGGGAGAGGAGAGGGGGAAGGGGAAGGGGTGTGGGGGAAAGGGAGGGGTAGGGGGGGAAGGGAGGGGGAGGGAAAAGGGGAGGTGGGAGGGGGAGGGGGAAGGGGAGGTGGGAGGGGGAGGGGGTAGGGGAGGGGGAGAGGGAGGGGGAGAGGGAGGGGGAGGGGGAAGGGAGGGGGAGAGGAGGGGGAAGGAGGAAGGGGAGGGGGAAAGGAGGGGGGAAGGGGAGGGGAAGGGGGAGGGGGGAAAGGGAGGGGTAGGAGGGAAAGGGAGGGGGAGGAGGGAAGGGAGGGGAACGGAACGGGGGGGGAGGGGAGAAGAGGGGGGGGAAGGGAGGGGGAGGGAGGGGGAGGAGGGAAGGGGAGGGGAATGGAATGGGGGGGGAGGGGAGAAGAGGGGGGAAGGGAGGGGTAGGGGGAGGGGGAGGGGAAGGGGTAGGGGGGAAAGGGAAGGGGTAGGGGGGAAAGGGAGGGGTAGGGGGGAAAGGGAGGGGGAGGGAGTGGGAGGAGGGAAGGGGAGGGGAGGGATATAGATGGTTACTGGCAATTGATCACATCCACAAATGATGTAATCCACACAATTTATGTACTTTACATAACGTTAATAGGAATACATGGCCGTGTAGATGGGAAATACAGTTTGTTTGAAATACAGTTTGAAATCCAGTTTGTGTCATCTTCTGTCTCTCGCTGTCTGGCCCTCGACAGACGTTGTTGATTGGCGTTTAGACGTGCCGTTCTCTCATCTTCTGTCTCTTGTTGTCTGAATCTAGAGACACGTTCTTGATTGGCTTGTCGATGGTGAAAAGTATCTTCATCGGTTTCATGGAGTCTCCGATCAGCGATTTTTCTTGCTCGGGAGGTTGAACGCGACAAATTTCTTTTCTTCGGTGCCATTGCCTTTATCACAGTCAGTCTTCGTCAAGATTGCCACTCTGCGTCGTGTCGTGGGCGTGGCCAACGTGGCCTCATGCTCCTATGTGATTGGCTAACTCGAGCTCGAGCGAGCCATAATGCGCTACGTTATGGCAAAAAATATGGATCTAAAGATGAAAGAAAAAAACACCTATGTGGTGTGAATGGCAATGTTCCTCGCTGAAATGTGAAAAAACGCAATCGCTTTTCGCTCTGAATTACGTGCGAACGCGTAACTGTGACTTTATGGCGGCAAGGTTGGAACATCACGTGATCGCTCTGAGCGAATCAGCGTGCTGCTCTGCCACCGGCTCAGATTCTGTGTATAATATTGCTCGCTGAAATGCGCTGAGGTAAAAATATGGTAAAAAAATATTATGAAATAATTTTTTTTAGGTCGGCCATATTCTTCCCAGGCTCAATGGCCATGTCCATGCCAAATATCAAGCATGTGAGCCTCTCCGTTTAGGAGTCTATCGGTAACATTACACACACACACACAAACTGTGTTTTTTATATAAATATATATATATATATATATATATATATATATATATACATATACATACATACATACATACATACATATATATATATATATATATATATATATATATATATATATATATATATATATATATATATATATATATTTGATATTATGTGTAGATCAGCGAAAAAAATCTCAATTTAATCCGTTTTTAAATCAGGCTGTAATAACAAAATGTGATGAAAGTCAAAGGGTGTGAATATTTTCAGAAGGGACTGTAAATGGGTGGAGGACAAAAAAAACAATTGGCTTTTATGCATAATGAAAACCCGAATATTGGTTTGTACAGCAATATCATTGCTAATTGTTCAAAAAAAACCCAAAATCTTGGAAAGAAAAAGGTTTTCTAACTAGCATTAACAAAGCATGCTTTGAGTGTGTGCACAACTTACCACCAGCTGTAAAACTTGCCCTGTTGAAGGAGGAGAGGTGGAGGCCGTAAGAATTTGGATGGAGTGCACAAGGGCGGTGGACAGCAAGTACACGGACCATATCATGGAGCAGAGACTGCACGCCAGACCGGCGCCAAACCTGCGCAACACACATGCAGAAGAGATCCAGCACATTTTCGGTCACATCTCAATCTCGAAGAGATGACCTTATAAAATGGGTTGTGGTGTCTGGATGTCTGTCCAACTGTCTGTTAAACTTTTGCTATTTATGCTACTCCTCCCTTATCACCCAGCCGATTATTCTGAAACTTGACACATGAATACAAGACAGTAGACCGCACAATTGCCCAGGCTTAAATTTTTCGATTTCGAATCATGGGGCTCTCAGTGGGAGGGGGGTTACCTGCAAAACTTCAGATCCCTACTCATCCCTTATTTACCAACCAATTGCTCTGCAACCCGATACAGCCCCTCTACTGGATGGTCCGCAGGATCACTCAGTCTTAGATTTTTCGATTTCAGATCAGCTGGCTTCCCGGGGGGGATTCCATTCCATAATGCCCACTTGGCGATGATCATCAGCCCACTCAGGCTATTTGTGTAATCACAATCAAACCTTCAGATAATTTATATTTCCATTGGATGTTACATTTTAATCTGGTTTTGCACAATTAAGGGAATTAAAGAACCAGTACCATTACTACATTTATACAATTGTGCCATTGATGTTGGGCAATTCCACCACAGCAACAATTATAACATCGTTATGCATTTGCTAGTCTTGAGGGGTTTGCTGAATATAGGACACTGCATTGTTCTGGCCAAGGTAAAAGACAACGATAAACCAATCATTTACATCATAATTTAAGTGTTTTACATAGAGTGAAAAACATGGCAACTGCAGGTAAACATCACTATCAGCTGAATTTGACAGTGTTACAAGACAATTCCAAGACAATTTGACAGTATCTGCAATCGCCTGCATGTCCTGCAGCACTTGACCCAGGAACTTGACAGTGAGGGTTGGACCTCGGCACCTCTTCCTCATCACTGCCCACCTCTTCCTCCTCGGAAATCTTGGTAATGGCCTCCAACTCCTCCTTGTGAGCTTGTCACCATGTGAGGTGACAACATCCTCCAACTCCTCAGGCTGCATTTCATGCCTCTCATCCGTGTTGTCGGGAAATCCTCTGAAGTTCTTCAATGCATGTGGCCACAGGTTGTGCCCGCATGCATTGATGGAGGATCTCATCATATCCAGCAATTCCTTGATTGCACCAATGCAGTGGGCAACATTGAACTCTTTTCAACATTGCCCAATAAATGAGCCACCCTGGGCCGAGTCCATCGCATCCAAATGTGGCGAGAAGTACGGCAGGTGTAATATGTTTTAAACATTTCGCTAATACGTTTTAAATAAAATACGGAGATTACACCTTGGTCGAGTGGTTGGAACAGGGAGGTAGTGTTGGGCGGCATGAACATCACCGAGACATTCAGTGAGCCACATTTTGGGCTGCAGGGTGGCCAGGAGCATTGTCCACAAGCAGGTGAATCTTGAACGCAAGGTTGTTTTTTTTTGGTTTTTTTAAACAGCCAGGTACCCTCTCCACCTGAGGGACAAAACAATTATGAAACCAGTCCATGACAAGAACGTGAAATTGCTGCCATCACCCAGGCTTTCCTGTTGGACCTCCAAAACATGGGCAGCATTTGTTTGTTCTTGCCCTTGAGAGCACGTGGGTTCAGGAAACGGTACAACATCATGGGTTTCAACATACTGTCCCCCTTTGTGTTTGCGCAGAGCATAAATGATATCCAGTCCTTCAATCCCAATGCTGTCCCCTTGCACTTTGAGATGGAAGTTCTCATGGGCATCTTTTTCTAGAAGAGGCCGGTCCCAACAGCATTGAGGACCTGCTTTGGGAGGTATTCCTTCTCGTCAATCAGCCTGGTGAGTTGAGCAGGGAACGTTTTGGCCATGTCGTGGTCCACATAGGCATGCTCCCCTCTGAGCTTTACATTTTTGAGACAGTACCACTTCTTGAAACGGTGGAACCATCCCCTGCTTGCTGTGAATGAACTCGCGCTGCTCGTAACACAATCACTCAGCGCATCACTCGTGCTCGCACTACCCGGGCCAGACAGATGATCGTAAATACGTTTCACCTTTGCACGGATGAGAGGTCTTCTCAAAGGCATACTCTTCTGCATGTTGTCCTCCATCTATACGCTGAGAGCCTTCGCCATCATTTATATGTGGACGTCCTGGACCTGAGCGACCACCTTGGTGCTCGGTACAGTGCTCGCCGCAACACTTTCTCGACTCGCTTTCTCATTCTTCCATTTGTAGCAAACAGTGGACCTGGTGACGCCATAATGCCTGCCCACAGAGGCCGCACAGTCTCCTCTCAAAAGCCGGTTGAGCAGCTCCACTTTCTGGCACAGACTCATCACTTTCTTCTGCCTCTTGGTAGTCGACGCATCTCCCGCCCTGGTCTTGCGCTTGGGAGCCATTAATGAACGATGAGCAGAGCGAGAGGCAAAAACGCAGGTCAAAGCAAAAGGATGAGAAAATGATTGAGACCCAGGATATGATGGACATATGTACGAATGTGGGCATTGTGGGTAGCTAAGGGAGGGTTGAGTAGTCTGCCCATTGTTTGTGTGGGATGTAATCGGGTGATGCTGCATCCAGGAGTTCGGATGATGCCGTATGGAACAGCTGCTAATTGTGCCAATACATGTGGTGATGTGTTTTTATCACCACATCACCCACCCCCATCACCAGGTTGATAATGCTTAAATGTTTTACTCGGAAAAAGTTTCAGCAAAAACAGAACAGAACACAAGGCAGTTCAGCGGTCAACATGCTAACAATGACCAATCCTACTACTCTTCAAGATGTAAAAGAGATATTCAAACTCTTCGTCCTACAATTCAAAAGATGTATTGTGCAATTAACAGGTATTCACAAAAAGCACCCTTGGTTCCCACCAGGTGTCGAGCATGGTTGGAAATCCATGGCCGAGTCGATAGAATATCCTGTTAAACCGTGTGGTCTCCCATTGAAGGTGAAACAAGCCCAGTTTGAACCCACTCAACTCCAACCATTGGCTGCATCGTCCATTCCCAGTAAATGTCTGGTTGCACACAAACAGCGATACATTCAAAAATCAAATATTATTGATCAACCATGGCTAAAGGTGAAGACGCTAATATGTCTTTTTCACCAGTTAATATGACAGCCTACTAATTAATTTCTCCAAATACCTTTATATCAATAAGCTTTTGGTTCGCCAAATGGAATGCAAATAACATTCCAACCACACATGGTAAAAGACATTGTCACAGAAGTTTCTTTACTAATGTGTTTCAAATGCTTATGAGGGCTTCAGGGTGCAAATAAGTGATTCCATGGCAGTGAAATAATGCTGGACATTTCACCACTGCAACACAAGATACAACCAACGCAACCCTTCATCCAGGTCAAGAATTGATATTCCGGCCAGGGAAACGGCACACAACATCCCTCTCTTTTTGAAAGGCATTGTGGCATCTATAACGTGCACTAGCCAAGTAGAATGATGTTCAATTAACCCACCCCTCCCCCCCCACCCCCCCCCCCCATAAAGATGACACTCATTGATGAGCACGAAGTTGTTAGGGCTTCTCGTCAGGCCTGGAAGACCCAAACTGGTTTACCTCCAAACTGTCCTGTTTGACGACATATTAAAAAAAAAAAAAAAACACACACACACACACACACACACACACACACACACACACACACACACACACACACACACACACACACACACACACACACACACACACACACACACACACACACACACACACACACACACACACACACACACACACACACACACACACACACGATGATCAAATTACCATTTATATTCATTTAGTTTTGCGAAATTGACGACAACACGCATAATCCTTTCAACATTATTTCTCATTAACTGAGGGGTCATATTCATCTCTATAACCTTTAAATGATAATATTCAATGCAAAATGATTAAATATTCAAAAAAAATAGATCAGAATGCCTCCAAAGTGAAAATTAAAATTAAACGACAACAATCTTAGCATTCAAAGCAAAATGAACAAGAAAGAGTAATCAGATTGCAGACCCTCGCAAGGATGTGTTTTCAGTGGTTTTAAGGCTTGTGTTAAAACCAATATGGTGGCCAAACCACGTGACCGATGACGTCATTAGTTGTTTTTTTCTCCACCAATTTATCCATAGATGATGCTCAAGAAATTTCATCTTAATCGGATGAAGTTTTTACATGTAAAATTATGACGTGACGTGACATGAATTATGACGTTTTTGCCAAGTAACAAACAAACAGAAAATATGTCATGCATAGCAGGATACTTGCGAAATCCATAAAATAAGTTGTTCGCTTATGTTGACCTCAAAAATAGTTGGGGGTTGAATTCAGTGGAACCAGATATGCAAATCCTCTTAAAATTTCAAGTCAATCAAATGAAAATTGAGGATTTTAGAAATTTGAAAAAGGGTGGTTGACTGTTGCCCGATGTTGACCTTGTGACCTATGTTGATCTCCAAAATAGTTGGTGGTTGATTTCAGTTCGCCGATATGTAAATCCTATTCAAATTTAAAGTCAATCGGATGAAAATTGAGGATTTTAGAAATTGGAAGAAAAGTGGTTGACCTTTGGCCGATGTTGATCTATTGACTTTTTGACCCCAAAACAATGGGCTGCTTGCTTATGACCAACTCTTGCATTTGGTGAAGTTTCGTGAAGATCGGTTGAAAATTGTGACCTGTAGGCGACTGATATACAAACAGACAAACAGACACAGACAGGTCAGACAGACAGACAGACAGAATAACACACAAGACCAACCAATATACTTGAAAAATCTTCGATGTTCGCAAGTAACAAACAGACAAACGGACTCAAATACAATACCCTCTCTTCTGGCGAAGGTAACAAGGGGGAGAATTGCTTTGCAATACAAATACATGTTCCCTACCCAGTTTCAGATCAACATCAGTAAACGTGTCCCTTTATCTGGGCGGTGTATAATGCCACGTTCAGTGAATGAATGAATGAATGAATGATCGTTTTAAGGCCATTTTCCCCTGCTAGAACGGGGGTTAGCCTTGACGTTCGGGGTTCAGTCCCGGAAAAAAACCCCGATGTACATACATGAAGCAAAAACAATATATCATGATTATATACCTGGGATCATTCCAATTGCACTGGGCCATGGTCTACCAATCAGGCCTGAGGCCTGCCGATCTGTGCAGCTTCATTTGTGGTGGAGTCAGGCCAGCTGATAGCTGACCCACGTTTTTGTTGTTGCTCTTTAACGGCCACTATTATCCCACCTTGTGGGGTCAGCTGGGGGAAGCTTGGCCCAAGTCTTTCACGAACCGGCCTGATGTTTGCCTAATTAGAGCAGGAATTTGGAATTTGGCCATGGTTCTGGCGACACGCGCCAACTCTTTGCAAAGGACACCATGGTGTGGAGCTATGCTCGCACGATAAAGCCGGCCAAAATAGACGACACCAGGAACGAAGTTTCACTGAGCTATTTATTCCAGCTCAACTCGAAAGAACTCAAAAGCACTGAATAGCCCGTTAACACGGGCAGCAATTTATATCAAAGGTTCACCACACAAAAGCCACGCCTCTCAGGCGGGGCGTGGTATGCAAACAAGTCAGCCACGCCTCTCAACGGGGCGTGGTATGCAAATCGAGAGTCTGCCCGGGCAAGGCAAGTCCGGACACGTCCGGGCGAGTCCGGGCAAGTAACCGCCCGCCGGTTACGTCATCGGCCGGTGCAAGGTGACCGTGTCATGCTTCCGGTAACCGCTACATGCGCCCCCCCAGAATTAACTTGCACCGGGAGAGTCAGTTTGAGGGGGGTCTTGATGACCCGGCCGAAACGACCCCTGGCGATTCGTGTGGGGGTGGTAGGTGGCGTGGCGGTGGATGGTCGGACGGGGGGCTTGGTTGATGGGGGACGGCCCCGTCGTGGAGGAAGGGCCAACCGTGGAGGTTGGTCGAGGTCCAAATGGGCCGGCTTGAGGCGGTCCACGGAGATGCGGTCCGGTTTGCCGCCGATGTCAATGATGAACGACTTGTCGTCCCTCTTCAGGACCCAGAAAGGTCCATCGTACGGCGGCCGGAGCAGTCCCCGGTGTGCGTCGTTCCGGATAAAAACGTACTCCGCAGTGCGAAGTGCTGAGGGGGACATGGGGTTGGGGGCAGCCGTGGTGGGACGTGGACACGGGGGCAAATCTCCTGGCGGCCTCCTGGAGGACCGAGCATTGGCGAGCCGCGTACCAGGGGCCGGTGGCGTCAGGGATGAACTCGCCCGGCACGCGCAGTGGCTGGCCGTAGACCAGCTCGGCGGTGGAAGCCTGGAGGTCCTCTTTAGGGGCCGTTCGGAGGCCCAATAGGACCCACGGGAGCCTGTCGGCCCAACCGCCGTCCTGGAGGCTGGCCCTGACAGCGGCCTTCATCGAGCGGTGGAACCGCTCGCACAAGCCGTTGGCTTGGGGGTGGTAGGCCGTGGTGCGGTGTAGCTTGACCCCCAATGCCTGGGCGACCGCGCCCCAAAGCTCGGAGGTGAATTGCGGGCCTCTGTCGGAGGAGATGCCGAGGGGGCGCCGAAACGGGTAATCCAGGTGCCAATGAAGGCCTGCGCCACGTCGGCGGATGTTGTTGATGCCAGCGGGACGGCCTCCGGCCACCTGGTGGTCCTGTCCACCATCGTGAGGAGGTGGGTGAAGCCCCGCAAGGAGGGAAGGGGTCCCACCAGGTCCACATTGACGTGGTTGAAGCGCCGCGTGGGCACGTCGAATGGTGTCAACGGGGCCTGGGTGTGCCGGTGGACCTTGGCGCGCTGGCAGGCGACACAGGCGTTGGCCCAGTCGCGGACGTCCTTACGGAGCCCGTGCCAAACGAACTTTGCTGGCACGAGCTTCTGCGACGCTTTCCGGCCCGGGTGGGAAAGGCCGTGGATGGCGTCAAAAATGTGCCGCTGCCATCCGGTGGGCACGATGGGGCGAGGTTGGCCCAGGGAAACGTCGCACAGGAGAACTGTGCCTGTGTCCTCGAAGGGGACGTCGGCCAACCACAGGCCTGTGTCCGCTGTCCGGAGGGCTTGCACTGTGGGGTCGGCGGTCTGGTCGGCCGCCATGCGCGCGAAGTCCACACCGAGGTGGACGGCGTTCGCGCCGGACCGGGAGAGGCAATCGGCCACAGCGTTGTCCTTGCCCGCGATGTGCCGGATGTCCGTCGTAAATTCGGACACGGCGGAGAGGTGGCGCTGCTGGCGGGCCAACCACGGCTCTGCAGCCTTGGCCATGGCAAAGACCGGGGGTTTGTGGTTCACAAACGCCGTGAACGGGCGGCCCTCTAAAAGATGGCGGAAGTGGCCGAGGAGCTCGCGGTCGAAAGCGCTATACTTCCGCTCGTTTGGGCGAAGCTGCCGGCTGAAGAAGGCCAACGGTTGCCAAGCCCCGTTCACCCACTGTTCATGCACTGCGCCCACCGCGTAGTCGGAAGCGTCTGTGGTGAGGGCGATGGGTGCGTCGAGCGCCGGGTGCGCCAGCATGGTCGTGTTGGTGAGGGCCAGCTTAGCGCCCGTGAACGCCTCGTCCATCTCTTTGGTCCAGGCGACGTCGTGCTTGGCCGGCTTGCCCCGGAGGGCTTCGTACAGGGGGCGCATGAGTTGGGCGGCGCGAGGCACGAACCGGTGGTAGAAATTTACCATCCCCAAAAATTCCTGTAGGGCCTTGATGGAGCGGGGGCGCGGGAAACTTGTGACTGCCTCCACCTTGGTAGGCAGCGGGACGGCCCCACGCTTCATGATGCGGTGCCCCAGGAAGTCGACGGCCGTTACGCCAAACTGGCATTTCGCCGGGTTGATGATGAGGCCGTGCTGGCCGAGGCGCTCAAAAAGCGTGCGCAGGTGGATGAGGTGCTTCGCCCGGGAAGTGGTGGCGAGAAGAATGTCGTCCAAGTAGACGAAAAGGAAGGTGAGGTCGCGCAGCACGCTGTGCATCAGCCGCTGGAAGGCCTGGGCCGCGTTCTTAAGGCCGAACGGCATGCGAAGGAACTCGAAGAGGCCAAAAGGTGCAATTACCGCCGTCTTCGGCACGTCGGCCGGCCGGACGGGTACCTGGTGGTAGCCCCGAATGAGGTCGACCTTGGAAAAGATCACCCGCCCCGCCAAACGGGCGGAAAAGACCTGTATGTGTGGTATCGGGTACAGGTCGGGGTGGTGGCGTCGTTGAGGCGGCGGTAATCGCCGTATGGTCGCCATCCGCCACCCGGTTTGGGCACGATGTGCAGGGGCGAGGCCCATGCGCTATTCGAGCGCCACACAATGCCCAATCGCTCCAGCGCGTCGAATTCCGCCTTCGCCACGGCGAGTTTGGTCGGGTCGAGGCGACGAGCCCTGGCATAGACCAGTGGACCTGTGGTCGGGATGTGGTGTTCAATGCCGTGTTTGACGGCGACGGCCGAAAACGTCGGCTGCGTGAGGGCGGGAAACTCGGCGAGCAGGCGGGTGATATTGTCCGCGGCCGGGAGCGCGCAGGCTAGCTCGGTTGGTGCGGAGCCGCTCAATGAGCAAGCGAGCGAGCTGAAGGTCTCCGCGTTGATGAGCCGACGCCATTTGACGTCCACCAAAAGCCCATGCGCAAACAGAAAATCTGCACCCAGCAAGGCCATGGGCATGTTCGCCGTGATGAAGTCCCACCTGAAGCGTTGGCCCCTGTAGCAGAATGCGACGCTGCGCGAACCAAAGGTGCGGATGGAGGAGCCGTTTGCGGCGACCAAGGCGGGGCCGCAAGGCACGGCCTGTTTGTCCTGCACCGAGGCGGGTATCACGCTCAGCTGAGCGCCGGTGTCGCACAAAAAACGCCGCCCGGACGCTGTGACCATAATAATCAGAAGGCTGCCTGAATGGCCGACGCTCATGGCAGGCAGCGAGCGCCGGCCTGGTCGTTTCCCGACCTGCCGAAAGCACATGGTCCGCTCTGGTGGAGGCTCCGGCGTTCGCGTCGGGTTCGGTTGACGGGGCGTCGCGGCGGCCGCTGCCACCAGTGGCGCTAACTCGGCCAGTGGTGGTGTCGGTCGTGGCGCGGGCGTTGCCTCGGTCGGCCCAGGGTTCCAGGCGGCCACTCCGACGTGTCGCCTGGCCGAGAAAAATTTATCGGCCTCCTTGGCCAGGGCGCGAGGGTCCGTGATGGGCGAATTAGCCAAAGCTAATCGTACCTGCCCGGGTAGCTGCCAGAGGAACAGCTCGCGGAAGAGGAAATCTGGGCTGTGGTCACTGAGTAGAGCAAGCATGTGGTCCATGCGTTCGGATGGACGGGCCTCACCCAGCTCCGGGAGGTCGAGCAGTTGTTGCGCGCGTTCGGTCTCCGTGAGTCCAAACGCACCGAGGAGTAGGCCCTTGAGCGCGCCGTATTTGTCGGCGTTCGGCGGGTTCTGTTAGAAGCTCAGGACCCGGGCAGCAGTGGAGGCGTTGAGCGCGGAGACCACATGGTGGTAGCGCGTCGTGTCCTCCGTAATGTTCCGCAGGGCGAATTGAGAATCCGCTTGGGCGAACCAGACGGCTGCGTGCGATTCCCAAAAGCCAGGGAGCTTCAAAGCTACAGATGACTCCATCGCCATGTTCTTAAAAAGGGGTGACCAATTGTGGAGCTATGCTCGCACGATAAAGCCGGACAAAATGGACGACACCAGGAACGGAGTTTCACTGAGCTATTTATTCTAGCTCAACTCGAAATAACTCAAAAGCACTGAATATCCCGTTAACACGGGCAGCAATTTATATCAAAAGTTCACCACATAAAAGCCACGCCTCTCAGGCGGGGCGTGGTATGCAAATAAGTCAGCCACGCCTCTCAACGGGGCGTGGTATGCAAATCGAGAGTCCGCCCAGGCAAGGCAAGTCCGGACACGTCCGGGCAAGTAACTGCCCGCCGGTTACGTCATCGGCCGGTGCAAGGTGATTGTGTCATGCTTCCGGTAACCGCTACAATGGGATATTTAACGTCCACCAACCCGGCACACACATTGATGAATCACTCGGCCTGTGAAACACCGAACTGACAGTTTATAGCTGGGTCCGAATTCAAACCCAGGCTAAACACTTTAGAGGCGAGTGTGCGTACATGTAGGTCTAGGCCATCCTGTCAGTCCAAAGCTGACCCATGTATTATCTATCAAATAAAACAGTCAGTTTGTGTGTTTGTACAGATGTCTGTCCCTTCATAAGGGTAGATATAAAGTCCAATCTTTTAACACTAATGTGGGTTCACTACGGTCTATTTTTGAGGATAAAACAAATTTAAAAAACATTTTCCATAAAAGATTATTTATGTCTTCTATGGGAATTGTAGACGGTGGCTTGCAAACCCAGCCTCAAGGGCGGTGTACAGAAGCATTTTTTTTTTAATCACAATAAATACCAGGTCAGGGAGGTGAAATTCGTTGATGAGCAACGCGCGCGGAGTAAACAGAGTGTTCATTTATATCCCTATGATGTCTAATATATAAAGAAGATGTAAGCACACCTGACACAAGGCCGAGGGTTCAGACTTTGACATGCTCACGAAGCTGCACCGTGGAATAAACTGTTCCGACCCGTCATTTTTGACAGTCTTTTTACTAGTACGTGATATTTTCTAAGTTCAAAAAGGAAATGAAATTGTCACTTTAACTGTAACTTTAACTTGTAATTGTAACTCAAACTTGTTCAGTAACTTATCATGAATTGATAAAAGAGCCATGTGTTACGTGCTCCTCCCCGACCCCCTGGTCGTGGTGTACCTCCGAGCCCCGAGAGGAGTCACGGCAGAAAAATGTGTTATTCTGTGTCAAAAATCAATGGTGAAACCACACCAATTGTTACTAACAAACAAATATTGTATTACAAATCACACAACAATAACAGTACAACAATGATAGCAATCAAAAGTACAATCAACATATATCTTATGATGGTACCATCAGCTAATATCAGGTAACTCACTGTGCTCCAAGTGAGTGGAAAAAGAACATTCCCCAATGTCACTATATTCCCGTCTTCGAGCTCAAGTTGATCCCCTCCAGCGATCGTCAGAAAGATGTCGAATCCAAACCCGAATCCCGTTCAGATGACAGGCCCAGTCACGCCGCCAAAACTGCACAAAGGCGTACGCGGCCAAAGCGGGTCACGCGGCCAACAGCTGCGAAATTCACACCCTCAGGTATGAATGTTTTACCGCTCTAAATCGGCGAACCTCAGGTTTGTCTTCAAAATTCGCATTGCACACACACATCCCAGATAGCCGTTTTCACCATTCAGACGTCTGACGCGAAGCAAAGACCTTTCGCGATGAGCAAAGCGCACGAGTCAAAATGGCCGACGGCTCATACTTGAGACGTAATGACACAACGATGATTCCTCGGAATCCAACGCCAAACCTGACATGCAGGTTGATCAGTCACAGCGATAACAACCCTATCGCAGGAATCCCTTTCCAGGAAACCCAAAGTTCACTCATAACTCTTGCTCGACAACGTTCGCTCAGGACGAAGAAACGACTCGCTTCTTCCCCGACTTCACTCGCTCCGCCTCTTTTCTCTCCTCGTCTTCTTCCGGTTTTTCGTCCGGTTCCCGATCCAGTTTCCTGTTTCTTTTAACATTAACTTTTAAAACTAGAAATATCTATTCCCTTTAAATGACAACAATAATCATAATACATGGAATCGGAAATATTTACAGTGGATGCAAACCACCACAACGGAAGTGACGAATCCGTAACACATGACATACCACGTTTCAGTTAAATATGTTAAAGGGGAAGGGGGAAAAGTCCAGAAAAAACAGGTGGGACAGACAGATGGTGGGACGGACGGTGGGACTTAAGGATGGACGGTGGGACGGACTGACGGTGGGACGGACGGACGGAGGGTGGGGGACGGATGGACGGTGGGACGGACGGACGGAGGGTGGGACGGACGGACGGTGGGACGAAAAGACGGACGGTGGGACGAAAAGACGGACGGTGGGACGAAAAGACGGACGGTGGGACGAAAAGACGGACGGTGGGACGAAAAGACGGACGGTGGGACGAAAAGACGGACGGTGGGACGAAAAGACGGACGGTGGGACGGACGGACGGTGGGACGGACGGACGGTGGGACGGACGGACGGTGGGACGGACGGACGGTGGGACGGAAAATCCATAGTCTCCTCCAGCTAGGGGACTAATAAGGTTCATCCTACTACTAGGTAGGTGGTTTACCATTTTCTTCCCAATGGTCAGTCATGGCAGGCATGTGTAATTTGTTCAAGGTGCCGGCGATGGCTCGCCTACTCTTCACGAAGGACACCGTGGGATCTTTCTTTGATGTGCACCAACTAATGGAGGCAGCCGGGACGCCCAGTTTAACGTTCATCCGAGGGACGGCACACGCATTGATGACTCACTCTGTCTGTGAAGCACCAGCATGGCAGTTAATAGCTGGGTCGGGATTCGAACCCAGGCTAGACATATCCACAAAACGAGCGAAGTGTGTGCGCATCATTGCCGTCATCACTCAAACAACCAAAGCGATGCCATTGGTTACCTGCGTCTCGTGGTCTACTGCACACCTGTACATCGTGAATAAAATACAAGAATTCACCAAAGGGTTAAGATAAAGAATAGACAAGGGAAATAAACCTGCAGGATCGCGAGGACCACCCAGAAGGACAGCACCGCGGCCAGCCAAGTCACCCACATGGTCACACAATCCAAACGACTGGCGCCAGTCACAGTCTTCCATCAGTCACAATAATTATAAGGAAACAACTCTTCCAGCAAGGCCGTTTAACTTCGCAACAATTTGAATAATCAGCCAAAGCATGTTTGGAAATAATTAATCGGACACCTCGCGCCAAGCCATTACGACGCAACGTCACCAAGGTTCTGACGGACCGTTCTGATGACGTCAACACGTCAGATTCCCGAAATGAACCCTCACACTTTCGGACGTAATTAATAAATTACATACCGTCACCAAAATACGCATAATCATGAACAACAATATTGTCGCCTTCAAACATTGAGCTGCTGTGCTGTGCATTGATTGACGTCCAGAAAAATGAGATTCATCGTACGTATGATATAATATCCACTACCTCATAGAAGTGGGTAAATAAATACGAAACAGGATTGAGCATGCTTGTTAAATACTGATAGTAAGTCAAATCACTTTTTTTTAAATTTGAATTGTAAAAGTTATTTGTTATACAGAATTTAACATATCTACGTATTAGAAGACTGCAACATATAAATGAAAAAATATTTAACAAATTGCGGGTATATTCAGAGAACTTACAATTTATACACCGCCCCAAAAGATTAAAGGCAGTGCTCCAAATAATACACCTCCATTACTGTAAAGATCGATAGTCGTAAATCGTACCATGGTTATTAATATTAATAGTAATAATAATAATATAAATATTCTTAAAATGAATAAATAAATGTTCGAACAAATATCATGAAACCGACGATATATTAGGTGGACCGGAAAGTAATGTTTTTTCAAAAATGAATACACAGCTTAAAAAACGACTTTACTTTCCGGTACACGTAATATTTTGAAGACCGGTAAAGCTGTACGAATGGGTGGAGGCCACTTTGGGTAACTCCCGCTTAGCGACGGTCGCCGCCATTTTAGCGCGGTGAAAACAACTCCTTAGCAACGATTTGAACGCCTTTGCTTTACGTGACTAGTGGACCGGTTGGTCCATTGGACCAAATTTTCATTGGTTTTAACGGCCTGGTGGCATACCTGCCTACCGTACTGCTTTAGCATTGGTTTGACTTTCAACAAGCCAAAATGTGCTTGGGCCAGGATGGAGGGGTGGGGTTTATACGTTCGTTATTATTATTGCCAAATGATGCTACTATTATTAGTATTAATTAATAGATGCTTTGTTACTATATTATCATTGTTTTTGTTATTTATTTTGTAATTATAATGCCATGCCGTGGAAGGACCTATTAAGCTGCGCGATACACCTCAACATGGCGCGCGTTTTAAAAAGGGAATTCTTCTCGATTCTTTTAGAGTTAATTAGCCGACTCAACTTGGGATATCATGTCAATCATTTTGCTTTATCACATTCCACATCAGAAAGCTGCAGTACAACACCACAAAAAAAAACATCCCTTGCCACACCACAGAGTTCGATAAATAAAGAAGAGTGCGCACATATCACGTGACCCTGTGCTGTTTAGATTAGAACTTAGAAGAGTGAGCCGCCATCACCAAAGAGGGCAAATCAGCGCTGTTTACGTCAGCCGGCCGCGACATTCAAAACACCGCAACGGTTCAGTTTTGTTGATGTTTTAGCGCATGTGATGAACTAAAGCTGCAATAATATTGCTGCCAAAATGCCACATTCCTGTGCCGTTTGGCGTTGCTACAACAGAAGAAAAGTGGGGATAAATATTTCTTACCACAAGTGAGTATGTGGAATATTTTTTTTAGTGAAAATTGACTTCGTTTCGTGACTTTTCAGCACAGAGTCGGTAGCGGAATGTAAGTCAAATGCACATCATGATGCATAAGCTTAGGCCTGTTTCAGTCCCGTCAGTCCGACACTCGGCAGGTGGTTTGACTGTTTGATGACATAAATAAACCTTTCACAATCTTTTTGTCAAAGTTATTTCCTCGAAAAGTGACAAACTTTACTCTGAGCAAGCTTGAAATCATAAATTTCTAGTTAGCAAGAACATGAAGAACGGCAATGATTATGAATATGATTGAATGTATGAATGAATGCATGAATGAATGCAGAGAATGAATGCGTGAATGAATGAATAAATGAATGCAAGAATGAATGAATGCATGAATGAATTAATGCATGAATGCTAGAATGAATGCATGAACGCATGAATGCATGAATGCTAGAATGAATGCATGAATGAATGAATGCTAGAATGAATGAATGCATGAATGCTAGAATGAATGCATGAATGAATGAATGAATGAATGAATTAATGCATGAATGCTAGAATGCTAGAATGAATGAATGAATGCATGAATGCATGAATGAATTAATGCATGAATGCTAGAATGAATGCATGAATGCTAGAATGAATGCTAGAATGAATGCCTGAATGAATGAATGCATGAATGAATTAATGCATGAATGCTAGAATGAATGCATGAATGCATGAATGCTAGAATGCTAGAATGCTAGAATGAATGCATGAATGCATGAATGCTAGAATGAATGCATGAATGCATGAATGCTAGAATGAATGCGTGAATGAATGAATGCATGAATGAATGCATGAATGCATGAATGCTAGAATGAATGCATGAATGCATGAATGCATGAGATGAATGAATGTCATGACAACTGAATTCATGTTAGTTTAGCTCGGACTTTAACTAAACTTACTTTTATGTCCCCAACTTCAGTCCATGCATGCAAGAAATGTAATTTATCTATCATAGCATGCCTGGAGGTAGATTGGTAGTGATTACAAAATATTATAGGCCCAGCCCTAGACCAAATATAAGGCTATTATTACATGATTAAGCCCTTACACTCTCACACTTGTGCCAAATGTACCACGGAAGCAAGGCCGACAGTGGAAGGAGAGGGAGGGGATCGTGTCGGCATAATTGTGAGGTTTGGGTGAAGTTTTTCAACAGCATGAAAATCTAGTGGGAAAAAATAAACTGGGATAGGGCCTAGGCCCTATGGCTATGCCTAGCCCATAGCTAGGCCTGATGATACTAGTACTAGTAAGTAGTGATAGTACTACTACCATGACATGTTTTTAGGGCCAACTTTGATACGTAGGCCTTGGAACCGAGACTACACTACCGACAGCTTATTAAGCAAAATGTCTAAACTTTGATGCCTTCAATTGTGACTAGACTACTAAAACTCTATAGGCCTAGGCCTACTAGGCATAAAGTGAAGTTTAATTGAAGGAGATTAAGCCTTAGGCCTAGATCAGATATTGTATTTACAAATAGTCTATGTCTAAAATGATGTAATACATATTTATGTATTAGGCCTCACTATGTTTTTTTTTACTAATTTTTTTTAATATTTACAATTTTGTTTGCTGCCTCAAAGTGACGATGAGGACACGCACTCTTTGTATTCCTTATGGTAAATATCATTTGTCGTTTTATTTTCAGATTCCCCCTTGAAGATCCAATCCTATTGCAGAAGTGGAAGACCAACATTAGTCGTAGTAGCTTCACACCAACTGTCAACCACAGAGTCTGCAGTGAGCACTTCTTGAAGGATGATTTATGTAAGAGGTAGGTTTAGTCTTGTTGTTGGGAATATCCTAATCTCTATTCCTTCATTAACCCGATGCGGTACTAATTTACAAATTAATGTACACATTTTGGTCGGCCTACAATAAGAAAGCTCCCATTATTTTGTTTTCGTGATCCTCAAATTTCACCTAAGCTGTAATTGCACCACCCTCCTTAATTAGGGGAATGCACCAAATTATTCATGTTGATCTCTTGGCAATCAGGTATCTATTGTTGCATAGTCTGTTAGTGTTGTTGCTTTTGCTGCTGTTGCTTGGGGCAACAATTTATTTTTCTTTAAATGATGCTTATGTAGTTGAAAATATTGTAAAACAAGATTGCAAAAAGGAGCAATATAACTTTTATTTTTTCAGAATCTTTTTTTTTACTACAAATCAATGGAAAATTACATCAAATCAACAATCTTCAAAAAAAGTGGAAAAGACAATCACGATACATGCACCAGGGACTTAAGTAGGACCAACGCTCGAGAAAAGCAAATCCCTTGAAGAAGCACATGAAAAAATTGCAAAAAACAAACAAACAAGAAAAGGTCTAAACGTTACGTCCCAGATACATGCATGAAAGGACGCAGACAAAAAACACACACACACACACACCACAGCCACAACCCAGAACCACAAACACACACACCCCTCCAACTGCACCCCTCATCACACACTGGAGAAACCCTGAAAAAAAAATTCACAGGACATAGTTTACTTTGATAACAGCTGTCAAATCACTTTGAGACAGTATTATAAAACAAACACACAAAATAAGCACTAAAATCAAGCCCTATATAGATAAATTAAATTACAGAACTGATAATTTGTCATATTTCGTTTTTTCTATCCAGGTATTCATCCCAGAGATGACACGGAAGCCAGCAAACATCAACTGAACAAAAATGCTGCACCAACTGTGTTCCCATCTTACCCAGTGCTCAAACAAAAGGAGATGCCCAAAAGGAGAAAGCCACCTAAAAAGGGGCCTCTGTCCACACCATCTACAACTCAAGCCTCACAACCAAAGGAGAGAAAACCAGACACGCCACTTCCTGACCATAACTATTGTACGTCTCCAGATGCAGTGGCAGAGAAATTGAAGGACACGAGCACAAAGCTGACCAAGGCTCGCAAAGAACTGAAAGTTCTGAAACAGAAAGTAAAGAGGAGGGATGCTACTATCTCTGCTGGGTACGTTACTTCTTGAGGTGCCTGAAAATTGTGTGTATCAGCAGAATGTGGCTGTGGATTTAGTCCAGTCAAAGTAGGGCTGGACCTAGAACAAATTGCAAAAGAAGGTTTTTTGGCTTTAACTTGTTTATTAGGTCCCTCTGATGAACATATAAAAAGTCTCAAACTTTTGGACACCTGGAAAGTGGTTAATTTGCATAAATTCAAGATGGCCGCCGTCCAAAGCTTCAATTTACAGCTAACTTTTTTCTGGCTGCTCCTAGACCCTATAAATGTATTACAAACAAGTGGAATATGATATCAAAATACAGAATGAGGCATTGCAAATGTGATATGACGTCACCATGACGTAGTATGACGTCATTCAGAGGCAATGATGTCATTCATGATAGGAGTTCGTATTCACTTGGATCATCGGTGCTTGCATCAAAGTTGCTATTTTGACAGAGTCCTTTACATTCACCACATGCACTGGAACATTCAAGCTCATTCCGTTTGCAACTACAGCGTTGAGTGTCACAGTTGCCCTTACACTGACATCTGACCAATTTCAGTAGTGAATCAGGAGCCACTGGCGAATCCATCGTCTTCGGTTCAAGCTGTCCCTTCCGCAGACACCAGCCCCATTTCTCGGGGTCCACACTGTTCTCCATCCATTCCTGGACCTGACAATAAACTCGGAACGAGTGGTATTTGGCTGCATCGGTTGTTGGGGGAAGGCTTTGAACTTCAACGGTAGTTGAACTTTTTGCCACCTTGTTGCAAAACTTTGTCTTTCGCAGTCCGTAAAGGGTGTCATTTCCTTTTCCCCCGTACAAATAAACCAAGGCCTTTTCACCAGCTGATGATATCGCGTCTTTAGTTCCACTTTGGCAACAGAATGCTTCTATACATTTCAAGAAACCGTTCTCTTCCCTCACTTTCCTCAAGGCAGCCCTTTTACCAATACCATACAGTCGTGAGGTTGAGTCACATCCACAGAGTGCATGGACAACTGGCAGGACACGGCAGATGCTTTCACCCAGAGCTTCTGCTACAGAGTTAATATGCCAACATTTCCCACCGTCCTTGCTCGACTTGAAGTACAAATCATTCATCCCTCGTTCCGCATAATGACACAACAGCACCAACAAGTCTGTGTCCTCACCTATCACATATGTCACGGTTTCCCTTGCATGTTCAATTCCCTTCTTCGCAATCATGACATCTGCATCTGCTGGCGCATTGACACAGTCAATTCCATTTGCCTTGAATGTTTCACACAATAAGTCAATGAAGTTTTGCTTATTGTCCGAGTTTGACAAGAAGTTTTCCTTTTTTGACCTAAGGGGCATGGTTGGAGTGAACATCACCTTTTGACCAAAGACTCCTTTTGATCGTCGATTGTGTGTCATGTCCTTGGTAGTAGGTCCTGATTTATAACCGTCGACTACAACCACCGGGTTGAGAAAGTTTTTGGAAACATGCTTCATGTACATGTTTGCAATGTCCTCAAATGTGTCACCCTTCTTCCATGGAATCCTTTGCAATAAGGAACCACCATCCAGAACATGGGTCACAGTCCTTTCTTCCTCAAATGATTCCAATGCCGACCTGGGAGCAACAGCAGCTATCTCATCTCCTAGCTGTGTTTTATTGGCTTCCCTGAGCCTCCCCCACTTATCGAACAGAGCAGTAGGGTAGCTAGACAACTCATACGCAAAGACCTCTTCAACACCTAACTCTCTGTTATTAGCAAAGATGAGGAGCCTCTGGAAAAGGAGCTGTGGGTCGATTGCTACTTTTTCAGCACTGATTGTAACCTTTTTACCCAACGACGCAACTTGATCTTTCTTCCTAAATGAAAAGTCAAAAGCATTGCTACCTTCCATCTTCTGCACAATGTTCATACCAACCTCATACAGTAAATGAGGATTGGCCGAGGCTGGTCCTGTCACACCGTTGGCAATATTCCTGAGTTCATTTGATTCTTGAAATGGATCATAATCCTTGAAGAATGCGAGAACCTTCTCTGTGTCCTTCCTATCTCGTTCACGCCTTGCTTCAGTCATTTCTTTGTGCTGCTCAGAGGTGTGGAAATGCTTCCCTGTGAGTTCTTGCATAACTTCACTCACCTCAGCGCAGGCTGGCATAGCAAGTAACCAGCGCAGGCGTTGCGTTTCCTCCATGCCCCTATCACGTGTCAATCCACCATTCGTTTTCAAAGAGCGCATCAAAACCTGCTCTATAACCAAGTCGCTTGGCAGTCCTGCCCACAGCCGATCACTTCGGCGGATCACAAATAGACCGGAGTTCAATTGGCAGAACATGTCTGGGTTGAGCTGCTCAAGTTCAATCATGTCTTGAATGTACACATGGGCTGACTTGGCATAATTGTTATGACCACACGCTGCAAAGTACGGCAACATCTCCTGGAGTGTTCTGAGGTACAGTAGGAAATCGCCCATTCTCAGTGCCCTCAGGAAGCGACGCAGCAAGTCAATCATGTCCATGTATTGAATCCATAGCTTTCCCATCTTATGCTCTGCTAAGGAGCTCTTCTCAGCTTTAAGTTTTTCACAAATTCTGTTGAAAACGTCTTTACTGCAGACTTCATCCGGTGAAACGTCTTCACGCAACAGCTTATCCAAAAGATCTGCAGCCTCCTGGAAGTCCTTGCATTCGTCACTTTCCTCATCTACCATTGAGAGGTTGAGACCGTATGCCCTGCCTAACACAATCGAACTCAAGGCTGTGTCAACCAAGAAGTGGCCTCTGATTGCTCGTGCATAGGCTTTCCCACTCAGCATTTGGGTCACAGCATTTTCAGCATATATAAGTTCCAAAACCTCCTTAAGCCCAGATGCTTCCATAACATGGCCCATGCATCCCAAAAAGCTCATCACAGAGTGAAAGCCACCAAGGTTCAAAACAATGGGTTTCAGTTCGCTTCCTTCCTTCTCATGAACAATGATCGTCTTCGCTTTCCAATAAAGCGGTTGGTCGAATGTCAGCATTGGCGTCGTTCCTTGGCGATGGCTTTCCGCAGCAACGAAGTGAAGTGTTGAGTAAATACAACTCATGTCAGTAGGGTCCATGTCAATCATGGGCAAGAAATGGACGGATGATTTCCCTGGGTGTGGTCCATGGCACACACTCTGCATTAAGCCGGACCAGCCTGGTCGTTTTGGTCGAAGCAACCATGACGTTTTCCACAGTATGTCCAGATTTTCAAGCTTGTCAGATGCTGAAATGGGGTCAAGCTTTCTAAATTCGAGAGGCCCACCCTTCTTACGAACACTGCGGTAGTATTTGATTTCAATTTGAGCTGCCGTGAAGTTGTTTCCAGGTGACTGCAATCTTGGTATTGATGTTGTGTCTCTTACTCCAGGGGTGACAGCAACAATTATACCCATACCATGGTATGTTCCTCGCCCATCAAGCGTACGCAAGTTGTGATCAACATTGTCTGCAACGAACTGTCCAAACTTGCCTGCAGTGGATATGTTGGTGCCCCTGAAATTGGCAGCACACTTCGAAAACCTCAAAACTTCTGCGTAAGGCAGACAGAAGCCGTGGCTGTGTAAACTGTCCACAAGGAAGCGGGAACCAAAGTGCTGGTGCATTTGAACCGCCAATCCATACTGAATGGGTGCTACAATGGCCCTTGGTCTGGTAAGTTGCATGATACTTTGTCCAATTGATGCAACTTCAAGATCACATGACTTGCCACTGAACGTCTCTTGCAGAAATATACGAAGGGACTGCGGAACGTACGCCACATTCTTTTCCAGCGACCGGAGTTCAGAAGGATCTGGATAGAAATCTCTACAAGTATCAATGTTCTTTATATCTGCTTTGATCAACTGTGCCGCAGCCCTGACGATCTTTCTTTTTCCTGCTTCCTCATCATCAGTCTGTGGTGAGTCTTTGAATTGTTGCAAAATCTTTGCAGCAGTTTCTTTGACAGTTACAACATCGCTGCGTCCATGCACGTTACTAATAACCAGTTCATCTCCAAAATATGAAATAAGTTTCTGTTTCATGTACTTTACACTATACGCTTCAACATCAGGGCACAACTGGGACATTCTATCAACGACATCCACCACTGTAGTCTGTTCATCATCATTGCCACTGACTAGGTCCACGATTGCGAGCAGAAATGCTTCCTCTCGTGACGCATCTACTTTGCGACCCTTGCGAGGAGGTTCACTGTCTGCGGAATCACGATATTTGGAGGGGATCTGCCTATGTGTCTGGAAATTTGAGCTGCACTGCTTGTGATATATTGCGTCAGCTGCTGGAAGATCGCGTGCAAAGTTAATTCGGCCTCTAACAGTCTCAGCCCACTCATCAGCCCTGGCATCACATGCAGAAAGTATTGTCCTTTGAAAGTTGAAGGTGCGTACTGGATACACTTCTTTTGAAGCATGCTTTGTGTCCAAATAGATTTTTCTACCACAAAAAAAGCAGTTCTCTGTAAAACAAAAGTGTGGTTCCTGAGAACGAAGAGCAGGTTTTTCAGGACGTTTCTTCTGCTTCCCAGGGATTCTATTTGGCTTCGTATTGACATGCATCTTTCGGCAATCAATGTGCACCGTTTGGCCCTCGGACACGGTAATTGACGGCGTTCCACGTTCAGTACTGGCCTTGTTGATATTATCTGCTCCCTTCGCCCTCAGCTTGACTGTTTCTCCTTCGTCTAACGTGTTTGAGCAAATGCCGCAGGGATTATGCACCACCTCTTCTTCCATGGCTTCGGTAGATGTCGCACCATTAGACATGGTCCAATCTGTTGAAACAAGAAACAAGATGATGGGATTAGTATAGGCCTAGGCAAAATTGAAGCTTTGGACGGCGGCCATCTTGAATTTATGCAAATTAACCACTTTCCAGGTGTCCAAAAGTTTGAGACTTTTTATATGTTCATCAGAGGGACCTAATAAACAAGTTAAAGCCAAAAAACCTTGTTTGTAATACATTTATAGGGTCTAGGAGCAGCCAGAAAAAAGTTAGCTGTAAATTGAAGCTTTGGATGGCGGCCATCTTGAATTTATGCAAATTAACCACTTTCCAGGTGTCCAAAAGTTTGAGACTTTTTATATGTTCATCAGAGGGACCTAATAAACAAGTTAAAGCAAAAAAACCTTCTATTGCAATTTGTTTTAGGTCCTTGTTAAATGATTGCTAGATTTACTGGACTAATTCTACTAGATGCCTATTGCCCATGACGGATGTTTTGCTACAATAAATGGAACTGAGGAACATTTGGAAATGTGCATGAACTTCAATCATGTGAATTGAATAGGCCTACACTCATGACACTGAATCCCTCAGGCTACACTAAAGTTACAGCATGACGGCAATCTCACGACGGACTTTTCACACTAACTCAAGTTCAGAATTGAGGGATCATGATGCTGTACTTTGTTGGATTGCATACTTCATTAGACATTTGAACCAGCCTTTGAACTGAATTTGTTTCCATTTTAGAATGATTCTTATCGTGTTACCCCAGATTGTTGCACGGAATAGACTGTATTAGGTTACCAAGTTAAAGCTTAGCTCACTGCATTATAACTGATTTTCTTTCCATTTTAGAATGATTGTTATCGTGTTACCCCGGATTGTTCCATGGAATAGACTGTATTAGCTTACCAAGTTAAAGCTTAGCTCACTGCATTATAACTGTGTATATCGTCGATACAAATGACTTCTGTTCAAAGCTGTACATCGGCATTCAGCCCTAAATTATCAATTTCAGGTAAGAAAATACACTCTTTTATCAAATGCATTTGTAGGAAATACTTTTTTCTTATTTATTTCCATAATTTGGCTAAGATAAAGCTAGGTACGGTTTCGTTCACGAGTGACAGTTTTACGTATTGTTTACATTCAAACTCGTACGCCAATGCATGTACATCCGGGTTATCCGAGCAATTTTTGCCCTCTTTGGTAATGGCGGACGTGCCCTCATGTGCGCACACGATCGTAACGTTAGCGGTATAGGAACTGCGTACTCTTGTTTATTTATAAAACTCTGTGTGCCACACACACACGCACACACACACACACACACACACACACGTCGTCATTTTCACGTACGGTACACATGCATGATATGGTTTACACATATGTTTGGCTTTGACATGTTTTGTTTTGCCTGACATATGCTGCATTGCATGCAAACATGTTATACTTTGCCAAGTCTGATTGGGTCAGCTTCTCAAGGGTGAGGGAGACAGGTTTGCGGGTTTAGTCTTGAGATCAGAAAGGTGTTGTTTCCTGGCTCTCCTGAGGGTAGACACACACTTGTTCTGAGCTTGGTGGAAGGAACTGAGATTGCCTTCAGTTGGATTTGCCTTCCATGACACAAAGGTAAGTTGTTTCAGGGCAAATGCCTCACCACAAGATTCAGTGTACCATGGATGGGAGGAAGGGTAAGACAACTGAAGACGAGATTGGATAAATCTGTGCATGTGAGAGAGCAGTTTACTTTGGAAGAATTCCCAGGAAGAGTTGATGTCAGAGGCAGTAGAGATGGGAAACCAGTCCAGAAGTTTGATGGCTGCTTGAAGACCATGCCAGTCGGCTTGAGTTAAATGCCAGACTCTTCGACGCTGAGGAGGCTCTCTGAGGATGGTCAGAGAGATGTCCACTTTAACAAGCAAATGATCAGAAGAACCGATTGGAGCAGAAGAGCAGCCGACATTTGCAGGGAAGTTTGTCATGACCAAGTCGAGAAGAGAAGATGCTACGTTGACTGGGATCCGGGTGCCGACTTTACAGAGTTTACAGACTGTTCCAAGAAGAAACATCAGAGGCTCTGCATTGCCCAGTGAATTATTAAAGCCATCTTTGGATCTGAATATGTCACTTACTGAAAGCTTATTTCAATGTAATGAAATAGATGTGCTATTCTTTGACATGAATCTACTTCATGATGAAACCGGTATCTGAAAAACACTGGCGGAATACAGAGCTGTTATCCTGTCATTTGAAGTACAATAACAGCATGTTGCAACGGGCAAAAAGAGACACACTGTATAGAGACTCGTAGTGGCATTGAGCCAAACAGATGATACACTCATCGGTCAACACCTCGAGTTTAAGAGCCAAAACGAGTTGGTTTCATCCGTGATAAAGGAGATGATGTTGACTCCTTACGCGAAACAACTCGCTTTAAGCTGGATTTGCATGTCGTCTGTGTGCTCAAAAACTTCAGGATGAACCACTCTTGTCAAAGTTAAGAGCTGGGGTTCTTGTAGCACAAGATGCAAAATAATATTCAAAGTGTTTGGTGTCTCTTTATAACCGAGCAGAGATACAACAGACAAAAGACTGTTTGGATGATAAAGATGTTAAAGAAAAAAAAATAGTGTGTAGTTTTGAAGTTACAACCATTTTGAGAATATCATATGTGAGTATCATGTTGCCTATGCCCGCTACCAATAGGTACCAATAGGTAGCGCTGCTAGACATCAGAGGGTGCTGGTGCAGTGGCTCCCTATCTTTAAATGATCCGTTTGGGGAGTACTTGATCTGTACCAAGTTTGATGCTTTTACCCAAATTTGCACAATTATACTGAAATCTGCCCCACTAATCTCCTCACCTTCAGAATGAAAATCAAATCAAATATTAAGTTTTCCGGGACCTTTTACAACACGGCCTGAGCGAGTGGTATAGGCAGCAGGCTCGTGGAACTGTTTATCAAACACAACAGTGGGGAGCAAAGGAGAAACATGACGGTGATCATCATTGGTGGCAAGAGAAGGGGAGGAAGCATCGTTGTGCTCATCATAGTCCGATCTTCCAATATCTGGTTCACACACATAGCCAGTGTTGTTGTTGTTTCGTATGAAGCCTGTGGCTGCTGGTTGCATCATTTCTCTGGAAGCGCATTTGTGCCGCTGATGCAGTGCCACAATTACCAGTGAACAGGTACTCAATTTGCCGACTTCGGAAGGATGACAGCCTGAGTCAACCCCCCTGGCTTTAACCCAACGATTGACCGGGATTCAAACTCAGGATCCGAGGATCCCAAGCCGGCTTAATGAGCTTAATGAGGCATTTCCAATTGATGGCGGATCATATGCGAGACAGAATGAAGAATGCAGACTTACCTTCACGGCCGCAGGCGTCTTCACCCCTGCAACAATTAAACTCACATGAACACGGAATTTATATACAAAAGAACAAGGCTTTATTGCCATGGATGCCAATAACAAGAACGTGCCGGTAATTAAATATCCTAAATCGGGACGTCCCCACACAGACTTCGGATACAAAACAATGGAATGAATAATAAAATAAACGTGTCGTTGTATTTGTGAATGCGAGCTTATCTCAGTGTGGCAGTGTCGGGGATCGTCTGGCTCGATTGCATCGTCCGACGCAACTGTGGTCGGCGGGAAGTAGGCCTCGTTCCGCCCCCGTTCATGCTCCACCAGGCCCACAGGCGCCGCTGCACGCCAAGCCTCGTGTCCCCGCGCGATCGTTCGCGAGGTCCGTGCGTGAATGCCGGGTAAGAGAATTTCCGGCGCGCCAACGTCCTTCCAACGTCCAAAGAGCGAGGGTCCAAATGGGACGAGGTCCAACACAATAGGGCAAAGGGAAGAGAAAAGCGGAGGCGAAGTCAGGCAGAGGCGAAGAGAGACGAAGGATGAGAGGGTCGAAGAACGAAGAGGCAAAATGTTAATCTTCTCTCACTTTTATCAGACGTCCTCTGACGTCAGCTCTCTATCTCCCCTAATCAGTGTGCGTCGTTTATTGGTGGTCTTTCATGCCTTCTCACGTCACTGGCGCTTCTCCTTCAATCAGCGCATCGCTTGTTGTGGCTCTTTCGCGCCTTCCGCACTGATTGGCCGTGGTGTCATCGGTCGGTGGCCAATCAGTGTGTCGCTCCTTCACCTTCCTTAACCCCAATCATGGGGAAGCTTTTTGTCCCTTCCCTGACCAATCGCACGTCCTTCCCTGCTCTGCCAATCAGTGGCCTGCTCTTTGCTTGCCCCTCCCCTGGCCAATCACGAGTTCTCCCTGGAGGTGGCTCTCAGCCTGCCTGGTCAATGTTTGATCGCCATGGTGTACTACTACACGGCTGCTGCTTGTTGGTTCTTCCGGTCAGTCTTATCATCTTGTGGCGGAGGGGGAATTCATTAATGCTGTGCTAATGGGCCTATCTAATGTATAAGAGTGCGTTGCCATACGGGATAATGGATTGATCACAGAGGTTTTACACACAGGGGAATTAGCTTCGTCCCAAGTCTACACAGGGGAATTAGCTTCGTCCCAATCACCGGATCATCCTCGTATGATCACAGGTACACACTTAATCCGACAAACCGCCTAAACACAGAACTTATTACATCGAGATTCTCGAGCACGACAGACGAAGCATGATACCTATTCGGATCAACCTAAATCTATATATGCCTACCCCAAAATTCATAACAATACTAAATATGGACTTCAGTGCATCTTCATACCATGTCTTCTAAAGAGACTTCAGGTTCTCAGCAGTCTTAACCAGATATCATGTTCTCCTGATTCAGGTTGACCAGCTCGCCTGAAGCTATTACGGGCGTCCCCTTTAATTCCAGGAAAAGATCTGTGGAAGCAACCGGCTGGATAATATGGTTGGAGTTGGTTCTCAGAGTTCTATTAGACTTGTGAAGTTCAATGTTAATTGGTAGTCTTTGAAAATCCCTGAGAGTGAGTACATTGCACCTTGCACCTGCCTCAATAAGGAAGGTAACGTCCGCAATGCCACTGACATGAGCAGTCAGGGACCATTTGTCACCTGCCTGGGTGCCGATGTTGTCAACCTTGTATATAAAGAAAACTTTGAGTTTCTGTATCATATAAAACAAAGGGTATCATTGTATCATTTGTGGTACTAAATATATTAACAGCCAAAGTTGTCCACATCTTTTTTGTTGGAACACCCTGCACTATAGCCTCAGAGCTGTCCCGCCAGGATTCAAATATAAACTGTCAAACTGGTGTTTCACTGGCACCGCAATACGTCCATGTGTGTGTCCTTGTATGGCTCCAGAAAGACTTGGACCAGAATCGTTGCCCAGGCTCCACAAATGTGACAATAATTAAGGTCGTTAAGTCAGAAGACAAAATTATTAAGGAAGAACAAGCAATAATAGGACATTGAAGCATTTATCATTCTCAAGAGCAAGTGTTTCAGCCCCAACTTGAAATTCTGTGTTATCTGCCAGTTCTTTTGTTCAAACTTCATAGATGGTGGATGTGACTTACATGAGAAATAACATCCACCATCTCCATGAAAGTTGAACAAAATGAAGTCAGATGTTCTTCATGAGTAGCCAATGAAGCACATGGAGAAAGAAGTCTACTTATCAGCAAGATAATCTGTACCTACAGCACTACAGCAGGAATGACACTGGCAATATTGTACCAATAATATCAGTTGTGATAAGAATCGACCAGAGGCCTTAACTTAAAGCACTTTTCACGATTCACACCTTAATTCCGATAAACATCTCATGAAATGGTTTATGTAGCCAACCTGCAAAGTTTTTTTTGGAAACAAGAGAGCATCGATGTATTTCTATAAATCCAAAGCAAGGATTTCTGGTGGAGATTAAACTCATGCAAGGACTTGATTTTGTTAAACCTTCATAGAGATAGTGGATGTTCTTCACGTATTCATCAAAGCCGAGAAAACTAGTTTATCCTGACTTCAGAAGAAAAA
Organism: Myxine glutinosa; assembly: GCF_964187855.1. NCBI lineage: Eukaryota > Metazoa > Chordata > Myxini > Myxiniformes > Myxinidae > Myxine > Myxine glutinosa. Next base: position 101,983,197 of record NC_136267.1, read on the forward strand.
GAACCACTCCTTTCCCATCTTCAGACTCATAAGACAGCTGACGCAGTTTTCCTTGGTTACCTGCCACATTCCTAGATGAGTTGCCACTCCAACGCAGGATACTTGAATGCCTCATTTTTCTCAGGAAGTTGATACTCATTTTGCTGACCTCGGAAGGATGCCAGGCTGAGTCAACCCACCTGGTATTATTTTAACGGCAGACAGAGGCAAGAACAAGCCGATTAGATTTTGGTTCAGGTCCTGATCCAGACCCGACCTATCAGTGGATACAAAACGAAAACTGTTCAGCCTGACGGGGGCACGCTCTCTACCGAGTGCCGTTATCGTTGTTTTTGTTTCATTTCAGTCTTGATATTAATGTTCTTTTTGAAATCTAACAACACCCACCTCTGGGCCTGGGATTGAATCCCGGCTCAGCTATAAATTGTCACCCTGGTGTTTCAGACAAAAAGTGAGGCATTAAAATGTGTGTGCCATCCATCAGATTGACATTAAGCCAGAGGACCCATCTACTAGCATTGATCATTGGAGGACGTTAAAGATTCCACAGTGTGGCTTTCGCAAAGAGTAGGTGACGTAGATATTGCCAGAACCCTGAACAAATTGCAAATTCCTGCCCTGACTGACTGCTGGGAAGGCAATGCCAAACCACCCAGCATGACCCGAGAAACAATCAGCAACACCGACAATGTTTGGATTGGTGGTTCTTAAACTGGGGGGGGGGGGGGGGGCATGTCCCAGAAGGGGACGTGAGAAGATTTCAGGGTGGCCATGAGGGGTCTGTGGAAAATGCTGGCATGAAGGGCTTACAATGCAAAAAGTGCACACACATATAACTATGTATATGTGTCTATACGAATAAATGAATATAAAGAGGGGGAGATTGTGTTTGTGTCGTTTGTGTGTGTTTGTGTACATGTGGAAGCTTGATGTGTGTGAATCTAACTTGAGGCAGCTCATGGTACAATACTCGTTTACCCGCGTATCAAACGCATCTTAGCTGGTTCTTTAACTTGAAGAGTTTGGGTTGATTAGTTCAACTAGCCCCCTTGTACATAATTTATTTTAACTAAAGTAACTTTAGTTTCCTCAAGAGCAAATGAAATGAATGCTCCATTGGATTTAAATCAGGAGATTGATTTGGCAAGTATAAAACCGTACACTTTTTCCCCCTGATGAACTCCTTCATTGCGTTGGCGGTGTGTTTTGGTCATTGTTTTGCCGCATGAAGTGCCACCCAATGAGTTTGGAGGCATTTTCTTGTACAAAGGTGGACAAAATGTTTCTGTACACTTACAAATTCATTCTGCTTTTGCCATCATTAGTTACATCATCAATAAATATGAGTGAGCCAGTTGCATAGGCAACCATGCAAGTCCGAGACATGACAATACCGCCACCATGCTTCACAGATGAGGTAGTATGCTTTGGATCATATACAGATCCTTCCTTTCTCCACACTTTCGCAATCCATCCCTTTGGTAAAGGTTTATCTTGGCCTCATCTGCCCATAAAACTTTGTTCCAGAACTCTTCTAGCTCACCTCTGTACCTCTTGGCAAATTCTAATCTGGCCTTTCTATATTTGGTGCTGATGAGATGTTTGCATCTTGCGGTGTAGCCTTTGTAATTCTGCTGTTGAAATCTTCTGTGAATGGTAGATGGGGAAACTTTTACCCCTGTACTCTGGAGGTTGTTGGTGATGTCATTGGCAGCTGTTTTAGGGTTTTTCTTCAGAGCTCTGATTATTTTTCTGTCATCAACTGCAGTTGTTTTCCTTGGCCGACTGCCAAGTTGCTTATTTTTGTTTAATCGACTGTTTTCTGGCCTTCATCTGCATCTTTCTGCATCTCCTTCCTCTCTTTCTTCCAACGCAAAATTGACAACATCTACAACAGCTTGACCACCGCCGCACCCGCTCCCCCTCCAACCACCTGCCCCCCCTTGTCCTGCCATCCCCTGTCTCGGTTCTCCCCAATCTCCCCTACTGACCTCTCTGAACTCCTCATAGGAATGAAAACTGCCACCTGCACTCTTGACCCCATCCCCTCCAGCTTTGTCAAAGCCTCCCTCCCTGCTCTCTCTCCACTTATCATTGCAACAATAAACTCCCCCTGTCTACAGGCATCGTCCCACCTTCCCTCAAAATTGCTGCTGTTACCCCCATTCTAAAAAAACCTGGTCTAAACCCTGACACCCTAAACAACTTCAGACCCATCTCCAACCTACCCTTTCTGTCAAAAGTTTTGGAACGCGCTGTAGCCACTCAACTCAAACATCATCTCTCTGCCAATAACCTGCATGAAACATTCCAATCCGGATTCCGGTCCAACCACAGTACTGAAACTGCTCTCCTCAAAATCACCAACGACCTTCTCCTCTCCTCTGACGCTGGCAACCTCAACATTCTCGTCCTCCTCGACCTCAGCGCTGCCTTTGACACCATCGATCACACTATCCTCCTCACCCGACTTGAATCCACCTTTAACGTTACCGGCACTGCCCTCTCTTGGATTAAATCATACCTCTCTGACAGATGCCAGTTCATCTCCATCAATAACTGCAAATCCCCCACTGCTCCCCTCCCCCAAGGTGTCCCCCAAGGTTCAGTTCTTGGCCCCCTCCTCTTCATCCTTTACCTGTCCCCGCTCGGTCACTTAATCCGCCGTCATGGTCTCCAATTCCACTGCTTCGCCGATGACATCCAGCTTTTCATCTCCACCAAGTCCGTCTCCACCGACACCCACTCTATCCTGACAAACTGCATCACTGAAATAAAATCCTAGCTTCAAATCAACTTCCTCAAGCTTAACTGTGATAAATCTGAAATAATCATCATTGGCCCAAAAACGCTCACAAAATCCACCCATAACTTTGCCCTCAACATCGACGGTATCCCAGTATCCACCTCCCCTCACATCCGGAATCTTGGCGTCATCTTTGACCAAACCCTTTCCTTCGACAAATACACTAAACAGATCACAAAGTCAGCCTTCTTTCACCTGAAAAACATTGCCCGTCTCCGCTCATCCCTCTCCTCCACGGCTGCAGAAACCCTCATCCACGCCTTCATCACCTCCCGTCTGGACTACTGCAATAGCCTCCTCTATGGTTCACCCTCAAAAATCACCAATAAACTCCAATACATTCAGAACTCCGCTGCCCGTCTACTCACCCATTCCCGGACCCGTGACCACATCACCCCCGTCCTTTACAAGCTTCACTGGCTCCCCATCCCCCAGAGAATCCAGTACAAAATCCTCCTCTTGACATACAAAGCCCTCCATAACCTGGCCCCATCCTACCTGGCTGACCTCCTCTCCAGACACACTCCCACCCGCAACCTCCGCTCTGCTGGTACCAACCTCCTGACCCCCTCCATCCAGACCAAATTCAGATCCTGGGGGGACAGGGCCTTCTCCATCGCTGCTCCCACCCTCTGGAACTCACTACCTCACACCATCAGAGACTCCTCCTCACTCACCACATTCAAAACATCACTAAAGACCCACCTGTTCAACACTGCATTCAACATTCAACCCACAGCATTTAACCCCTGACTATCTCTTCTCCTTCTCCCTCCTTTTGCTTTAAATATTTCCCTATTGATTCTTGTCTTTTTTGCAATTGTTGTTTTCATGTATTGTTATGCATTATGTTTGCCACTCTGTCAAAGCGCCTTTGGGCTTCTGGAAAAGCGCTATACAAAATAAATGAATTATTATTATTATTATTATTCATGTTGGTTTATGCCTACTGACTTCCAAGGCAAAAGAAAAGGCTAAAAGCAAGACTAGACATTCACAGCTCTTTTATGTGTGAACAATCAATGTAATAAGAAACACCTAAGCACCAAGAAACACCTGTCAGTTATTTGTTCCAATACTTGTGCTTACCTAAAATGGAGGGACTGAACATAAAAAGTGCTGTTGCTCTACAATGGTAAAACAAATATGCATAGACATAAGAAGAAATAAAAGCTGGCCTCCTGTACTCTTGCCTCATGTTCATATTTTGACACAGATTTTACTATCCAACTATACAGTTAATCTTCGGGTTGATGACATGGCAGAGGCCAAAAACTCAAGTAGTGCAGAAAGTCAAGTCATCCCCAGTCTTTGCCATTCAGCGCAATGAAACAACAGACATAGCTCAGTGCTCCATGCTACGAGTCCACACACGATTCATAGAATCGTCGGGAATGAGACTGTGGAAGAAGATATGTTGTTTTGCTGCCCATTGCAGACGAATGGAAAAGCTGACGCTGTTTTTACTGCTGTGTCGAACTTCTTTCACGAGAATGAAGTATCATGGGAGGAGTCGATTGGCGTTTGTACTGATGGAGCTCAAGCCATGGATCACACTCTGGCATAGCCACCAAGGTCAAGGAGAAGAGTCCCTCAGCTATTTTAACACTTGACATCAAAGACACTCCCCATGTAACTCGAGGAATATCTGAACATCATCATCAAAATTATTGTAAACCACACGTCAGGAGACGCCGATGGTTCACGAGCGAGCGGTATTCAATGACAATGCTCAATGAGCAGTGTTATGAGGTTAGTTAGCTACACAATACCGAAAATTCGGTTCGATTCCGACAACTTTTAAAATTTAACCTTTGTGACCTTCAAAGGTCAAAGGTCGAAGATTCTGAAATTTGTTGGAAAGCTTGTATTTCATGATGTATGTGATAATATAAGATCATGTACGACATTTCACCCTATCAGGAAGTGAACAATGTAATAACACCATCAAAAATCGACTTTTCTAAATTTCGTGACCTTGTGACCTTGACCTTGGGGCGAAAATGAAAAATCGAGCTCCGTGGGGCTAGACACATGACATTGGCCGAACCAAATATCGAAACCCCTGTCAGATTCCACCAACTCCCTCGGAGAAGATGTAGCTTGAACTCGATTACCCCCTAAAAAGACATCTTTTTCGGGCGTGGCTCCGCCCACTCTAGGCAGGACACAACTAGATCATGATATCAACCTCCCACCCAAGTTTTATCAAGATCGGATGATATCATCGGGTAGTTATGCTGTGGACAGACAGACACACACAGACAGACGCACAGACATGACGAATATAGTGGTCACTTGATAACTCGTGAACCAATAAAACAGTGCCCTGAAAATCCGATTGTTTGTGCAGATAAGTCATGATTTAGGGGCAGGACATGAGACACGACTATTTCACACCGACTTGTGTTGGCTTTCAAAGGGCAACATGTTGGATCACTTGTATGAGCTGAGAGAAGAGGTGAAGATGTTTCTTGAAACTGAAGAAAATGACTATCTCACCACCTTTGATTCAGAGGAGCTTACCTTGCAGATATCTTAAGGCCTTAAATGTCCCCAACCTCAAGCTACAAGGCAGAGACACAAGTATCATTGGCAACTCTGATGCAATTCAAACAATCATAGATAAGCTGTTGCTGCGTAAGTGTCGCATCAAACATAGGAACTCAGCATCTTTTCCTCATCTTGACAAAGTCCTGAATGACAAAAACTTCAGTGATGTTCTTAAAGCCAAGATTGAGCCTCGATCTCCAGAGGACGAGTTCCATCGATATTTTCGTGACATCAATGAAAGCAGTTTCTAATCGAGTCTTGCCAGGAATCCTTTTTCCATTGCAGTCGAGGACGTCCCTGAAGTCTTGCTAGAGTAGTTTCTTGGATTGAAGTTTGATTCTGTGGCGAAGGACGACTTTAGGAAAGTTGACATGGAGAAGTTTTGTGTGAGGTACCCACCAGTATATCAGCACGTAAGCCCTTATAGTCGTTATCCCCTTCTCATCGACAAATCTTTGCGAGGTCGGATTTTCAGCGCTGGTTGGGATCAAAACAAGCAGCGAAACAAGCTTGATGTGGAGAGCCATCATCGACGCGCACTCAGCCAGACATCACCAGACCAAGACTTGTAAGTGAAAAGAACCTGTACCAGTGTACCACCCATCTCATTAGAAAGTACTTGCTTGTGATACATCTTAATGTTCATAGCCTTGGGGTTGCACAACATCTGGCTATATGTGGGTTATGAATTACACTGTAAATGTAATCCAGGTATGTCTGTTAAATTGTTACCTTCACCCACCAGAGGTGGAATATTATGTTTTCGCCACTATCTGTCTGTCTGTCTGTGGCCATTCCAGTTTTTATGATATGAAATGTAAGTAAAAAGAGCCACTATAATCCAGGTCATTAATGTGTACCTGCTTGTGCGACCTCTGTGAATACCTTCTGCATTGTTTTGCACAACACCTGGTTTCATATGGATTATTAAGTAAATTGTAAGTGGATAATCCTCTCCAGGAAGTTCTGTCACTCAAGCTTTTGGGTCTCACTATCTGCCATGATCTTTCTTGGGAAAACCACATTTCCAAGCTGGCCTCCAAAGCCAGTCTCCGACTGGGCATCCTCCGTCGTGCGAAGTCCTTCCTCGGCACACCTGAGCTCCTCACCACATACAAGGCTTTCATCCGCAGCTCAATGGAATACTGTTCTCCCCTATGGGCCGGTGCTCCTGCCTCACACCTAGCTCGGCTTCGCGCTGTTGAAACCAAAGCTTTCAGAATCATTGGAATCTCCCGCGATGAAGCTATCTCTGAGGGCCTTTCACTCACTCACCGCAGGCAGGTAGGTGGTCTTTCTGTCTTCTACCGACTCCTCTCCGGCCTTGCTCCTCCAGCTCTCTCTGTGCTTTGTCCCCCAAATATTCCTATAGGTCGCACAAGATCTGCCAGCAACCTTCTGATGGTTAAACTGCCGAAATCTCGGCTCTCTGCTCACCTTCACTCCTTCATTCCTCTTTTCTCCCGCCTCTGGAACAAACTCCCACACTCCCTTCAATCCCACTCCTCCCTCCAGGTCTTTAAAACAGCTGTTCACCACCATCTCTTATCTTTCCCCATCCAAAACCTTGATCTTTTCTACCCCCACTAATTCACCCCAGATCCACCTTGTTTGAAATTCCAACTTCTTTCCTGGAAGTCCCGGCAGTGTCCATATGTTGTATACCTCTCCCACCCCCCCCCCCCCCCTTCCCATGCCTCCCCCCCCCAAAGCCCTCTCCCTCCCACAGATCTCTCGATGTCCCTGCTCTCAGATGTTGTGTTTGTGCTCCTCCCCCTCTCGCCCCATCTTGTCTACCGCTCCCCATGTTATATGTTTTATGTGTCGGTTTGTCTTTCTGTGTGATTAATGTTAGCTCTTTCACGAGCCTCGATCTTGTATCCAAAAAAAAAAAAAAATCATACCTTCCTCAAAGTTCATCATTCTCCTCATTGCCTACATCATCATCATCTTCAGATACTTCTAACCCTACTTCATCCGTTGGGAGTGAAATGTTTTCACACTTTTTACACTGCCACAGATCAGTGCACCTAAGTCCAAGGGAGGCACAACATGACTTGTCGACATCCACAGAATTGCACTTAAATCCCTTACACCTGCAGAATGCAAGCTCGAGAACACTTTCAGGAGCTGGAGCCAAATTCATCCAGTTGATAGAAAGCTCACCGTCATCCATCTTTCATCCATTGCCTGCTGGCGTGGAAGATCTTGTTGTTGTCGACTTCATTAATGAGTCATGGTTTGGTGGCATGATGTTTTCAGCTCTTGTTGCAGTCTTCAACATAATATATCTTACAACCTAATATATCTTTAATAAGGGGAGCAGTAGACAAGATGGGGAGAAGGGGGAAGCACACAAACACAACATTTGAGAGTAGAGACATCGGGAGATCTGTGGGAGGGAGAGGGCTTGGGGGGCGGAGGCATGGGAAGGATGGGGGGTGGGGGTGGGAGAAGTATAAAACACATGGACACTGCAAGGACTTCCAGGAAAGAAGTTGCTATTTCAAAAAAGTGGATCTGGGGAGAAACATCTGAAACAGGTTCTCTCAGCTCATTGTGACCTCAGCTGAAACAGGTTTCACAAACATCCTTTTCAGCTTTGTTAATCAGCAAACAGCCTTATCCCGGATAATATGTGGTTCGATGACCTACTCACAAAAGTTGTCGAAAGATTTTCCAAAACATCTGTCTGTCACCATGCTCTGTTCTGGCTTCTTCTTTTTTTTTTACCTTATTAAGAGCCTGATGTATTCTCTGCAGCTGGATGAATGGAACTTCACTTCTATTGCTACACAGTCCTTGCCTTCAATTTCTCATAAAATGTCCTCATCATTTTGTGCTTTGGCTTGTTTTGCGAGTTGGCCACCATCTATATTATATATTGATCACACTATATTATAGATTGATCACACTATATTATAGATTGATCACACTATATTATAGATTGATCACCGTGGTTCTTAACCTGGGTTCGACCGAACCCCAGGGGTTCAGTGAGCCAGTCTCAGGGGTTCGGCGCAGGTCCTCCGAAAAGCATTGCAATTTGTTTTTTTGGGTTTGTATCAATTTTGAATCTATGTGTAATTACGCTTATTATTAATATTATTATTATTTTGCTATGTATGTTACGATCATATTATCTGCATGCTGACGTACTGCTGGTGTCACTTCTTGAACGCAGTCCTTTGCGTTGTGTCTTCTGCACATGTTCATTGGAAGAATCTGAAATGAGAAAGAAGTAAAATTACAATGACAACTTGGCTGATTTTCGCATTCATACATTTTACTGGAGTTAACATAATTTATGTTGCATTTCTTAGGCAGCTGTTCTTACATCTCACTCGGTCAACATTTCATAAAAGCAGCTCCATGAGTTCATATGCAATTGAAAGTTTTTTTTATTTCTAGAATCGGGACGACCTTTGGATGAATCTGTAAGACGTTTACTTGCTGCTTTCTGTTTTCTATTCTCGGCTTGTTCTTTCTTGGTCTTGTCAGTGAATTTCTGAGAGCATTTTCGATGACAACGAGCATTGAATGGCTTCGTCGGGCGTGTTGTATCACTCGTAGATGTAGTACGCGTGGATTGTAAAAGAGATACGGACAATGCGCTTGAGGAAATCCGTGGCGATTTCGGCTCTTTCGCCATCATCATTTACCTCACGGAGTGAGGGAGTGTCGTTGAAGCTGAAGGGAAAGGTGTATGCTGCATGTGTGAGAAGTGTTATGATTTATGGGAGCGAGACATGGGTAATGAACGTAGAGCAGCAACGAAGGTTGGAAAGGGTGGAAATGCGAATGGTTCGACGGATGTGCGGAGTATCGTTGAGAGAGAGGAAGACAAATGATGAATTGCGAAAGATGATGGGAATAGAGCCTGTGATTGATGCTGTGAAGAGGAACAGGTTGAGATGGTTTGGTCATGTGTTGAGGAAGGATGAAAGTGACTGGTTGAGAAGAGTGATGGAAATGAATGTAGAAGGAAGTAGAAGACGGGGAAGACCGAGAAAGACTTGGCTAAAGATGGTGGAAGAAGAAATGCGGGCAAGGGGGTTAACAAGGAGAGATGCAGAAAATAGGGCAAAATGGAGAAGATTGTCATGGGGACCGCAAGGCTAATCCCCGCTCTAGCAGGGAAAATGGCCTATAAAATGCATGTTGTTGTTGTTGTTGTTCTTAGGCAGCTGTTCTTACATCTCACTCGGTCAACATTTCATAAAAGCAGCTCCATGAGTTCATATGCAATTGAAAGTTTTTTTTATTTCTAGAATCGGGACGACCTTTGGATGAATCTGTAAGACGTTTACTTGCTGCTTTCTGTTTTCTATTCTCGGCTTGCTCTTTCTTGGTCTTGTCAGTGAATTTCTGAGAGCATTTTCGATGAAAACGAGCATTGAATGGCTTCGTCGGGCGTGTTGTATCACTCGTATATGTAGTACGCGTGGATTGTAAAAGAGATACGGACAATGCGCTTGAGGAAATCCGTGGCGATTTCGGCTCTTTCGCCATCATCATTTACCTCATGGATAAATTATTGTATACAGAGTAAAACTTACCTCACGGATGTCTGGATTCCTCCAAATTTCTTTGTTTAATGTTATAAACAGCATTAGCGACTGTTTAAAAAGCGAATCATGTGTGCTTGTGGTTTATAATATTTTACAAGCCCGGCTACGCCGCTGTTAGACTTTCGGTCTTGTCTCTAATGGTCGTGAACGAGCCACATCCCGATGTACAGAACTGATCTAGTGTGACGTAATGAATACCGACTCGTGATTGGTCAATTTCGCCGATCCAAGCCTATTTATAGCCGTTGTTCACAGATATTCAGAAACAAAAGAGCTCAACTTTTATTTATTTTCAAGAAATGACGGGATATTTAAAGAGAGAACAAGGAGGTAATGTGATTCTAGCCATTTGTAATGAATTTTAGAAGAGGTTTTGTCTTCTACCAAGTACGGGACGATGAAAAGACATCCTATTTCGGCTTTCCCTACTGTCTAAATGGTGATTCAACAAGTTTTGGCTCTTTCAGAAAAATATAAAGCCCCTCCTCATCCCCAGTCCTTTTCAGGTACAATTTCTAAACAAAAACACCATGTTCCTCTTATCCCTAGAAGGAGCACTTCATAATGTACCACATAAATAATTTGCATTACTCAATAGAAGGCCCTACTCTGTGAAAACTAAAAATAATAATAATAATAATAATGCATTTATTTTATATAGCGCTTTTCAGGATGATAATGATAATGATAAATAAAATGATAAATAAAATGATAATGAATTGATTGTCTCCTAGATTCTGCATTTCGTGGCCATGTTTGTTTGGCTTAAGTTTGCACACAGTACCCTTCGAATCCATATGTTATATGTTTGTATGCTTGTCAATGAAAAGAATTAAATATACGGCTGAACTAAACTTTATTAGATAGGAGAATACATTTGCAGGTATAACTCCACAACACCAAACTACTTAGGGTGTTGTGAATTGCTAATTATTTAAATAACTTTCTGTTTTGAGACCATCAGCAAATAGTGTTTTGCAAAACAATGCTCAGCTATTTAAATCTGACCTCATTTTGCGTTTTGAAAGCTTGTTTTAAGAATTTTTAGAATTTGTTCAGATTTTAACCTTTGGGTGACAATAGGGAAATCTATCGCTGCACTTTTGGGGGAAATGGGATCTGTATGTGACTGTATGTGACTGTATGTGACCCACTGTTATTGATGTTTTTTGTGCACTTAAATGCATAACTATATATATATTTACAAATAGTTAAAACCATTTTTCAAATTAATAGAAAGATACTTGAATCAAAAATGTTTTCTTTATTATCATGCTCTAAAGTGATCCCATTTCCACAATTGGAATGCCAACTAGATTGTTCAATTGGATGTTGTATGCAGCCTCAGCTTATGTTTTTTGAGATGCATACACAACACAACAAAGTTACAACTGGTTTCTAATATATTCTGTAAACATTATTGTATTTATCTTAAAGTAGATGTGATTAAAAAATAAAACCCAAAAAACTTTGGTATGCTGCAAAGTTGAACGATTGCAAACATTCCAATGCAAGCTGAGTGGGAATTCAAAAAGATTGACCTTTGGGTGATATAATTTTGAATATAAAAAATGAGATACTCACAAGATAGTCAATAAATTATCCACAGGTGGTGAGAGTTTATATAATTTACTCAAAACAAATTCATTAAATTATCCCTGTGTGGCGTTGATCTATATAATTTACTCACAAGATAGTCAATAAATTATCCCCGGGTGGCAAGGATTTATATAATTTACTCTCAAGATAGTCAATAAATTATCCCCAGGTGGCGAGGATCTATATAACTTGTCACAAGATCGTCAATAAATTATCCCTGGGTGGCGTTGATCTATATAATTTACTCACAAGATAATCAATAAATTATCCCCGGGTGGCGAGGATTTATATAATTTACTCTCAAGATAGTCAATAAATTATCCCCAGGTGGCGAGGATCTATATAACTTGTCACAAGATCGTCAATAAATTATCCCTGGGTGGCGTTGATCTATATAATTTACTCACAAGATAGTCAATAAATTATCCCCGGGTGGAAAGGGTTTATATAATATTGTTACGTGTATGGGGGTAGGCAATGGAATACCTTAGTCCAGATAGGATTGTATAGATTAACATGCGCCGTATGCCGTGTGGCCACCTTTATGTATCTAAGTCAGACCCGGATGTCCATGTCAGCGTTATGTGTCTCCATGGCGAGTGGTGGAGCTATGCTAATTGGTTAGGGTAAAAGGGTAAATTTCCTGTGTGTAAATGGCTCTAGTTTTTCCCTTTGTTCTTATGACACTTGCACCACCAACCATGCGATCAGCGCCTGAATTAAATAACGCGATCGCCGACCGGATCCGGACACTACTACTGACACCACCCATTGAATCTTCTTAATGGCGCCACGTGTTGCCGTAAGGCCACTCCCCGAAGGACAATTGGTTGGGACGATTCGGTGGTGCTCGGTGATTGGAGCGAGTGTGACATCAGGGAGAACGTTCAAGACGGAGGAGAATAAAAAAGGGACTTGTCCCGCCATTTTCTCTCTCATTGTTCCGGCATTCGTAATGAGCAGACGCACTCTCTTGGTCCGGGGTTTCATCGCGAGCAGTCACATTCTCTCTTGGTCCTGGCTTTGATCGCAAGCAGTCACATTCTCTCTTCGTCCTGGGTTTCATCACGAGCAGTCGCATTCTCTCTTGGTCCGGGTCTGGGCTTGAACACGAGCAGTCGCACTTCCCTGTCTATCTCTGTTCCTGGCTGGTGGAAGCGGACGCATCTCTCTCTCTCTCTCTCGCTCTCTTTTTCGTGCTGGTTTGGTGAAAGCGGTCACGCCATTGTTCTCTCTCTCTCTGAGCCATCAGAGGAGGAGGGATTTCTGCTACCTCGCGCAGACTGGCTGGTTGTGGCGTGACTTCGCGCCCTCGGGCGTTTTCCTGCGCAGGATATTGGACCTAGTCGACCACCATTAGGGTTCAAGGGTCGTGTGAGGGAGACCAGAGTTGAGTACTAGTCAACACACCACACTACACATTTATTTTTACTTTTGTTTATTTCTCCCTGTGTTGAGTCTGAGAGGAGGGTCACTCATTTACGAATTTAGTCTTACCTTTTTATTGTGTTGCATTTATTTTCATTCAACCCATTATTTGTTACATTTTCAATTCCTTGTCTTGTGCTTTTATTTGTCTGTGGGGATCAGATAACCCCAATCGAGTCTGGGTCCGGCCGTGCAGGTAAGCCCTTGCTAGCCTCCATCCCCCCCGCGCATGCACGAGGTACCGCCATAGTTGGGTATACGCCTTGGAGTTAAAGCTCGTTTGATCATCTGTCGCCCTGAGGTCTTCACTTCAGGGTAGACACACGACAATATACTCACAAGATAGTCAATAAATTATCCTCAGGTGGCGACGGTCTATATAATTTACTCACAAGATCGTCAATAAATCATCACCAGGTGGCGAGGGTTTATATAATTCACTCACAAGATAGTCAATAAATTATGCCCGGGTGGCGAGGGTTTATATAATTTACTCACAAGATAGTCAATAAATCATCCCAAGGTGGTAAGGGTTTATATAATTTACTCACAAGATCGTCAATAAATCATCCCCTGGTGGCGAGGGTTTATTTAATTTACTCACAAGATAGTCAACAAATCATCAGAATCTTCATAATTTACTCACAAGATAGTCAATAAATTATCCCCAGGTGGCAAGAATCGATATAATTTACTCACAATATAGTCAATAAATTATCCCCAGGTGGCAAGAATCTATGTAATTTACTCACAAGACAGTCAATAGATTATCCCCAGGTGGCGAGGGTTTATATAATTTACTCACAAGATAGTCAATAAATTATCCCCGGGTGGCGAGGATCTATATAGTTTACTCACAAGATAGTCAATAAATTACCCACAGGTGGCGAGGGTTTATATAATTTACTCACAAGATAGTCAATAAATTATCCCCAGGTGGCAAGGATATATATAATTTACTCACATGATAGTCAATAAATCATCCCCAGGTGGCGAGGGTTTATGTAATTTACTCAAGATAGTCAATAAATTATCACCAGGTGGCGAGAATCTTTACAATTTACTCACAAGATAGTCAATAAATTATCCACAGGTGGCGAGAGTTTATATAATTTACTGACAAGATAGTCAATAAATTATCCCCAGGTGGCGAGGGTCTATATATTTTACTCACAAGATCGTCAATAAATTATCCCCTCGTGGCGAGAATCTTTACAATTTACACACAAGATCGTCAATAAATCATCCCCAGGTGGCGAGGGTTTATGTAATTTACTAACAAGATAGTCAAATTTACACCAGGTGGCGAGAATCTTTACAATTTACTTACAAGATAGTCAATAAATCATTCCCAGGTGGCAAGAATCGATATATTTTACTCACAAGATCGTCAATAAATTATCCCCTCGTGGCAAGAATCTTTACAATTTACTCACAAGATCGTCAATAAATCATCCCCAGGTGGCGAGGGTTTATATAATTTACTCACAAGATAGTCAATATATTATGCCCGAGTTGCGAGGGTTTATATAATTTACTCACAAGATAGACAAGAAATCATCCCCAGGTGATGAGGGTTTATATAATTTACTCACAAGATAGTCAATAAATCATCCCTCGGGGCTAGGTGGTGAGGGTTTCTATGATTTACTCACAAGATAGTCAATAAATTAATCAACAGGTGGTGAGAATCTATATAATAATAGCGTAAGGACTCGACTTTGTTTTCCCTTTTACGCCGCACCCAGTGACCCGATGCCCACGGCACTAATGGATTTACGATCTACGAACCGCGCTCTTTGTTTATCACGTACAGCCATACTCGAAAAATCTGAATTAGCCGACGTTGGGGCCCAAAAGCATCCGATTAACTGCCGATACAACGCCATCTTATTGGTGTCTGCTGGGTGAAGACGAAGCAAGCCGTCCGCTGATTGGACTGTCGAAGGCGACAGCAAGCCGTCCACTGAGTGGACAATCCTGAGCATGCATTTGTGTGCAATAAATACGTTGTTCATATACGCACTCTTCATTCTCATCTTTCTTCCTAACTCTTACTCGGACAAGCAAATCCCCTATGCCATCCATAATGGTACACTCTATCCGTACACCACATCCTCCCTTCCGTGGATGTTCCACGGGTTTCAGCTAGTCTATATAATTTACTCACAAGATAGTCAATAGATTGTCCCCAGGTGGCGAGAATCTTTATAATTTACTCACAAGACAGTCAATAAATTATCCCCAGGTGGTGAGGATCTTTATAATTAACCTCCTGCTCTTCCATCAAAAGAAAGCTACACCAAGCAGCAAAGAAAATCTGGAGAAGATAAGCCCTTTCCATTTTCAAACCCTACATGAGTTCTTCTGCGGCTGCAATCATTTACAACTAGCCTGGATTAAGGCTATGAGGGCCCTAAAGCTAATAAGAAGGAAGGCCAAAGTATGTATACAACATAGTGTTACGTTTGTGGGGGTAGATGATGGAATCCTATAGAGAAGCTAGGATCGTACAGGTATAGCATGGACCGTGGACGAGTAGGAGACATCTCAATGTATTAATGAGGGAAACTGGAGCTTAAGTTGTTTACATGTCTTCACACGAGGGGTGAAGCTATGGTAATTAGATAGGGGTTAAGATTAGTTTTCCCCCAGTATGTGATTGCCGTCGGTGGTTTTTCCCTACATTTTTTACAATTACAACAAGGTAGGCCATAAACCCATCCATAAAAACTCACGTTTTTAACAACAACAACAATAACAACCGTCCCATGCAAGCTAGGCAGAGCTGTACGGCAACTAAGCCCGCCTCTAGAAAGAGCAGAGTCGATAGGCCATGCTCCGAGCTTCCTCATTGGTCGAGAGGAGATGGGGTGTTCAGAGAGAGCTCGGCCATTGGTCGGCGTGACGTCAGACAGCGAGAAGGTTCGAGGAGAAAGGAGGAAGAAGAATCGCTCTCGTGATTATTTTGTCTCTCTTCAGTGGCTCAGGTGCTTCTGGCTCGTGTGCACTTGGAAAGAAAGCTTTTGGAGCTTTTGTGGAACTTTTGCAAAGTCGGAGGATGAGATGTTGTGGTTTTGTGGTACTCTTTTGGGGAGCTGGGAGCCGCGTTGTGCTTGGCAGCGGAAGCGAGGAAGGGCTGATTTGACTCCTTACTCATACCTGGGCGTTTTCGACGTGCGGTGTGTAGAATAATAATTTTAACTACTGTTCTACTTCAGAAACTTCAGAAACTCGTTTTAGCAAAATCAATGTTTTATTCACTTTTGAGAATTTGTTGTATACTAAGCCGAGATCTTTAATGAGTCTTGTTCCAGAGTTTGTTGAAGCTCGTTTGGTCGGTCTTTTGAAGCTCGTTCAGTAGGTCTTCTGAAGCTCGTTCAGTTGGTCTTCTGAAGCTCGTTCAGTTGTTGACAATCTCCAGTTGGTTGATCAGTTTCAACTGGTCTTCAGTTTTCACTCCTCTTCAGTTCACTGTCCCAGTCCACTCTTCTCTCTCTCCTCGCAACTTTCTCCTGGTTTTAAAGCCCCAAACTCCTTTGATGTTGCAGAGCATGCAGGGTGTTCCTTATCCAAAAAACCCTATATGGCTTTCTTGGCCAGCAAATACTTATTTCTGTTCAAGAGGTCAAATACTCTGACCTGCTTTGGAAGAATTTGCAGCGTGTGCGCAGTGCCCTGAACAGAGGCTATTAATGATCGACAGGTGGCGGTCCAAGAGCGTTACACATTCTTGTCTGAAATTAACTCTCCTGACCACATGTTAATGCTAGTTCTATGCTCTTTTGCTCATTCGTAAAGTAAAACATAATTCCACTTTAAACAAGATTACATTGATATATATTCTAACAATATTGTCAATATGAATATTTAATCCCTGACAATCCCCAGTTTTTCTTTTATGTTTATATTAACCATTAATCTAAACATTACCACATTAAATATTCATACCACTAATCTGGTAATTCAATTTCCTAAGGCATACACCGTCATTCTGGAAGAATTTTGATCACAATACATTTCCTTGTTCATTGACTCTTTCTATGTTGATAATTCAATTCAACTCATTTGCATAAAGATCACAAAACATTTCACCTTCACCAAAACGCAATAATTTCAGTTCATCAAAATAATAAAGCATCTGCAACATTTGGCAAAATATTTGCCTTTAATCAAATATTGACTTTCTTTGTTTGAAAAAAGGGGCGGATCACTTGTGTTTGGAATTTCAGCATAAAACATTTTCTCCTGTTGTCTTCATCACACCTTCACTATTTGCATAGGATTTTCTGCTGTTGTGATAGCTGGGCAGAGTCAAAGACTGACCCTGCTCTCCATGCAGCATCCTTGCCACTCTTGCTGTGAGCCATAGTAGATTTGAACAAGGCCTCCATCCAGTTGTAGTCGACTTGCCTCCTCACTAATTGTGAGCATGGAGCAAGTATTGATGTGATGTTGATTTGTCAACAAGATGTGGAGCAGGGATGCCGGATGCATCCGCAATGATGATGTTGGGACCATGGTACTCAGTTGTCCATGGTCCATACCAGGAGCACACAGCAGAATCGTGCACAGCTGTTGTGAAGGAAAAGGCAGTCGTTCGCTTGCAGCTCCATGCTGGCTCCCCGGAAGTTGGTGAAGTAATGACACACGTCACCGTATCCCGTAAACGTTGCAGGTAAAATATCGTCGTCCTGCAATTGCTGATGTGATGACTGTTCGAGGTATTTGAACACAAGTAAGTGATCGCCTTTTCCATATGTTGCAGTGTGACCCAGACAAATGGTCACATAATTTTCCCTTGGTGAAGGTAAACATCCATCTTCCAAAGGAGCATTTCTTCATCATTCTTTGAGAAAGAGGGTGTATGCCAAGATTAACTTCATTTTCACAAATTTTCCTTTTTCAAACTTCTTCCCAGATGTCGTTATCACTCCATTTGGGATGTGGTCTTGTCTTTCCTTTACTTAGCCACATTTATATCTGCTCTCCACACAGATTGAATCAGATGGGGTACATTGTAACATGAAATCACTATATTTTAAAACAACTTCACACGAATAATATTCAACTCAGACATGTGTTTTACACTACTAAAACTAAGAATAGCATCCACAATTGCTTTCAGGTTCATATAATTCAAAAAATTAAACACATGCAGGTGTTGTAACTCAACTCAAAGAAAATAAATGCATTAATAATGATTATATGATTTAAATCACAAACAGGAATATCTAATTCCCAACAATTCTTGCAAACAAGCAAACTATGCCTAATGTGTTATTAGCATAGTCCTCCCCGCTTTTTTTTGTTTTTTTTTTCTTTAACAGTGTTACTTGTGGTGATATGAGTTCATCGATCGTGTAAAACGGACATAGTGCACAACAAGTTGTTATGCCCTCATTTATGTCAATGACATTCAACATTATATACCAAACTAACAAACTTCTTAAAATGTGACTAAAGAAAAATCCCTTAATATGTAACATAAATCTGATTATTTGCCTTATTCTGATGCCCCTATTTCCCGGGGTCCATATTTATTTCTATTGTTATCAACTTCCTATGATCTGTGAATTCGTTCCAAAATACCACAACCATAGGTTTTAACAAAGCTCTACCAAACTATTTCCAATGTGAACTCAAAATACTAGTAAAACAATCAATTTCAAAGAATTAACTTCAAAGGGTCAGCAAATTCATTCTATAACCAGATCTAATTTTCCCATCCAATAGTTTGCCTTGACACATGTCATATTATAACATTTTGATAAACCTTCAGAAATGTTGCCCATCGCAACAACTTCCCTTTTACAAATAGCCATGTGTAAATTACGTATTGAACGACAATTTTCTCTCAATGTGTTTGGCCTAAATGGCCGCAAAAGTGGCTGCCAACATGCAGTACCATTTTTATCTACCAAGTAAGTGCTCATCGACATAAGACGTCTACCAAATGTTGTTTGTAAAAACAAATCTGGGATTTCTAATTACATGGATGCACACTCTCAGGACATTGCAGGCTGCTGTTATCAATCCATTACGATAAAATAATTTCTTTACCCACAATCAAATAAGTAACACAAATTGAGGATATTATCCCTATCACATTCATTTATAGATTCATTTGGTTCTAATTCACTCTTTTCCCACTGCTATAAGGAAGAACAATAGCTCTTATAAGTCTTTGTAATATCTCATTAAATTTACCCAGCATTGAAGAATTTATTTACTATCCATTTCCCTTCTGTTTACCAGTAACTTTGTTTAAACTCCATAACTTAATTGGATAAATCCCATGTGTACAGCTACCACTTATTGAAACCCCTACTTTTGTAGAAAATATCCAAATACGTGGTTGTATACTCCCTTAAAAGTTGTTCCTCCATTGTCTATGCAACTTAATGAAGACTACTGACACCAGTATGCCAATATAGGTGTGGCAGATTAACAAAATATGTTGCAGGTACACGTAACATCGTGTTCTGAGTGTAAAAAAAAACATAACAAACAAAAAAACATCTGAGTGTAAAAAACATAACAGCGCGTTCACGTCTGCCCCTTGGTTTTAAGATTCACAATGCATTTCGTTGTAAAACTCACAATAGTTCAATTCAACAAAATTGTCTTTACTATCTGCCCATATCATCTATGCCTAAGACACATCCATACATACAGCACAATTTATATGCTGATAAAAGTCAAGTTTATATTTGTCAAAAATCTGTGAGCAGAGTACTCTGGAAAGTCAATGTAAGACCTCTTCCAAATTTGACTAATTTTGTACTCCCTCATTTTTATGAAGCTCATATCCATAAATAGCTGTTATTTTCATATGAATTCTATCAAAAATGGAATCCCAAGATTACTCACAATTTTACTATTAATTAATGGCTGCTCATAACCCAGCACATCAAATCCGCATATTCCATCGCCCTTGACAAAAGAGATAATGTTCATAATCAAATTATATTCCTATTTTATTTTACGAATTTTCTGGATATTCTTGTAAGATTGACACACAAAACAAAACATTGAAACACAAACAAACCCAAACATTATGTATATTTGTTTGCATTTGAACCATCATTAACAGATCAAGATGGGTGTCAATTTTCATTTCAATTTCGTAAAATTTATCCTTTAATGTTAGAAACGCTAATACACAAATAGACAAAAAGTTTCTTTTTTTTAGAAAACCCCTAATGTCACCTTGAAATTACCCTTTTTGGTCCTACAATAATTTATCCAAATTGTACAAATTTACAAATTTTACAAATTTTACAACACCTCTTCCTTACAGAACTGCAACTTATCTCTCGAGGCCTTGTGGCCTTCGTCTGCCAACGCTGTCAGTAGCACAACAGTGTCCTGCTCACATGCTTCCTTTGAAGTCGAGCATATGAGAAGGTCATCAACATATTGTACTCCGAGAGTATTTCACAGCACAATTTCCGCTAATCACAGTACTGAACCCCCAGGAAATTCAACATCACTGAGGTCTTCATGTAGAGCACGTGAAAACAAAGTTGGGCTCTCCGTGTACCCTTGTGGTAACACAGTCCAGGTAAACTGTAAATTTTCGTACGTGAATGCGAAAAGATAACGCGAATCCTCATGAATGGGTACACTAAAGAACGCTGAACATAAGTCCACCACAGAATAAAACTTCGTGTTGCATGGAATACTTGACAGTACAGTGATCGGGTTAGGGACCACTGGATAGGCTGGGATGACACAATCATTAATTGCTCGAAGATCTTGAACAAATCTCCAAGTAGTCTTGCCTGGCTTCTTCACAGGTAAAATAGGAGTGTTGCACATGCTCACAGTGCGAACTATAACTCCCTGTTCCACCAATGATCGAATCACTGGTGCAATACCAGCTTTTGCCTCTGGTCTCAATGGATATTGACGCTTTCTAGGCAATGGCTTAGAATCATCTACTGTGATCCTTACAGGTGCAATACTCTTGATTCGTCCCACATCATTTGGATGCGTTGTCCACAAGCATATTGGTATTTGATCGAGTGGGTCCTGGTCACCGTCAGCGTCAGAGCTGAGTAGGTATACCCCAATATCGTCAGTATCATTTGATTCAACAATCATGTTGAAGGTTGTAGAAAGCACCTGCTGTCCGAGCTGCCAACAAAATCCATCTCCATCTAAGTCATAGAGTGGGGCGCTTTGAATTTCTCCCATGTATCCCCTGTTGTTACACTCTTTCAGAGTTGCAATCATTATTCCAACATCTTTTGCTTCGTACCCTTGTGCCACCGCTAAGGTGACGTGTGGGGTTGTTGTTTCGGGTTGATTCCACAGGAGTTGTTGGTCTGGCGTCAAAGACACTGACATCCCAACTCCCTGTCGTCCCACCCACAATGACGTCAGATGTATATCATACTTGGTGTGCAGGTATTTAAAAACCCGCTCTGCATAGGACCCCTCTTCTCCTGTAGCATCATAACATGTTGTACAGTGAAGATCAGTTTGCCATGTCAGAAAGTCCATCAAAAAATTATCTAACCATTCCTGTACCTCGGGCATTTCATCCTTCAGTGTCATAAAACTAACACACAAAAGTTCCGCCATGATTGTATCATCGATATCCCATCGATGTGTTGTTGGTCTTGTCAGGCCATCTAGTACCTTAGAAATAAAGTCGTGGGAGTGTTCTGGCATTTCTAGATACACTCCGTTTTCATTACAGATGACGGTGCAATTCAATTTACACAATAAATCTCTTCCCATCAAATTTACTGGAACGCCAGATGCCACAAGAAAGGCATGTTGTGCAGTCAATGGACCAAATTGGACACGCAATTCTTCCGTGACTGGCGTATGTATGGGAACTCCTGACACTCCAACCACCTTCGTAAAGTATTTTGACAATGGTATATCGGGAAAATCTGCTTGTCGTAACGTGGAACGCGTAGCTCCCGTATCGACGAGAAAGGGTGCCTTGCGTCCACCTACTGTCAAATTAACACTTGGTTCCTGTGCAGCCGACCCTGAGATTAAAGGAAGCGCTGCCACTTGGTCATTTTGGTCTAGTCAACAGGGTGTGGCAGACCATTTAGTCTGCTGAGGTCCTCCCTGAATTGGGGCATTCCTCAATAGAACCCTATTTGTTGATGGAGGCGGTGGTAACTGGTAGTATCCCTGTTCTTGGTTGTTCTTCCGAAATTGTCTTTGATATGGGCATCGCCTTATCCAATGTCCCATTTCTCCACAATTGAAACATCGGCGTCTATCATTGGCTGGTCTGTCCACCTGTGCACTTGTATTTCTGGGCTGCATCTCTTGGTTTCTGGGTTGCCACTACGTTTCTATCAAAAGAGCCCTCCTGTGGAAATCCACTTTTCCGACCTTTCGTCCATTCATACCAGGATTCCACATCTTTAAGTGATTCTGCCCCATATTTCTGATACATGGAGCTGATACAAGCACCTTTTTGACTCAAGTCCAATTGACCTTGTTTAATCTTGCAGAATCCACTTCCCATTTTGCCTGTGTGTGAGTACCTCTTTATACTCACTCAATATATCAAATAACTACAAGGACTACACAGCAGACTACACCTGTATCCACTATCAACTGTGTGTACTGCAAAAATCGCAGAAGTTTATTCCACCTTATACAAAGTAGCGTTGAATGCGTTGTTGTCTAGCTTATTCCGATAAGCTCCACTCTGTGGTCTTCCAGGAAGTATCTCTCCACCTGTCCACTTGATGACTGCAGGTGATTTCCAGAGAGTCCCCCTGCCCTGTGGCTTTTCCCACACCCCAATCTCACTGATCAGAGTTGCAGATGAGTCTGGATCAGTAAGTCCTGTTAAGGGGGGGTCAAACAAAAATAACCACATAATATAACAAATAACCACTAGACTCACCACCTCGCTCATCATTCCAGGTTGTCTGCACATTGATGTTTTGCAAATGTCTCAAAGCTTCTTTCTTGAGACCGCACTTTTTATTCATCCATCAATTGACTTGATTAAATTAAATTTAAATTAAAATCAGATCAGATTAAATTAATCAGATCAAAATCAATCAGATCAATCGGATCAGAATCAGAATCAATTCAAATATGCAATCTCAATCAATTCACCAACATTAATCAATAAAATCCTAATAATAATACATAATAAAATATCATAAATGATAATATCAAAATTCAAATATCAAATCATCATTGAATTTATCATTGAAAATATCAAAATATCAAATATCAAAATAGCAAAATTCACATTTATCAGTCTAATAACTCTATATCTATGCCTGTTCGCAATGTAGGCAAAACAGTTCCGTCCGCTGGCGGAGGTATTTGATCATGGACGTCACTTTCGACCCACACCTTCCGTCAATTGACAAATAACCGTTCTGCCTCTGGATCATATCTGACATATTTGTTCAATCCTGTGTGGTCATTATATCACAAATTAAAGCTGAACAGCCACTGAAGGCAACTCAACCCTTCATTTGTGAGACAATCAGCAAAATTGATCCAACAGATATGAGCCAGTCCATTGGGCAATGTCGCACATGTCACGTGCCACATGTCACACGTGTCACATGTCACACATCATGTGATGTGTCACCCACCATGTCGCACTTTGAAAGAGACTCAAAGTTCTTGACAATTAAAATGGTGTAATATTCCTGAAATGTGTACCAATGAATGGCAATCAATTTATAATATTTATCAAGGGAATCCAATCATACCGAAATTTCGACACTCCAATAAACATTGTAACTTGTAATACATCATTAATCCTGCAGGGCTATAAAGCTATCCATAAAGTCCATGCAATCGATTTACATCAAAACCCAATGACGACATGCCTGATAATCATAGCAATTTTCATGATTGTAAAATCATGACCATTGTAAATCATTGTAATTATAAATTGTAAATATAAATTTACCATAATTGTACAAAATTTGAGAATGAACATCAATAATAATCAGCATATGACAATCATGATGACAATGATGAAGCTCATCAATAATGAGAGAAAACAATGAGAATGAGAAACAATGAGAGAAATGAGAAAACAATGAGAACTATGAAAGGTGAAAACAGGTAAAAGAAGAAGCAAAAGAGGAGGAAAGGAGAAGGAAAGGGGGGAGGAAAAGGGTGGGGAAGGGAGGAGGAGAAGTGGCAGAATGCCAAGGGAGGAATGAGGAA
Organism: Myxine glutinosa; assembly: GCF_964187855.1. Classification (NCBI taxonomy): domain Eukaryota; kingdom Metazoa; phylum Chordata; class Myxini; order Myxiniformes; family Myxinidae; genus Myxine; species Myxine glutinosa. The sequence goes on from NC_136267.1 coordinate 102,007,344, forward strand.
TTAATACTATGCGAAATACGACACTCATTGTATTTTAACCTAAAGATAGCTGTGTATCATTGGCCGCACTCATGACTCCCTTACAAGGCTGTGAAAGGTTATATGATGGATACTATTGTCCCTCTCGACCTTCGGTGCAAATCATACACTCATCTGTGTATTATTTTAACGATGTAAACTGTGTCGTACCATTTCACAAATTATTGTAGCAGTATTGGGGCCATGGTTGGAGGAGGGGGGGGGGGAGAGGGGTGCAAAAACACATGCATACCCACACATACATACCCACACCCATACACACAAAAACACAGCAAGACCACATAATGAGGTGATATGCTAAATCAATATGGGATCCATATGGGATATGCAATCCCATTCAATCCCATACAATCAACGATCCTATACATGCCTCATACAATCAGTAATATAACATGATTTGGAGGGGGTGGATAATGGTAGAATGAAGTTAGGGTTAGGATTGGGTTGGGGTCAACAAATTCATGTACATGTAAATTCATTCATGTATAAACAGATCACAATATATTTCATCATTGGTTTCCCTCCATTTAATTGCCTTGGCAAATGTCATAGGATCTTATATCAATAAATTCCCTTTTTAAAATCTTAAAAGACAGATGAAATATAAAATGATCAAAGGTACATTGGATGGTTCTATTTTTTAGAGATTACGGATCACAGTAGCATGGGATTGGCTCACATTAAATTTCATCTTGATTGAAGGATTTTTAGCTGTGGTCCAAGATGGCCGCCGCCATAAAATCCTAAAAATATATATATATTTTTTCTAATCAGGATGTAAAGAGGTTACATTTAAAAAATCGCTTCTGATTCCATAGATAAGTGGACACAACACCAAACGGTTACCATGGGCAACCTGCCTGCACGCATTCCAGTGGCAGGGTCAGTGTGTGCACATCTTACGGGACCCAGGACACAACACCAAACGGTTACCATGGGCAACCTGCCTGCACGCATTCCAGTGGCAGGGTCAGTGTGGAAAAGAATGCCTATTTTTGGACTGTCTGTCGACTCGTGCAGACAAATTGGCTAAATGCTAAACAATGCTAAATACTAAACTCACTTTTTGGTACCACACTGGAAATGCATGTTTGAAAATCGAATCCAGCCGATTTTACCATTATTTGGCTTACTGTACAGACGCTGTTATCATCGCTTTAATCGCTTTTAAAAAATCGCTTGAAAAATCGCTTTTTACAAAAACCGCGAATATGATTATAAATCAAATAGTGTCCATTCTGCAATCTGCTCGTCTGTGGTCACAACCCAAGCAGGATCTCAACCATTATTTTAACGGGAAAATCGACACACTTATAAGTCATTTAATCACGAAAACGAGCAGAGATTAGAATGCAGACCATTGCTGGAAATCATTTTAAAGATATTTACAAAATTGACGTTCTATTTCATGAATTCATGACATTCATGAAATAAGCAAGAAATATACAAAATCCATATTTCAGTTGTACATGACAAGACGAATGCAGCACCTGTTGGCTAACGCCCGGGGTTCGTTAGTGGCTCTTTGCAATCGTCTCATTAAACTCGTAAAATGTACCGAAAAAAAATTCAAATTACAGAAAAAACAAAAAAATAATTGATTATTAATTTTTTAAAATTTTTTTTTATCGTCATGACTTCTGAAATTTTAAAACAAATCCTTCATGAAAGCACAGCACCTTTTCTAAAGACACCAAGCTTTAGTGGATATTTGTGACAGTTCATGGCACCATCCCTCAAAAATGCGTATACATAAATTTTGGAAGAAGAAAAAAATTGGCATGATTTCTGAAACCTGTTAAAGGCCTCGTGTTTTTTTCCTTCCACACATCAACAAACGTACACAAAACTCAAACACTGAACTATTTTCACAGATTAACATCAGACTACACAGATAACAAACAAAAGCTTACCTGGGCAGTTGAGTCCCTACGGGCCACCAATTCCAGTGGCATAATAATTTTAACTACTGTTCTACTTCAGAAACTTCAGAAACTCGTTTTAGCAAAATCAATGTTTTATTCACTTTTGAGAATTTGTTGTATACTAAGCCGAGATCTTTAATGAGTCTTGTTCCAGAGTTTGTTGAAGCTCGTTTGGTCGGTCTTTTGAAGCTCGTTCAGTAGGTCTTCTGAAGCTCGTTCAGTTGGTCTTCTGAAGCTCGTTCAGTTGTTGACAATCTCCAGTTGGTTGATCAGTTTCAACTGGTCTTCAGTTTTCACTCCTCTTCAGTTCACTGTCCCAGTCCACTCTTCTCTCTCTCCTCGCAACTTTCTCCTGGTTTTAAAGCCCCAAACTCCTTTGATGTTGCAGAGCATGCAGGGTGTTCCTTATCCAAAAAACCCTATATGGCTTTCTTGGCCAGCAAATACTTATTTCTGTTCAAGAGGTCAAATACTCTGACCTGCTTTGGAAGAATTTGCAGCGTGTGCGCAGTGCCCTGAACAGAGGCTATTAATGATCGACAGGTGGCGGTCCAAGAGCGTTACACATTCTTGTCTGAAATTAACTCTCCTGACCACATGTTAATGCTAGTTCTATGCTCTTTTGCTCATTCGTAAAGTAAAACATAATTCCACTTTAAACAAGATTACATTGATATATATTCTAACAATATTGTCAATATGAATATTTAATCCCTGACAGGTGCCAGCACCATTGTTGGAGCACTTTCTTTTTTTTTTGGATACAAGATCGAGGCTCTTGAAAGAGCTAACATTAATCACACAAAAAGTCAAACCGACACATAAAACATATAATAAGGGGAGCGGTAGACAAGATGGGGAGAGAGGGGAAGGACACAAACACAACATTTGAGAGCAGGGACATCGAGAGATCTGTGGAAGGGAGAGGGCTTGGGGGAAGGTGGGAGAAGTATAAAACATATGGACACTGCAAGGACTTCTAGGAAATAAGTTGGAATTTCAAAAAAAGTGGATCTGGGGTGAAATAGCGGGGGTAGAAAAGATCAAGGTTTTGGATGGGGGAAGATAAGAGATGATGTTGAACAGCTGTTTTAAAGACTTGGAGGGAGGAGTGGGATTGAAGAGAGTGAGGGAGTTTGTTCCAGAGGCGGGAGAAAAGAGGATTGAAAGAGTGAAGGTGAGCAGAGAGCCGAGGTTTTGGCAGTTTAACAATAAGAGGGTTGCTGGCAGATCTTGTGCGACCTGTATGATTATTTGGGGGGCAGTGCACAGAGAGAGCTGAGGGAGCAAGGCAGGAGAGGAGTTGGGAGAAGACAGAAAGACCACCAACCTGCCTGCGGTGAGTGAGTGAAAGGCCCTTGGAGTCAGCTTCATCGCAGGAGATTCCAATGATTCTGAAAGCTTTGGTTTCAACAGCGTGAAGCCGAGCTAGGTGTGAGGCAAGAACACCGGCCCAGAGGGGAGAACAGTATTCCATTGAGCTGTGCATGAAAGCCTTGTATGTGGTGAGGAGCTCAGGTGTGCCAAGGAAGGACTTTGCACGACGGAGGATGCCCAGCCGGCGACTGGCTTTGGAGGCCAGCTTGGAAATGTGGTTTTACCAGGAAAGATCATGGCGGATAGTGATACCCAAAATCCTGAGCGACAGGACTTCTTGGAGAGGATTGTTGGGAAAATAGATGGGAGGGTTGTCCAGTCGGTTTTTTTTCGGAGAGACATAGTAAGAGTGTGAGATTTGTCAGGATTGAAAGACATGTTCCACTTGTTTGACCAGTCTGTGATTTTGTCCTGGTCTGCAGGGAGTGAGGAGGCTGCAGACTGCCGATCTGAGGGATGAGGAATGGAGCGGCAGAGAGTGGAGTCATCAGCAAAGAGATAGAGAAGATTTTCCAGAGAGTCAGAGAGATCATTGATGAAGACCAGAAAAAGCACAGGGCCCAGAACACTGCCTTGGGGAACTCCAGCCTGAACAGGAAGGGGAGATGAGATAATTCCATTCAGGGCCACACGTTGACTGCGACCAGAGGGGAAGTCTGCAAGCCATGTGTGGAGATTTCCATGGATACCATAGGAGGAGAGTTTGGTGAGCAGAGCTGGGTGCCATACCGTATTGAAGGCACGTGATATGTCAAGGGAGACAGCTCTGATTTCCTGTTTGGCATTGAGGACCTCCATCCATTGTTGAGACAGCAGAAGCAGCATGTCCAGAGTAGAATGACCTGGTCTGAACCCAAATTGACGATCGCAAATCAAGCCATTGGAGAAGAGGAAGGATTTGATATCCGAAGCAATGATGGATTCCATGACTTTGCTGATAATTGGGAGCAGGCTGATTGGTCTGTCGTTGCAAGGATCTGTTTTTGCACCTTCTTTGTGTAAAGTGGTAATGCTTACTGATTTCCAAGATGCTGGCAGATGACCTTGAGCAAAAGAGCGGGTGAAAAGAACAGAGAGAGGGTGAGATAGAGCGGCAGAGCAGGATTTTAGGACCCGTGGGCTGATGCCGTCTGGTCCAGTTGCAGAATCAGAGTCGAGGTTTGACAAAAACTTCTCCACCTTGTCAGGAGAGAAAGAGACAGAGTCCAGGAGCAGTTGGGTTCGACTGGGTAAGGTGGGAACAGAGAGAGATGGGTGTGGGACACAAGATTTTGAGGCAAACAAAGAGTTAAAGCATTCGGCTTTGTCACGTGCGGAGTCAACGGTGAAGCCATTTGACGGAAGGGATGGATGGGGAACAAACACCAGAAACAGATTTGACCAGACGCCAACAGGATTTGGAGGAAGGAGACAGGTCTGAGAGTTCATTCTTGAGTGTGGAGAGATAGTGCATCCTGGCACTCCTGAGGGTAGACACACACTTGTTCTGAGCTTGGTGGACGGAACTGAGATTGCCTTCAGTTGGATTAGCTTTCCAAGAGGCAAAGGCAAGTTGTTTCAGGGCAACTGCCTCACCACAAGATTCAGTGTACCATGGACGGGAGGAAGGGTAAGACAACTGAAGATGAGATGGGATAAATCTGTGCATGAGAGACAGCAGTTTGCTTTGGAAGAATTCCCAGGAAGAATTGATGTCAGAGGCAGTAGAGATGGGAGACCAGTCCAGATGATTGATGGCTGCTTGAAGACCGTGCCAGTCAGCCTGAGTGCCAGACTCGTCCATGCTGAGGAGGCTCTCTGAGGATGGTCAGAGAGATGTCCACTTTAACAAGCAAATGATCAGAAGAACCGATTGGAGCAGAAGAAGAGCAGCAGACATTTGCAGGGAAGTTGGTCATAACCAAGTCTAGAAGAGAATATACTCCATTGACTGAGATCCGGGTTGGGAAATTGATAGATTGTGTCATTCCCAATGAGTCACAGAAGTCCTTTGCTGAGGTGCCATGACTGGTGAGAGAGGAACCCACACCCAGCCAGCTGGCATGATGACAGTTGAAGTCGCCACTTATGAGGAAGAGAGAGTTGGGATGAGTGGATAGAAGTTGGTCCATGTTGTCAGACAGCGAAATGTAAATGGAGTCATCACTGTTTGGAGGACGGTACAGAACACATATGAACAAAAGGTGGGAGTGGAGAGGAAGCCGTAGCCAGAGGTACTCCTGGGGGTGAGGTGGAGAGAGGGCAGTGCAAGGAGAGTGAGGAAGAGAGTTTCTGATAAAGATAGCAACCCCACCACTCAGGTCTATCATACCGGAGGAGGGAGTAACCAGGAAGAGATATTAAGGAATCAGAGACATATTGAAGGAGGAAAGTTTCTGTTAAGCAGATCAAGTCTGGATTGTCAGAAGCAACCTGTATGGAGAGATCAGGCAGGTTTGAGCAAAGGCCCTGGATGTTTGAGGTCCATACCGTTAATGAAGAGAGCGGGGGAGCATCGGGTGCAGGACAGGGGGGGAGGGGTTGGGTCAGATGAAGGATGAGAGGGGGAGGTTGGGAGAGCAGTTGATAGTGTGTCAGAGATTACAGAAGAGTTACAAGAAAGGGAAGGATTCGGAGGACGAAAGGTTTGATGGTGATGGGGTGAGGCACAGTGAGGATTGAGGGGAGGGGGGGGCAGAAGAAAGCAGAAGGTTGGGGGAGCTGGAGGTATGAGATAGAAGGGAGAGGAAGTGGGGAGGCGGCTTTGAGGAGGATGGGCGAGGGGGGAGAATTGGAGAGGGATGGTAGGGGGGGGGAGATTTGAAGGGGAGAAATGAGGAGGGGAGGGGCAATGGGGGAGTTTAGGAGGGGAGGGGCAAGGGGGAGGAGATTTGGAGGGGAGGGGCGAGGGGGAAGTTTATAAAGTGGATGATTAATGAAAGACGAACATTTATAACAAATTGGGTTTATAGTGATTTTCAAGCCAGAGATCCGTTTAAAAACGATAGAGGATGGGTGGAATGAAAGTGAGTTTAGAACATGTAGTGAGGAAGAATTGTAAGAGATTGAATTTTTTATTTTTGAAGTGGCATGAGTTGAAGAGGAAATTGAAAAAAGCCTTTTAAATCGGAAGAAAAACAGCGTGTTCTAATATACCACTGAATAAAACACTGCAAGGGAAAGTTTAAACATATTTAAATAATATTTAAACAGAACCGTGAAGAACAATCTTATATTCACAAAATACCAATGGGGAGAGGGCCAAGAGGGACAACCATGAGTCAGGTGAACAGGGCAAAAGGTGGAAGGCAAGGAGATAATGGGGAGGGGCAATGGGGGAGTTTAGGAGGGGAGGGGCAAGGGGGAGGAAATTTGGAGGGGAGGGGCGAGGGGGAAGTTTATAAAGTGGATGATTAATGAAAGATGAACATTTAGGGGGCGGGGCGAGACAGAGCACGTGGAAAGAAGCACACGAGGAGAAAAGGAAATAAATGTTTTTGGGGGGTTTTTTTGGTTTGTTTTTGGGGGGTGGGGGGGATTTAAAACGTTAGACAAAGAGTAGATTTTCGGGGGAGAAGGGAAAAATCTAAGAACCAAGCAAAACTAGAAGTAAGGAACTTAAGTTAACAACCACCGATGGGGGTAGCCTCAGGGTACAAGGCCGCACATGCGGAGCAAACAGAAAACGATTAATTAATTACGAGTTACTGGAAATTCAAACCAAAACTACCTAGAAAAAACCAATAACGCAGAGACAATAAAATAACGAGTGGAAATTTGACAAACACACGAATGGAAAAATCACTTATCTTTTGAAGCTCGGAGAGAACTAAAGTTCCGGCGGAAGTGGCTACATCAGGTGCAACGCCCATCAAGTCCCCAAACGCAATTTCGACCAGAGCTGAGTGCCGGCCGTTTAAAAGGGAAACATTATATTTCATTTATCTCTCTCCCCCCACCACCCCCCCCCCCCCCCCCCGTGTGTTTGTTGTGAATCTGAGGGTAGGATCCTCAAAGTAGGAAATATTAGATTAACCTCACCTTTCATTTTTATTCCTATGCTTTATTTTATTGAATCATTATTGTGGCATTTTGCATTTACTGTGTCGTGTTTCTTTATTCGTGGGTTCGGGAATAAACACGTGTGGCTTCTGTTCAGGTAAGAACCTCTCTGCCATCCGTCCCGTGCGCGTCATAAAAATAACCGCCAATAACTCAGCCGTTCGCCTCGGAAACTAAAGACCGTCCGGCTAGTCGTCCAAGGCGGGTGTTCATCGGCTATGGACTTGACAATATTGCATACCCACCTTTAGAGGCCATTTTTCCCAGCAAGCGGGGGTTGGCCTTTTTCGGGGACCGTGGTTGTTGTTGTTTTTCGGTCCCCTTTTTGAAGCAATGTTTTACGGCCGGATGCCCGTAAAATATTTTATGCAAAATGACAATATTGCATAAGCATTCATAAATAAATCAATGAATTTATCAACCTAATGTCTGGAACAGAATTTTCCTTCTGATGACTCTCATGCAGCACTTAGTCTTTCGTTTGATTATTCATATATAGCCCTGCATGGATTCCTCTCCAGCTTCAGATATTCACAACCTAATTCAGATACAAATCCATCAAACTAATTTATCAAACAAATGCCTGGAACGGAAAGTTTCTTCTGATGACTTGAAAGGAGTATTTGGTCTTGCATTTGATTATTCAAGTATAAATTTCCAAAACTCAAAAATGCTGATCGACAGTTGCAGCTATTCGCTTGCATCAGGAGAATCATGTTCACTCATGCTGGTCGTCGCCTCAACTTCTTCACTGAAGCAAAACAAATACAAAGTTTATCTCATCATAGTACCAATGTCATTGTACTGTGAAGGGACAAACTTTCTATATTTTCTTGTTTCAGTGTAAGGGGTTGGTTGTTCTGTTTGAGCAGCTTCAGTGTATCATTATATTCATATACATTTAGCCATATGATTCGACAACCTGAGCCATACCATTCCAAAGGGTACAGTTTAAAACATGCTACAGTGCATGGCTGCCCGATAGGACAGGATCCTAAACTCTATGGAATGCAGAGAGGTAGCTGTACTGCCATGCACATGCATGGACGGTGGCCCTTGGAAGTTGCATCTGCTTCTAGTTGCTTGCCCGAAGCCATCAGGGTGCCTCTGCTATGGCTGGGGATTCGCTTGGGCTCTTTATGTCCCCATTGCGGCCTTGTACGTGACATGTAGATTGCTATTAAAACTGACGTTCCTTCTTCCTCCACATCTTCTATACGTATGACCATTCAGTCCACTGAAAACCATTGTAAACCTGTATTCCGAGTCTCACCAACAAGGGTGCCGAATTCCAAGCTGCTACATATACGAGTATGTGATGTTATTATATCAGGGTGGTTCTTGGGAATTTCTGTGCCATACAATCCTTCTTGCAATTGAACTCTCTGGATCTGCTTGCTCTTTGTGAAACTCGTCTCCTCCACAGTGAGGTGTGAGGCCGGCACTGAATCTTTTGTAGCACATGGCTACATTCTCCATAGACTTGATTTTCTACCTTTTCATGGCTTATGCATATATATTCAAAGGTCTCTCTACCACTTGGTCAATCAGGTCTCCTTTGAGGATATTACACAATGAAATTTTTGTATTCCATTATCTATCTGTTTTTGTGTCAATCTCCAACATCGCCCAATTGTGCTATTTTCAATGCTATCCCTGACAGTATTGATATGGCACTCTCTCGACATCCAACTGCTGATATTATGGTCTTCAGAGACTTTAATATCCATCACATTGAGTGGTTAGTTCACTCTCACAGCACACATGCTCCTGGTGCCAGTTCATTTAACTTTGCCATGCTGCATGACATAACCAAGGAAATGATACCTGGTGTTGGGTGGAGGGCTTGGGATCCTGAGGTCCTGAGTTCGAATCCCGTTCAGCTGTTGAATTAACACCAGGTGTTGACTCAGCCTGTCATCCTTCTGTGGAAGTGTAACTCAGTGTAACATATTGATTGGCCCTGGTAACTTATTAATTAACCTGGTAACAAAGCAGATACATTTTATGTGTATGAACAATGTAATCTCTTGAAACACCTGGTCAAGGCCCCAGGCTAGAGCACCCCCCCCCCCCCCCTGCTGTGATTTCCATTTACACAGCAGGAGGGGAGCGAGCTGATGCCAGGACTCGGTGCGATGCATGACCTCGGGACATTAGCGGAGAGGAGATTAAGTCCAGTTTGGCGATATAACGAGAGCAAACGTTGAGTAAAGTACACTTGTCCTCAGAAGCCCTGCCCGACGGAACGATGGAATGAACGAGTACTTGCTACGTGAAGCGCTGACCGAACGGGAGTGTCGGATGGAGAGAAGGACCAGCGAAAAGAGTTAACCTGATCCATTATATTATGCGGTATCATTTTGGTAATTGAATGAAGTGAATACAGTTTAATAAACGAGACCTTTTGTAACCTGTGTCCGGTCTTTGGAGTCCTGTGAGTCCCCCAGTAAATTCCCTGACAATCTTGGAGGCACCGCTGCGATCAATTGTACAAGCAAGTCTTCTTTAAAAGGTGAGTGTGTCTTGTCTTGTCCAATATGATTTACGAACTTGGAAGTTATGGGTACATACATGGGGGAGCAGGTGGACTGGGGCTTCTTTGCGCACCGATGCCGCGATATAGGTGGCATGAGCCATCACGAATGGGATTTCGATAAACGACTGTAGCAATTTATTCCTTTTTTTCTAAATGATTTCTGTAAATACGTATTTTTGCGCTGGTTATTAAAGGGCCTTACTGTAACCTGGAAGCAAACGAAGCAAGTGTGCACCTTGCGACCGCTTGCTTCCAGGACGTGTAAGGCCGGTACACTCGTTTACCCACCCGGACACGGATAAAGTACTACTTTTTTTTTTTGCACTTGTTCGAAGCACTTGACTTGATCGGCGCTCGGCGAGCGACAGGGAACCGGGAAACGGAATTATATTTATATATATATATATTTCCAATATGGTACACCGGCCACAACGATTTTAGCGATTATCCGAGTTTTTTTTAACGATTTCTGTAAATACGTATTTTTCCTGCGCTGTGTAATTCTTCTGACACGCGCCACGAAGAAACGCACCACTGATGTGCATGAAGCGACTTGTTTGCCGGTTCGGTAAGGTCCGTCCGTACACGTGTACAATCGTGTACACCCGTTTTAAATAAATAATTTTTTTTCAGTTTTCCCGCCATGCCTATAAATTCATGACAGACAACCCCCCCTCATGCCGGTCCAGAATTATGATGAAAGATGGCGATTGAGAAAAAAAAAAAATTGCATCAAATTTTGTCCAGGTCCATCAAGAAGCCTTTGAGACATGCTTCACGGTTTAATAAAAAACCACCGTTTAGAGTACTTCTTTTTTTGTTCAAAGCACTCGACTTGGAGCCAGCGACTTGCTCGGCGGGGGATATAATTTTAGATATATATATAGTACGGGCATGCCCTAGTGAGAGATAATTACAGGAAATGGTGTTTGTGAGTAACAACCACCCTCTGGTCGAGGCTCATAGAAAAAATTGATACTTATTGATTTGGCACGCTTACAATAGATATTAATGGCGAGGGTTCTGTGGTCGTTCGTTTTGGCTTTGCGAATGGACCAAAGAAACAAAGTGAGAAAGAGAGACAGACAGAGAGAGATAGACAGAAAAAGAAAGAAAGAGAGACATAGAGACAAACAGAGATAAAGATGATAGTCAGACACATAGAGAGAGACAGACAAAAAGAGATAGACAGAGTGAGACAAAGTGAGAAAGAGAGACAGACAGAGAGAGATAGACAGAAAAAGAAAGAAAGAGAGACATAGAGACAAACAGAGATAAAGATGATAGTCAGACACATAGAGAGAGACAGACAAAAAGAGATAGACAGAGTGAGACAAAGTGAGAAAGAGAGACAGACAGAGAGAGATAGACAGAAAAAGAAAGAAAGAGAGACATAGAGACAAACAGAGATAAAGATGATAGTCAGAGTCAGACACATAGAGAGAGACAGACAAAAAGAGATAGACAGAGTGAGACAAAGTGAGAAAGAGAGACAGACAGAGAGAGAGATAGACAGAAAAAGAAAGAAAGAGAGACATAGAGACAAACAGAGATAAAGATGATAGTCAGACACATAGAGAGAGACAGACAAAAAGAGATAGACAGAGTGAGACAAAGTGAGAAAGAGAGACAGACAGAGAGAGATAGACAGAAAAAGAAAGAAAGAGAGACATAGAGACAAACAGAGATAAAGATGATAGTCAGACACATAGAGAGAGACAGACAAAAAGAGATAGACAGAGTGAGACAAAGTGAGAAAGAGAGACAGACAGAGAGAGATAGACAGAAAAAGAAAGAAAGAGAGACATAGAGACAAACAGAGATAAAGATGATAGTCAGACACATAGAGAGAGACAGACAAAAAGAGATAGACAGAGTGAGACAAAGTGAGAAAGAGAGACAGACAGAGAGAGATAGACAGAAAAAGAAAGAAAGAGAGACATAGAGACAAACAGAGATAAAGATGATAGTCAGAGTCAGACACATAGAGAGAGACAGACAAAAAGAGATAGACAGAGTGAGACAAAGTGAGAAAGAGAGACAGACAGAGAGAGATAGACAGAAAAAGAAAGAAAGAGAGACATAGAGACAAACAGAGATAAAGATGATAGTCAGACACATAGAGAGAGACAGACAAAAAGAGATAGACAGAGTGAGACAAAGTGAGAAAGAGAGACAGACAGAGAGAGATAGACAGAAAAAGAAAGAAAGAGAGACATAGAGACAAACAGAGATAAAGATGATAGTCAGACACATAGAGAGAGACAGACAAAAAGAGATAGACAGAGTGAGACAAAGTGAGAAAGAGAGACAGACAGAGAGAGATAGACAGAAAAAGAAAGAAAGAGAGACATAGAGACAAACAGAGATAAAGATGATAGTCAGACACATAGAGAGAGACAGACAAAAAGAGATAGACAGAGTGAGACAAAGTGAGAAAGAGAGACAGACAGAGAGAGATAGACAGAAAAAGAAAGAAAGAGAGACATAGAGACAAACAGAGATAAAGATGATAGTCAGACACATAGAGAGAGACAGACAAAAAGAGATAGACAGAGTGAGACAAAGTGAGAAAGAGAGACAGACAGAGAGAGATAGACAGAAAAAGAAAGAAAGAGAGACATAGAGACAAACAGAGATAAAGATGATAGTCAGAGTCAGACACATAGAGAGAGACAGACAAAAAGAGATAGACAGAGTGAGACAAAGTGAGAAAGAGAGACAGACAGAGAGAGATAGACAGAAAAAGAAAGAAAGAGAGACATAGAGACAAACAGAGATAAAGATGATAGTCAGACACATAGAGAGAGACAGACAAAAAGAGATAGACAGAGTGAGACAAAGTGAGAAAGAGAGACAGACAGAGAGAGATAGACAGAAAAAGAAAGAAAGAGAGACATAGAGACAAACAGAGATAAAGATGATAGTCAGACACATAGAGAGAGACAGACAAAAAGAGATAGACAGAGTGAGACAAAGTGAGAAAGAGAGACAGACAGAGAGAGATAGACAGAAAAAGAAAGAAAGAGAGACATAGAGACAAACAGAGATAAAGATGATAGTCAGAGTCAGACACATAGAGAGAGACAGACAAAAAGAGATAGACAGAGTGAGACAAAGTGAGAAAGAGAGACAGACAGAGAGAGATAGACAGAAAAAGAAAGAAAGAGAGACATAGAGACAAACAGAGATAAAGATGATAGTCAGAGTCAGACACATAGAGAGAGACAGACAAAAAGAGATAGACAGAGTGAGACAAAGTGAGAAAGAGAGACAGACAGAGAGAGATAGACAGAAAAAGAAAGAAAGAGAGACATAGAGACAAACAGAGATAAAGATGATAGTCAGACACATGTTTTACAGATGGATACAGGTGGGACAAAGGGAAACACCGTATCAAGACAAGCCGACCAATCAAGGGAAACCAGAGACTTCTACTTCAGATACTCCTTGAAAATGGTGATATTTATCCTAGGAATGGGTTCTCTGGTAGTGGGGACTCTGTGTTGTATGGATTATTTTAGGGTAATGAGGGAACAAAACGCAACACCAGCAAATGATACACAGATATATGATCATGCGGAACGACAAAAGCAGAAGAGAAGTTTGATGAAGGATAAAGACACACCTTTAGAATCCGATGGATTACACGGGATTAATACTTTTTACATTTAGCCCATACAAGGGCTGCTATAGCAAATGAAAGTAATTGTTGGATATGTACACAAATGCCGCATTCTAGTGAGATCGGAGTACCATTGGAGGCAGTTCCTTTTGGTTGGGCGGAATTATGTAGCCGCTTCCCTCACACCCTGATAGCATCAGATTTTAACGGCCAACTGTCCGGGGAAGAGGGATGGAAGAAAGGGGGATATAATTGTAACCAATTTGAGGACAGTTATAGACCTACATATGATAAGAACAAAATGCCCTCTTACATGACCGTCCAGCAGCAAATAACAGGATTAATGTGTATCACCAGACCCCAAACGCCTACGCATAACAGGTCTATGGGAACCTCTAAATGCCACAATTATGGTCACGAAGAAGGCTGGATGAGAACACCTGTCCCACTAGGACCAAATGGCACGAAGGGTTTAGCTTTATATTGGGAAGGTATGTGGGGAATGGACAACACATGGACATATAATAATACGTATTTTATATGTGGACACAAGGCATATCCGTATCTTCCCTCGGGATGGTTCGGAACATGTTTTCTGGGGTTTGTGCTTCCACACATGCGCCTGTTAACAAAGTCACCAACGCATATCCTGCATTCTAGGCAGAGAAGAACTATTAGCATGGGGGAATGGATTGGAATGGTAATATTTCCATTTTATGGAACCTGGAAGGCAGGGCGAGAACTCAGGCACATGGCATTGGCTATGGAGAAGTTGGCAAATAAAACAGCTAGTGGATTGGAACTTGTTGGAACTTGTTGTTGGAACTTGTTGTTGGAACTTGCTGTTGGAACTTGTTGTTGGAACTTGTTGTTGGAACTTGTTGTTGGAACTTGCTGTTGGAACTTGTTGTTGGAACTTGCTGTTGGAACTTGTTGTTGGAACTTGTTGTTGGAACTTGCTGTTGGAACTTGTTGTTGGAACTTGCTGTTGGAACTTGCTGTTGGAACTTGTTGTTGGAACTTGTTGTTGGAACTTGTTGTTGGAACTTGTTGGAACTTGTTGTTGCAACTTGCTGTTGGAACTTGCTGTTGGAACTTGTTGTTGGAACTTGTTGTTGGAACTTGTTGTTGGAACTTGTTGGAACTTGTTGTTGCAACTTGTTGTTGGAACTTGTTGTTGGAACTTGTTGGAACTTGTTGTTGCAACTTGCTGTTGGAACTTGCTGTTGGAACTTGTTGGAACTTGTTGTTGGAACTTGTTGTTGGAACTTGTTGTTGGAACTTGCTGTTGGAACTTGTTGTTGGAACTTGTTGTTGGAACTTGTTGTTGGAACTTGTTGTTGGAACTTGTTGTTGGAATGAATGGGAACATTCAAATGTTGGGTTTTGCTAACGTTTCCACAACGTCGCTACAACGTTTCACTTTCGTTGTTGCAACGTTTTGCTCCAACGTTTTGGGGACATTCGAATGTCAAGTGAATCGAATGAGAATTCAGGAATTATTTCATTATTAACGATTAATGAAGTACTTATTTAATTAATTACATTTCTTATTACATTACAGTAATTACATTAGGGTAATTACCTGAGGTAATTACAGTAATTACAGTTCCGGTAATTACAGTAATTACAGTAATCATTACAGTAATTGCAGTAATCTTATTACAGTAATTACATTACATTAACTCAGGCACCTTTTGAGTAAGGAAGCTGATATTTGGACATGACACTGACCAAGTGATGTGGCTGTCAAGGAAATATTGATTTATTGATTAATCATTTAATAAATTAACTCGTTGATTTATAAATGACTTATTTAATTAAAATTCCTCAGAGATACATCTTCGGATGAGATACTTGCAGATTGGTTATGCTATGAGCCAATTGATTAAGGAAAATATTTTGTGATGGCCATATTGGCAATTTCGTGGCCATATTCGTGGCAACTCAGTTAGTGCCACTGCACCTTTAAAATGCATCCCTGCGTTCATTTTTCGATCGATTGAGTTGAAATTTTGAACAATCGGATCTGGACTGTCGTTGTTAACGACTCTAGCACGCACTCGTCCAATCAGGATGGAGCGGTATGGTCCCCGGATCATCACTGCCCGCAGTTTTAATTAATTTTACTTTTTCTCTTGGGCATATAATTTTGAAGACATGCATGTCATGATAGAGGAAATGTTTGTTCTGTTAAACGGAATAAATGTTGTTTATTTGTGTGGGTGTGTATTTTTGAGTATTTTGGATATATTTTCACGACTAATTCCAGTTAACATCCTGCACAATTTGCTCGTTTGCTGGCCGAGTCGAAATTGCGTTGAGTTTCTATGGCATGCGCCATTAAAAGCGCAGTGTAATGGTTGAGCTCCCTTTATTTCGTTTTGGTCATGCGGATGAGCAAACAAAGTGACAAATGCTGCGACTGGAGCAGTAAAGGCGATGTTTTTTAAATGGAAACGATTTAATGAGGAATTAAAAGTGGGAGGGGGCAACACCACGCATACCTCTTTTAAGGTGTGTATAAACCCTGGAATAAACGTGGGAGGGGGCAACACCACGCATACCTCTTTTAAGGTGTGTATAAACCCTGGAATAAACGTGGGAGGGGGCAACACCACGCATACCTCTTTTGAGGTGTGTATAAACCCTGGAATATTTCAGCAATCAATACGATGCTGAAATGATGTAATTTATTGTGTAATATGGTCGACCTTGGGTTTGTTTGGGTTTGTTGTTTATTTTTGTGGGTGTCTATTTTGAGTATTTTGGATATATTTTCACGACTAATTCCAGTTATCGTCCTGCAAAAGGTCTGCTCGTTCTTTTCCTTTGAGTCGTAAATTCCTGTTGAACTCTCATTAAAAAGCGGAATTAAGTACGCTGTGTGATGATGGAGATCCTTGATGACGAATCAGGAATAGTGAATGAGCAGACAAATATCACGGATGGTACACCAGATAGGGAAAATGTAGATGAAACCCCTTTTGCTCAGGTGCTGTGTAGCGCTGCACAAAGATCCATATGAGCGGGGCCTGGGTGCTGTGTAATTAGTACACAAAGAACCAATTACTAGGGTGCTGAATAAACACAAAGATCCATTTTTGGAGCTGGTTCTCCCGGTGCTGTGATTTATTCAAAGAACCAAATCTTGCAAGAATTAAGATATGATTTGTCGACATTAGAAATACTTTAATATATGTAACGATTTTGTAACGATCATCCTGCAAAAGGTCTGCTCGTTCTTTTTCCTTTGAGTCGTAAATTCCTGTTGAATTCTCATTAAAATGCGGAATTAAGTACGCTGTGTGATGATGGAGATCCTTGATGACGAATCAGGAATAGGGAATGAGCAAACAAATATCACGGATGCTGCGGCTAGAGCAGTGGAAGCGAGTTTTGAATTGTTCAATGATTATTCGATATTGTTATGACTTATTGTCAATAGGTATACTAAGTGGCCATGAGGTAGCCTGTTGCTATGTACAGTTTTATTCTATTGTTGATTATACCACATAGCTGTGGTGATAAAGGAAATGTTCGTTTAAATAGATGATTATGATAGGACCATGACTATAAAATCATGATGATTATTATGAATGATATCATAGGGTTCAAATGCAGAATGATTGCATGAACTTGGGAAAGAACTTTCAAGCCCTATGGGATAAATTGGGTATTACAAGCGATGGAGTTTCAAAATTTAGCATGATTGAAGGAATTTGACAGTCCCATTTCAGGAGTTTTACGAAATTTATATTGCCAAGAGATTTTGGGTACTATTAAAAGGAAAATGATGAGATATTTTTCCCAAAGAACTTTAATATCTGGCATCCATTTTGGCTGTCTCACGAATGAAGGATGAGTTGCCTTTAGTGGTTGCAAAGAAAAATTTGTGGAGACCAGGCAAAATGGGAAAATATGTCAGATATGACCCTAGGACAGGACGGCGATTCATCAATTGACATGAGGTACGAATCCGAGGTGACGACCGATGAAATTCGATCTCAGTCAATGGATGGACCTGTCCTGACATCATTGGGGAAAGGGCTTATGCAAGGAGTCATTCAAAATGATTAATTTGATTTATTGATGAATATTGATGAATTAATTGAAATTGAATAATTGATTGAATTGTTAATTGATTGAATCTAATTGATTGAATTTAATTGCATAAATTGAACTGAATAAATTGAATTGAATATATTGATTGTTTGATTGATGAAAATGCGGTCTCAAGAAAGAAGCTTTGATATCTTTGCGAGATATTATCAATGTGGAGACAACCTGGGAAAATTGAGCAAGGTGGTGAGTTTATATACAGATATATATGTGCGGTTACCATTGTGTGATTTCCCCGTCAAACAGAGCGGACACCTGAGGATTCACCCACTTCATACTGACCCTCCGGCTCATCTGCAAATACTGATCTGTGAGATTGGATTGTGCAAAAGCCACAGCTGAGGGAGATTCTCTGGAAATCACCGTGCGAACAGGTGGAGAGATCCTTCCTGGAGGTACGAGTGAAGCTTTAGAGGAACCTGGAACAAGCTACAACACATCCAACGCTACTTTGATAAAAGGCAGAATGGGAAATGGAGCCTGCAAGAACACACAAGGACAACCAGAGATTCCACAAAAAGGTACTTGTACACATCATATGTACGACCGTTATGGTGCCGAAGCTATAAGGCAGGTCGAGAATTGGTATTTGTGGACAAAGGGACATGATGAGGAGTTTCCAAGAGATGGTACATTTGAGCGAAGTCGATTGGAAAGATTGGAACAAAGATTGAAAGCCAGGAAGAGACAGAATCTAACGGTAGACTGGCTTGCATTCCATCTTTGGGATGGTGAATCCAGACAACGGGAACAGCAAGAACGGATAACGGAACTAGAACTTAAAATAAAAAGGATACAGGATACAGTGGAGGAGACAAATGCACAACTGCCCTCGAAATTAGGAATGAAAGTCACAGTTGTCCCATCTGATTTCCAGTTGTCTCCCCAAAAAGGACGGTACAGAGAATTTTTTCGTGTTTCAGGAGATAACGAGAGATTGCAGTGGCAACTCAGGGATGTAGAGATGCAGCCCAGCAATACAAGTGCACAGGCGCACAGATCAGACAACGACAGAAACCGGTGTTTCGAGTGTGGAAAGATGGGACATTGGAGAAGAAGATGTCCGTATGTCAACAGGAAGACAAGGTCATGGGGCAAACCAAGATCAAGGGTACCAGTGCTTACCGGTACCTCAGACAATGATTAGGCCTTCATTGCTGCAAATCCCAAATGATGATTGGCCTCAACAGATTCGATTACTGGACAAACATGAACAACTGTCAATGATTCTTGTGTCTGAAAAGTTTTCAGAGCAAGAATGATTCATTTTTCTTTTTGCTTGTTAACAAATTAATAATTAATTGATCAAATGCCAAAATTGGATCTTCTATTTTGGGCACAGCAATTTTAAATTTACAAAGTTTGGAACAATTGCGTTGCAATTGTTGGCAAACCAAGTAACAAGAGTCACATGATGATCAGGTGGGAATTTCGGACTATTGTTCCGCACGATTGATAGGTCAATGGTCGACTGACATGCAAATGGGTGTGTAGTCAAAATTTGGATAGATTATTGTGAAGGCAGAAAGGGTAATTTCAATTTGACATCATAAGGGTTTTCTAAGAATGGACTTTTGGTTTATTTGTCTATAAGCATTTTGAATTTGATTGACAAATTTTATGAAATTGAAATAAAATTGACACCCATCTGATCTGTAAATAATGGTTCCAACGCAAACAAATATGCATAATGCATGTGTGTGTGTGTTTTTGTGTATCAATCTTACAAGATTGTTGACACCGACAGTGTGCCTGTCTGGAAATGGATAGTTATATGTGGATGGGATTGGGATATGTGGATGGGATTGAATATCCAGAGAATCCGTAAAATAAAATAGAAATATAATTTGATTATGAACATTATCTCTTTTGTCAAGGGAAATGGAATATAAAAAAAAAAAATTGATGTGCTGGGTTATGAGCAGCCATTAATTAATAGTAAAATTGTGAGTAATTTTGGGATTCCATTTTTGATAGAATGTATATGAGAATAACATCTATTTATGGATATGAGCTTCATAAAAGGAAATGAGGAAGTACAAAATCATCCAAATTTGGGAGAGGTCTTACACTGACTTCCCAGAATACTCTGCTCATGGATTTTATATATATAAACTTGAATTTTATCAGCATATAAATTGTGCTGTATGTATGGATGTGTTTTAGGCATAGATGATATGGGAAAAGAGTAAAGAAAATTTTGCTGGTTTGAACTATTGTGGGTTTTTCAGTTCTGGAGTTTAAACAAAGTCACTGGTTAACAGATGAGAAAGGATAGTAAATAAATTATTCTCTGCTGGGCAAATTAAGTACGATATTACTAAGACTTATGAGAGCTATTGTTCCGCCTTACAGCAGTGGAAAATTATTGGAAAAAATTAGATCCAACATAATGAATCTATAAAAGAATGTGATAGGGATAATATCCTCAATTTGTACTAATTATTTGATTGTGGGTAAAGGAATTAAGTCATCGTAGTGGATTGTTAACAGCAGCCTGAAAATGTCCTGAGAGTGTGCATCCATGTAATCAGAAATCCCAGATTTGTTTTTACAAACAACATTTTGGTAGAGGTCTTGTGTGGAACACTTCCTTGGTAGATAAAAACGGTACTGCATGCTGGCAGCCACTTTTGCGGCCAGTTAGGCCAAACAAATTGAGAGGAAATTGTAGTTAAATACGTAAGTTACACATGGCTATTTGTAAAAAAGGAAATTTGTTGAGATGGGAAACATTTTTTCGAAGGTTTATTAAGGTGTTATAATATGACATGTGGCAAGGCAAACTATTGGATGGGAAAATTAGATCTGGCTATAGAATAAATTTATTGACCCCTTGAAGTTAATCCTTCGAATCATTGTTTCACTGGCATTTTTGTTCAAATTGGAAATAGTTTGGTAGAGCTTTGGTTAAAACCTTTGGTTGCGGTATCTTGGAACGAATTGATAAACCATAGGAGATTGATAAGAATAGAAACAAATATGGACCCAAAATAGAAAGTTGGATTCATGCCTCTCATTGCAAGCAAGCACATGGGGCTAAGGTGGACGATCCCACAGAAAATGAGGCTGCACCTAGCAGCCCAGCAGAACATTCAGTGGTAGAAAAATGATAGTCATGATTTACAGTCATTTGAATTACATTTTAACACCCCTTGCATTGATAAACATTACATTTTCAACATGTGATATTCCTACTTGGAATAGTGACATTTATTTGCCTACATGACATACAATTACCTGCTGATATAAATACAACATGAGTGAAAAAATGTATCACAACTACACTCATGATCAGGGGATTGAGTTCAACCCCGGGAGATAGGGGGATCAGGGTAAGACAAATAATCTGATTATGTTACATATTAAGGGATTTTCTTTATTTACCTTTTAGGAAGCTTGTTAGTTTGGTATATAATGTTAAATGTCATCGACATATAACTATGTCATAGATATGAATATATACAAGGAGTAGCAGACTTGTTTGTTGGTTTAGTAGTTATATTGGCAATTGTTTTAGTGGTGGCTTGCTTGAAAGCCTTAGTGACGGTGTGTTTGAATAAGGTAACCAACAACACGATGATAACACATGAAGTGACAAATGAGGAAAGAAATGTGGAACCAGAAAAGGAAGACTTTTATGGCGACATAAACAGTAGAATTAAGATAATGGCATAACGACAATGTTATGAGTTGTGTCAATTACAATATCAATGAACTCATATCACCACGAGTGACACACTGTTAGGAGAAAAAAAAAAAAAGAGGGAAAAGAAAAAGTGGAGAGGAATTATGGTAATAATACATTATGCTTAATTTGTTGGTTTGGGAAAATTGTTGTTGGGAATTAGGTATTCCCGTGTGTGATTGTAATCATATACAATGCTATTCTTAGTTTAGTAATAAAATACATACCTGATTGAATATTATTTGTGTGACGCATATAAATGAATATAACTTTTTGTGTTAAGGAAAAACAACAAATTGTTGAATGTGAAACTGTCGGAAGATATACATGATTATGCTGATTTCATGGTAAGATGTACCCTATCTGATTCAGTGTGTGCGGAAAGCAGATTCAGATATGACTGAGCATAAGGATAAGACGAGATCACATTTTGGAGGGATTGCTAACGGAATTGGGAAGAAGAAAGAAAGAAAATTTGTGGCTAAAAAATGAAGTTAATCGTGGCATACACCCTCTTTCTCAAAGAATGATGAAGACATTCTCCCGTGTAACTTGGAGATGAATGCTTACCTTCACCAAGGAAATTTATGTGACCATTTGCCTGGATCACACTGCAACATATGAAAGAAAGGCGATCACTTACTCTTGTTCGAAGACTTCGAACATTCACCACATCAGAAGTTGCAGGACAACGACATTTTACCTGCAACCTCTGTGAAATGCGGGGACATATGTTATTACTTCACCAACGTCCGGGGAACCAGCATGGAGCTGCAAAAAACGGCTGTGCCCTTGTCACAACAGCTGTGCACGATTCTGCTGGATTGCTCCTGGTAAGGACCATGAATGACCTGAACACCATGGTCCCAACATCATTGTGGATGCATCCGGCATCCCTGTTCCACATCTTGCTGGCCAATCAATGTCACACCAATACTTGCTGCCCACTCACAATAAGGGAGGAGGCAAGTCGACTACAACTGGGTGAAGGCCTTGTTCAGGAATTACTATGGTTTACAGCAAAAAGTGGCAAGAATGCTACAAGGAGAGCAGGGTCAGTCTATGACTCCGCAATGTTACCACAACAGCGAAATCCTACACGAAGTAGTGCAGGAGCTATGAAGACATTAGGAGAAAATGTTTCATACCTGGATTCAAACACAAGTGATCAGCCCTTCCTTTCAAACAAAGTCAACATTTGTGTGGAGGCAAACGTTTTTGCCAGATGGTGCAGATGCTTTACAAAACTTGAAAATGAAGTGAAATTGTTGTATCTTGGTGATGGTGAAGTGTTGTTTTGAAAATATATTTGTGATGCAAATGCAATAGATTGAACAATATGGAAGGAGTCAATGACCAACGAAATGTTTTGTGATTCTTGCAGGATGACGGTGTATGCCTAAGGGAATTTGATTACCAAAGTGATTGATTTATTTACTTATACTTGTAATGATGTTTACTAGTAGTGATTGATTGTTTACTTATATTGATGTTTAGATTAATGGTTAATATAAACAAAAACAAAAAGATGAGGGAATTGTGGAAGTGTAACTCAGTGTAACATATTGATTGGCCCTGGTAACTTATTAATTAACCTGGTAACAAAGCAGATACATTTTATGTGTATGAACAATGTAATCTCTTGAAACACCTGGTCAAGGCCCCAGGCTAGAGCACCCCCCCCTGCTGTGATTTCCATTTACACAGCAGGAGGGGAGCGAGCTGATGCCAGGACTCGGTGCGATGCATGACCTCGGGACATTAGCGGAGAGGAGATTAAGTCCAGTTTGGCGATATAACGAGAGCAAACGTTGAGTAAAGTACACTTGTCCTCAGAAGCCCTGCCCGACGGAACGATGGAATGAACGAGTACTTGCTACGTGAAGCGCTGACCGAACGGGAGTGTCGGATGGAGAGAAGGACCAGCGAAAAGAGTTAACCTGATCCATTATATTATGCGGTATCATTTTGGTAATTGAATGAAGTGAATACAGTTTAATAAACGAGACCTTTAGTAACCTGTGTCCGGTCTTTGGAGTCCTGTGAGTCCCCCAGTAAATTCCCTGACACTTCCAAGGTCGGTGAAATGAGTACCAACTCACTGGGTCCCCTCTCAAGGAGGTTTGTGGCAGGATTTGCACTCTGGCCGCCGCAAATAACACCTCATTCCATAGCACACACAGTGGTGTGTGTCAGGATGGTGCTGAGGAGTCTTCCAAGGACAGAGTGACATGCTGATCCAGCGTATGCTCATTTACAGTCACGCGAAAAAGTAAGTACACCCCATGTAAAGTTTTGACTTTTTCAACATATTTCAACATACCCGCTATTTGATCTTCATTTCAACAGTATTGATAGATAAAGGTGATATAATATAACAAATATCATGAAACATTTTACATTTTGTAGTCCATTGTATTATTTAAATAAACATAAATGCAAATATCGCATGTGGAAAAAGTAAGTACACCCTTGGCTCTAACAGGTGGTATTGCCCCCTTTGACAGAAACAACCTCAAGTAGGCGTTTCTGATAACTGTCAACCAGTCTCTGACATCGACTGGGAAAAAATTTTGCCCACTCCTCTATGCAGAATTCTTTCAGCTGTGCGATGTTAGAGGGGTTTCCTGCATGCACAGCTCGTTTCAAATCCCCCCACAACATCTCGATGGGATTTAGATCCGGGCTTTGACTTGGCCATTCCAGAACCCTCCATTTCTTTCTTTTCAGCCATTCCTTGGTGGATTTACTGGTATGTTTAGGGTCATTGTCAGGTTGCAAGGTCTCACATTATCTCACATTGAGCACTGCCTCTGCCTCACATTATCCTCAAGCACCCTCTGGTTCATAGTGGATTCTATGATGGTGAGCTGCCCAGGCCCTGATGAAGCAAAGCTGCCCAGGCCCTGATGCAGCAAAGCTGCCCCAAACCATAATATTTCCACCACCATGCTTTACAGTTGGTATCAGGTTCTTGTGGTCAAATGCTGTCTTTGGTTTTCGCCAAACATGTCTTCTGGAACTGTGGCCAAATAGCTCTACCTTTGACTCATCTGTCCAGAGCACATTGTTCCAGAAATGCTGGTCTTTGCCGAGGTGTTCATTGGCAAACTTTAGTCTTGCCCTGATGTTCTTTCTGGACAGCAAAGGTTTCCTCCTGGCACACCTCCCATGTAGATCAAATTTGTACAGCCCCTTTCTAATGGTAGACTCGTGCACTTTGACATCAACAGTAGCAAGAGCTACCTGTAGGTCCCGCGATGACATTCTGGGGTTCTGAGAGACTTCTTTCAGCATCTTGCGGTCTGCTCTCGGGCTGAACTTGCTGGGGCGGCCTGGCCTGAACAAGTTGGCAGTTGTTTGGCATCTTCTCCAGTTGTAGATGATCTTCCGGACAGTCGAATGATTGATTTCAAATTGTTTGGAGATCTTTTTAAATCCCTTCCCAGACTCGTAGGCATCTATAACCTTCTTTCTGAAGGCCTCAGAGAGCTCTTTTGATCTAGGCATGGTTACGCTGCACACTTCAACAACAAAGAGCAAACCAAACTAAATGTCTGAGGTTTAAATAAGACAGGTTCCTCCAAGATCCACTCTAACGATGTTCTTGTAGCAGTTACCGCTGGATGTACATAATCGCCTTGCACCGGCCAGAACACGGCCAGACGCGCCTCTCCCGGGCATGCCCGGACTCACTGTTCCCGGGCACGCCCGAACCTCCCGGGCACGCCCGGTCTCGTCTTTCCCGGGCATGCCCGCTCTCGCCTTTCCAGGGCTCGCCCAGAGCGTCCGGGCATGCCCGCTATCGCCTTTCCAGGGCTCGCCCAGAGCGTCCGGGCATGCCCGCTATTGCCTTTCCAGGGCTCGCCCAGAGCGTCCGGGCACGCCCAGCCTCGACTTGCCAGGCCGCAGCCAAACACGCCCGGGCAGGTCCAGACTCGCCTTTCCAAGGCTCGCCCTTGATACCCGGGCATGCCCGGTATAGCTTTTGCCGGGCAAACTTCCCGACATAAATGTGTATATATATTGTTGCCCGAAAAACGGGCTTGTCCGAATACCTGAGCTGTTTTGTTTCAATAAAGCAACTCGGACGAATTCCGTCTTTGGTCGCGTCAATTCTTTCGACTCGCGTTGGAGCGCAGTTCCTTCATTGGTGACCTACCGACATGGATACGGCAGTGACGCTTAAACTGCCTACCTTCTGGGAGGCTCACGCGGCTGTTTGGTTCGCCCAGGCGGACTCCCAGTTCGCCCTGCGAGGCATCACCGCGGACGACACCCGCTTCCACCATGTTGTGGCGGCGCTCGGTTCCGCCACCGCGGCCCACGCCTTGAGCCTCCTCCAGCACCCGCCGGCTGCTGACAAATACGACGCGCTGAAGACGCTCCTCCTCGGCGCTTTCGCCCTCTCACCGGCAGCACGCGCACGGCGCCTGCTTGACCGGCCCGAGCTCGGCGACACGCGCCCGTCCGAGCGCATGGACTATATGCTCTCGTTGCTCGGCGAGCACTCTCCGGCATTCCTGTTCCGGGAGCTGTTCCTCCGTCAGCTGCCTAACCTGGTACGCCTCGCCCTGGCTGGCACGTTGATCACGGATTCCCGCGCCCTCGCCAGGGAAGCCGATAAGATCTCCTCGGCGGGCCAGCACATCGGCGCGGTTACCTGGAGCCCGCCGCCGTCCGAGGCGACGCCCATGACGCCCGAGCGCCCTGCGCGGTTGGAGGCCGAACTGCCGGTGCAACTGGTGGCCGCCACGCCGCACCGCCCGCTTCCTACACGACGGCCGGGGCCTCCACCTGACCGGGCATGGTGTTACTACCACGCCAGGTTCGGACACAAGGCTCGGACGTGCCGGCCCCCGTGCACTTTCGGCAGGTCGGGAAACGGCCGGGCCGGCGTTCATTCCCAGCCATGAGCGCCGGCCACTCGGGCAACATGCTGTTTATTCGGGACAAAGCGTCTGGACGGCGTTTCCTGTGCGACACCGGCGCCCAACTGAGCGTCATACCTGCCTCCGAGCAGGACAGGCTGGACGCAGTTTGCGGCCCCTCTTTGGTCGCTGCTAATGGCTCGGCCATACGCACTTTCGGCCCACGCGTCATCACCCTCTGCTTCGGCAGCCAGCGCTTTCAATGGACTTTTGTTACCGCCAGCGTCCCCGTGGCTTTGCTGGGCGCCGACTTCCTCTGCGCGCACGGGCTGCTGGTCGACGTCAAACGACGTCACCTTGTCCACGCCGAGACCTTCAGCTCCCTGGCGTGCACAATGAGCAGCTCCGCGCCGACCGAACTGGCGTGCGCCCTCCCGGCAACGAACGAGTTCGCTCGCCTGCTCGTGGAATTCCCGGCCCTCACGCGGCCGACGTTTTCGGCCGTCGCGGTGCGGCACGGGATCGAGCACCACATACCCACTACGGGCCCGCCGGTCTACGCCAGGGCCCGCCGCCTCGACCCAGCCAAGCTCGCCGTGGCAAAGGCCGAATTCGACGCGTTGGAGCACCTCGGCATCGTGCGGCGCTCCGATAGCGCGTGGGCCTCGCCACTGCACATCGTGCCAAAGCCGGGGGGTGGATGGCGCCCGTGTGGCGACTACCGCCGTCTCAATGACGCTACCACCCCCGACAGGTACCCGATCCCGCATATTCATGACTTTTCCGCCCGTTTGGCGGGACGGGTCATCTTTTCGAAAATTGACCTGATACGGGGCTACCACCAGGTACCTGTCCGGGCGGCCGACGTCCCGAAGACGGCCGTCATCACGCCGTTCGGCCTGTTCGAATTTTTGCGGATGCCGTTTGGCCTCAAGAACGCGGCCCAGGCGTTCCAGCGCTTGATGGACGGCGTGCTGCGCGACCTGCCGTTTCTTTTCGTCTATCTGGACGACATCCTCGTCGCCAGCACGTCCCGCGCCGAGCACCTCCTCCACCTCCGAACACTGTTCGGTCGCCTCAGCGAGCACGGCTTAATTGTCAACCCGGTCAAATGCCACTTCGGCGCGACGACCGTTGACTTTTTGGGCCACCGCATCACCAAGACCGGGGCCGTGCCGCTGCCGACCAAGGTCGAGGCCATCACCACGTTCCCGCGTCCCCGTTCCATCAAGGCCCTCCAAGATTTCCTCGGCATGGTGAATTTTTATCACCGATTCGTGCCCCGCGCTGCTCAGCTCATGCGGCCCCTTTACGAGGCCCTCCGGGGCAAGCCGGCCAAGCATGACATTGTTTGGTCCGCGGCCATGGACGCGGCCTTCGCCAGTGCCAAACGGGCCCTCGCCGACGCAACGCTGCTGGCTCACCTGGTGCTCAACGCGCCCATCGCCCTCACTACGGACGCCTCCAACTACGCGGTGGGCGCCGTCCATGAGCAATGGGTGGACGGGGTTTGGCAGCCACTCGCTTTTTTCAGCCGGCAACTCCGGCCGAACGAGTTAAACTACAGCACGTTCGACTGCGAGCTGCTCGGGCTATTCCTGGCCGTTCGCCATTTCCGACACCTCCTGGAGGGCCGCCCGTTCACGGCTTTCGTCGACCACAAGCCGTTGGTCTACGCAATGGCTAAGGTCACGGAGCCGTGGTCGGCCCGCCAGCAGCGCCACCTCTCCGCCGTGTCGGAGTTCACCACGGACATCCTGCACGTCGCCGGCAAAGACAACGCCGTGGCCGACTGCCTTTCGCGGGCCAGCGCGAACGCGGTCCACCTCGGCATGGACTTCACGCTCATGGCGGCCGACCAGACCACCGACGCCTCGGTGCAGGCACTCCGCGTGGCGGACACGGGCCTCCGCCTGGCCGACATCCCCTTCGCGGGCACCGTCCTGCTCTGCGACGTCTCCCAGGGCCAGCCTCGCCCCATCGTGCCCGTTTCCTGGCAGCGCCGCATCTTCGCCTCCATCCACGGCCTTTCTCACCCGGGCCGGAAAGCTTCTCAGAAGCTGGTGTCGGCGCGTTTCGTCTGGCACGGCCTTCGACGAAACATCCGCGACTGGGCCAACGCCTGCACGGCCTGCCAGCGAGCCAAGGTCCACCGCCACACCCAGGCCCCGCTGGCACCTTTCGACGTGCCTGAACGGCGTTTCGACCACGTCCACGTGGACCTGGTGGGTCCCCTGCCCCCCTCGCGGGGGTTCACCCACCTGCTCACCATGGTGGACAGGACCACCAGGTGGCCGGAGGCCGTGCCCCTCACCTCCACCACCACCGCCGACGTGGCGCAGGCGTTCATCGCCACCTGGGTCGTGCGCTTCGGCGCACCAGCGGACATCTCGTCCGACCGCGGCCCACAGTTCACGTCTGAGCTTTGGGGCGCGGTCGCCCGTTCGTTGGGGGTCACGCTGCACCGCACCACGGCCTACCACCCCCAAGCCAATGGGTTGTGCGAGCGGTTTCACCGCTCCATGAAGGCCGCACTCATGGCCGGCCTTCAGGACGACGGTTGGGCCGACCGGCTGCCGTGGGTCCTTTTGGGCCTTCGCACGGCCCCCAAGGAAGACCTCCAGGCGTCCGCTGCCGAGCTCGTCTACGGCCAGCCACTCCGCGTCCCGGGCGAATTTGTGCCTGACGCTACCAGTCCCTGGTCCGCCACTCGCCAGCGCTCGGACCTCCAGGAGGCCGCCCGACGATTTGCCCCCGTGCCGACGTCCCGCCACGGTGGCCCCCAGTCCTACGTCCCCCCGGCGCTTCGCACAGCGGAGTACGTCTTTGTGCGTCATGACGCGCACCGGGGGCCACTCCGGCCGCCGTACGACGGGCCCTTCCGGGTCCTGCGACGGGGCGACAAGTCTTTCATCATCGACTTCGGCGGCCGGCCGGACCGGATTTCTGTGGACCGCCTCAAACCGGCGCACATGGACGTCGACCGACCACCACGGTTGGCCCTTCCTCCGCGGCGAGGCCGCCCCCCGTCCACAGTTCCCCCCGCTCGACCACCCACCACCACGTCAGACCCCTCCCCACGACCCTCCAGGGGTCGCTTCGGCCGGGTCATCCGGACCCCCCTTAAATTGACCCTGCCGGTACAGGTCGATTCTGGAGGGGCGTGTGTAGCGGTTACCGCTGGATGTACATAATCGCCTTGCACCGGCCAGAACACGGCCAGACGCGCCTCTCCCAGGCATGCCCGGACTCACTGTTCCCGGGCACGCCCGAACCTCCCGGGCACGCCCGGTCTCGTCTTTCCCGGGCATGCCCGCTCTCGCCTTTCCAGGGCTCGCCCAGAGCGTCCGGGCATGCCCGCTATCGCCTTTCCAGGGCTCGCCCAGAGCGTCCGGGCATGCCCGCTATCGCCTTTCCAGGGCTCGCCCAGAGCGTCCGGGCATGCCCGCTATCGCCTTTCCAGGGCTCGCCCAGAGCGTCCGGGCATGCCCGCTATCGCCTTTCCAGTGCTCGCCCAGAGCGCCCGGGCACGCCCAGCCTCGACTTGCCAGGCCGCAGCCAAACACGCCCGGGCAGGTCCAGACTCGCCTTTCCAAGGCTCGCCCTTGATACCCGGGCATGCCCGGTATAGCTTTTGCCGGGCAAACTTCCCGACATAAATGTGTATATATATTGTTGCCCGAAAAACGGGCTTGTCAGAATACCTGAGCTGTTTTGTTTCAATAAAGCAACTCGGACGAATTCCGTCTTTGGTCGCGTCAATTCTTTCGACTCGCGTTGGAGCGCAGTTCCTTCATTCTAATCATTTGCACCTGAGCTGGTGCACCTGATTCTAATTTTAGGTGTTTAAAGTTGTGCTAAATGTGGGGGTGTACTTACTTTTTCCACATGCGATATTTGCATTTATGTTTATTTAAATTATACAATGGACTACAAAATGTAAATGTTTCATGATATTTGTTATATTATATCACCTTTATCTATCAATATTGTTGAAATGAAGAACAAATAGCTGTATGTTGAAATATGTTGAAAAATTCAAAACTTTACATGGGGTGTACTTACTTTTTCACGTGACTGACTGTGTGTGTGTGTATGTATGTATGTATGTATGTATGTATGTATGTATGTATGTATGTATGTATGTATGTATGTATGTATGTATATATATATATATATATATATATATATATATATATATAGATATATATATATATATATATATATATATATATATGTATATGACCTAACACATCATTTCAGCTCCTACTCACATTCCTGATGAAGTTACTGATAACAGGTACCTTCTTGATCATTTTTGTGCTCAAATTCTGGGGAATGTTCATCCACCCCATCAAAGTGTCCATCACCCCATTAAACTGTTCGCCAATATAGCAAGGCTGACTGGGATTACTTCCACTATTATCTTCCTGATGTTCACTGGAATGCAATCATTTGTCACAACCCGCCTGAAGCTGCCAAGGAAGATAATGAGTGGATCTATGTTGGTATGGACCTCTTTATCCCTTTTCCGACCTACCAAGTGAAACCACACACGATCAGCCATGGTTCACGCCTGCTTGTGCTACTGCTATCGCCATTGCAATACTTCTTCAATCAATATCATCGTGTTGGATCAAGTGAGGTGCATCACTAGTTTGTCTTTGCAAGCAACCCCTGCAAACAAGCATGAGAGAATCTCAAGTCAACGGCCAGACTCCAGGGTTTTAGAGAATTCCCAG
The DNA here is from genome assembly GCF_964187855.1 of Myxine glutinosa. NCBI lineage: Eukaryota > Metazoa > Chordata > Myxini > Myxiniformes > Myxinidae > Myxine > Myxine glutinosa. The sequence continues at coordinate 102,038,313 of NC_136267.1, forward strand.
GGATTTCGAGAATTTTAGAGAATTGATTGACTTCTGCCTCCGGTTCCCCGGGTGAGGTTGTGTGTCGTCTGAGCTCATCCACGGCGAACAGAGTTAAGTTGTTTTTTTCTCTCTCAAAGATAAGTATTTTGTTTTGCTGTGTATGTGTTTACTGTATTTCTGGTTTGATCGTGTTTTGCATTTCGTGCACAATTATGTACTCGTACCCGACTGCAAAGCCGCAGTGAGCCGGCGAAGCCAAAGCCTCTTGCCACTATTTTACCCATCACTATGGCATCAGTAGGTTAGGTAGTTGGTAGTAGGTAGGTGTAGTAGGTACCGTACCTAGTTCAAAATGACACCATTTGAATTCTGGATGAGATTAAAATTTATAAAATTTCCTTCTTGATTAATTCGGTGAATTCCGTCTCAACTTCGGATATTTCCGGCCGTGAAAAACTATCCCCTACCCCCGCGAGATTTCTAAAAAAGAATTCTTCGTCAATTTTAGAATATTTGACGCCGTTTTCAGCCTCCGAAACGGCAATAAGCTTTTTTGAAATATTTTTTCAAATGCTCCAATCTCATTGGTTCCGGTGTTTGGTGACGATTTTCGTTGAAGATGACCAGGGACCGTGTGGGCCCGGGGAACGAGGTTCGTCTTGAAGTATTTTAATTACAAATTAGAGGTGCATTAGATTGTGAATCAAACAAAGACGGGTGAAACAAACTCCTATTGAACTTTTTCTCAATTTTTTATGCACACTTCCGCATCCGGAAGATGGCGGCCTCCATGGAGCGATTTGGTTTTTGAAATATTTTTTCAAATGCTCGAATCTCATTGGTTCTGGTGTTTGGTGACGATTTTCATTGTATATAACCAGGGCCCGTGCGGGCCTGGGGAATGAGGTTGGTCTTAAAGTATTTAAATTACAAATTAGAGGTGCATAAGATTGTGAATCAAACAAAGACGGGTGAAACAAACTCCGATTGAACTTTTTCGCAATTTTTATGCATACTTCCGCATCCGCAAGATGGCGGCTTCCATTGAGTGATTTGGTGCGTCAAAGCTTGGAATTCTCAAAGGATCCAGCAAAATCTGGTTTTTCAACATAATACATACGTGTTCATTCACAACACCGGCTTCGCCGGCTATTAGTCATTCAGTTTGGTCGTTCGTGTTTTTGGGGCCGGGTTAGCCTCGAGGCCTGCCCAGTTGCGCCGTATGGTACACTACTCACAATAAGTTAGGGATATTGTGGGAGTGAGTTTATTTTTTTTATAGGGGTTCGGGTTTGGGTATTGAAATCAAGAATGCTGTGTTTTTTCACACTCGTTAATAACCATAGAATTAGGACCAACAACTTTTTTCAACATAATTAATACACAAAATCAACCACACCGAAGAACCTGCCAATATCCCTAACTTATTGTGAGTAGTGTATTTTGTTATTCACGTTCAATCTCTCTCTGGAATTTTTTTCACCTCCTCCTTTCCCCCTAACCTCTTACCGTTTGTTTGATGTCTTTAATACAAAAAAAAATAAAAATAATAATAATGATAATAATTACATTCTCTCCTCGCAGTCTCCCCTTCCCCGCCCGTGTCCAGGTGTTGAACCGACAGCTTTTGCTTTAAAATGTTTAAACTCCCCCCTGCCATGTTGTATTCATTTATATCCCACAACTCGCTTTTTAAATTTCTGTTCAAAAGGCTGCAATCAATTTGCTCATTAAATCTTCCCATCACTAAAAAAAATTCAATCTCAAACAATTCTTCCTTTCTTCATTCTCTAAACTCACTCATTCCACCCCTCCTCAAACGGATCTCTGATTTGAATATCTCAAGAAACGCAGTCTGTAATAAATGTTCGATTTTCTTTAATCATTCAAAACTTTCAAATCTCCCCCTCGCCCCTTTCCTTCAAAACTCCCAACCCACCCAGCCCCTTCAAAACTCCCAACCCACCCATCCCATTCAAAACTCCCAACCCACCCCTCCCCTTCAAAACTCCCAACCCACCCAGCCCCTTCAAAACTCCCAACCCACCCATCCCCTTCAAAACTCCCAACCCACCCATCCCCTTCAAAACTCCCAACCCACTCATCCCCTTCAAAACTCCCAACTCACCCCTCCCCTTCCAATCTCCCCCCTCATCACTCCCCCTCAATTTCCCCCCTCACTCCTCCCCCTCAATCCCAGTGTGTACCCTGGATAAGAATAGGTACGCCGTATCCCTGCGTGTCGTAAGAGGCGACTAAGAGGGTTGGCGTCAGGAAGGGCATCCAGCCATAAAAACATTGCCTCAAAAAGAGAACCATGACAATTACAACTACATGTGGGCAGGGTACAGCCCGAAATGGAGATCGGTTTCTGAGGTTTGGGACATGGAATGTAGGGACAATGACAGGGAGATCAGGAGAAGTGGTGGAAGTATTGGTCAGAAGAAGAGTGGACATATGTTGTGTGCAAGAGACGAGATGGAAGGGAAGTGGTGTGAGAATGGTGAAGGGTAGGCAGGGACAGAAATACAAGTTTGTGTGGCAAGGGTGCCCGGAGGGCATGAATGGTGTTGGTGTCCTGTTTTCTGAGGAGTTTGTAGACAGTGTGGTCAGTGTGACTAGAGTGAGTGATAGGTTGATGATGGTGAAAATGTTGATTGGAAAGCTCTTGGTGAACGTCATCTCGGGATATGCTCCGCAGGTTGGTCGAAGCGATGAAGAGAAGGACAAGTTCTGGTGTGCGATAGAGAAGCTGATGGAAAACGTGAAAGATGAGAAAGTTATTGTGGTAGGAGGAGACCTAAATGGACATGTGGGAAGGAGTATGGATGGTTTTGACGGAGTTCATGGGGGTTACGGATATGGTGTGAGAAATGGAGAAGGTGAAAGGATTTTGTAGTTTGCTGATGGAGCTGATTTGTTGATTTGTAATACTCAGTTCCAGAAAGAGGATAATAAGCTTGTTACATACACGTCAGGTGGGTCGACGACAACCGTTGACTACCTGATGGTGCGTAGGCGAGATAGGGGGCACCTCCGGGACACAAAGGTGATCCCGGGGGAGGAGGCTGTTTCACAGCACCACTTGGTTGTCTGCGACGTAAGGGTGAAAGGTGCGAGGAGAGCTCGGCGGGTGAAGTACCAACCGAGAATGAAGGTGTGGAGGTTGAAATAGGTGACAGTAAGGGAGGCATTAAAAGAGAGGCTGAGTAGGGTCGAGGATGATGTGGTTGAGCTTGAAAGTGGTTGGATGTCAATGAAAGCTAGTCTGTTGGGAGCCGTTGGTGAGGTATGTGGATGGACAAAAGGACCACCGAGGCACTCTGAAACATGGTGGTGGGATGATGAAGTTGGAAAGAGGATTGACGAGAAGAGGAAGAAGTTCAAGGAGTGGCAGAAGGCGAAAGGGTACGGGAGCAGAAACAGCAGAGCATGAAAGTTATAAGGCAGCCAGGAAGGCTGCAAAGAAAGAGGTAGCAAAGGCGCAGGAGGCATGTAGGAAAATGTTCGGAGAACGCTTGGATTCGGAAGAGGGTCAGAAAGCAGTATTCAGGATTGCAAAGCAGATAGCGAAAGAGAGGTGTGATGTGATGGGGGTGAGTCGCTTGAAGGATGAAGTGGGACAAATCGTTGTCGACCCAGATGGAATTAAAGGAAGATGGAAAATATATATGGAAATGCTGTTGAATACAGAGAATGATTGGGATGGCAACATAGAGAGTAACCCAGTTTTAGGACCGGCAGAGAAGATAACTGAGAAGGAAGTTGAGGAAGCGATAAAAGCAATGAAGGGTAGAAAAGCAGGAGGGCCGACGGGAGTTGTGGGAGATATGTTGAAGGCAGCAGGAAGTTGGGGTGTGAAGAGAATGACAGAGATCTGTAATCTGGTGGTGAAAGAAGGCCGCATTCCAGTGGATTGGGAACTGAGTACCCTCGTCCCTCTATCAAAGGAGAAAGGTAACCCTCTGGAGTGTGGCTCGTACCGAGCGATAAAGTTATTGGAGCATGGAATGAAGGTATTGGAAAGGGTGTTGGAGAGGAGGATAAGGAAGAAAGTGAAGATCGACGAAATGCAGTTTGGATTCATGCCAGGAAGAGGAACGACAGACGGGCTTTTCATTGTGAGGCAGTTGCAGGAGAAGTACATGGAGAAGAGGAAGAAGTTGTTTCTTGGGTTTGTTGATCTGAGAAAGCATTCGATCGGGTTCCACGCAAAGTATTGACATGGGCATTGAGGAAGTTAGGAGTGGAGGAATGGTTGTTCAGAGTCGTGATGGCAATGTACAAAAGAGCGCGCACAGCTGTAAGGACGAAGGACGGGAACAGTGGTGAGTTTGAGGTGAAGGTGGGAGTGCATCAGGGGTCGGTACTAAGTCCACTACTATTTGTAGCTGTGATGGAGGTACTGGCTCAGAACGTAAAGGAGGGTTTACCGTGGGAGTTGTTGTATGCAGATGATCTGGTGTTGATTGCGGAAAGCATGGATGGACTGAAGGAAAAGATGAACACGTGGAAGGAATGTATGGAGACAAAAGGTCTGAAGGTGAATATCGGAAAGACGAAGGTGATGGCAAGTGGTAAAGCATGTGGTGAGGTGGAAAGAACTGGGAAGTGGCCCTGTGCTGTGTGTAGGAAGGGTGTCGGAGTGAACTCCATTCAGTGTACAATGTGCGCTGAGAGGGTTCATCAAAAATGTAGTGGTCTGAGAGGGTCATTAACCAGTGTGGTAGCTACATTCAAATGTAAGGTGTGCACAGAGGGAGCTGCAGATGGAGGAAATGTTGAGTTGGATCTTGGAGACGGCGTGAAGCTGGGAGGTGTGAAAACATTTTGCTACCTCGGAGACATGCTGAATGGAGAAGGTGGATCAGACTCGGCAACGGCTGCTCGAGTGAGATGTGCATGGAAGAAGTTTCGGGAATTGAGTGGCGTGCTGATGATGAGGGGAGTGTCGTTGAAGCTGAAGGGAAGGGTGTATGCTGCATGTGTGAGAAGTGTTATGATTTATGGGAGCGAGACATGGGTAATGAACGTAGAGCAGCAACGAAGGTTGGAAAGGGTGGAAATGCGAATGGTTCGACGGATGTGCGGAGTATCGTTGAGAGAGAGGAAGACAAATGATGAATTGCGAAAGATGATGGGAATAGAGCCTGTGATTGATGCTGTGAAGAGGAACAGATTGAGATGGTTTGGTCATGTGTTGAGGAAGGATGAAAGTGACTGGTTGAGAAGAGTGATGGAAATGAATGTAGAAGGAAGTAGAAGACGGGGAAGACCGAGAAAGACTTGGCTAAAGATGGTGGAAGAAGAAATGCGGGCAAGGGGGTTAAACAAGGAGAGATGCAGAAAAGAGGGCAAAATGGAGAAGATTGTCATGGGGACCGCAAGGCTAACCCCCACTCTAGCAGGGAAAATGGCCTTTAAAATGCATGTTGTTGTTGTTGTTGTTGTACTCCTCCCCCTCAAATATCCCCCCTCACCACTCCCTCTCAAATCTCCCCCGTCAACCCTCCCCCTCAAATCTCCACTTCACCCCTCCCCTTCAAAACTCCCCCCTCATCATTATTCTTCAATTCTATCCTCTCACCTCTCCTCCTCAAAGTTGCCTTTCAACTCCTCCACAAAACTGCCTCCTCCCCACTTCCTCTCCCTTCCAACTCATACCTCCACATCCTCCAACCTTCCACTTCACTCTGCCACCCCTCAAACAACACCTCAATGTGCCTCATCCCATCATCATCAAACCTTTTGTCCTCCTCATCCTTCCCTTTCTCCTCGCTCTCCTGCCATCTCCGACACAGTGTCTACAGCTCTCCCTACCTCCCCATCTCCTCCCTCATCTTTCAATATCCCTCCCCTCCCTTATCCTGTATCTGATGCTCCCCCTCCCTCTTCCTTAACGGTATGGACCTCAAACAGCCAGAGCCCTGGCTCAAACCTGATTGATCTCTTCATACAGGTTGCTTCAGACAAACCAGACTTAATCTGCTTAACAGAAACTTTCCTCCTTCAAGATGTCTCTGATTCTTTGATTTCTCTTCCTGGTTACTCCCTCCTCCGGGATGATAGACCTGAGCCTCATCCTGGTGGTGGGGTGGCTATCTTTATATAAAAAAACTCTCTTCCTCGCTCTCCTTGCACTGCCCTCTCTCCACCTCACTCCCAGGAGTACCTCTGGCTATGGCTTCCCCTCCGCTCCCACCTTTTGTTCTTATGTGTTCTGTACCGTCCCCCAAACAGTGATGACTCCATTTACATCTCCCTGTCTGACAACATGGACCAACTTCTATCCACTCATCCCAACTATCTCTTCCTCATATGTGGCGACTTCAACTGTCATCATGCCAGCTGGCTGGGTGTGGGTTCCTTTCACACCAGCCATGGCACCTCAGCAAAGGACTTTTGCAACTCATTGGGACTGACACAATCTGTCAATTTCCTGACCCGGATCTCAGTCAACGGTACATCGTCTCTTATAGACTTGGTTATGGCGAACTTCCCTGCAAATGTCTGCTGTTCTTCTTCTGCTCCAATCGGTTCTTCTGATAATTTCCTTGTTAAAGTGGACATCTCTCTGGCCATTCTCAGAGAACCTCCTCAGCGTCGACGAGCCTGGTATTTCACTCAAGCCGACTGGCATGGTCTTCAAGCAGCCGTCAATTATCTGGAGTGGTCTCCCATCTCTACCACCTCTGACATCAACTCATCCTGGGAATTCTTCCAAAGAAAATTGCTCTCTCTCATGCACAGATTTATCCCATCTCATCTTCAATTGTCATACCCTTCCTCCCATCCATGGTACACTGAATCTTGTGGAGAGGCAGTTGCCCTGAAAAAACTTGCCTTTACCTCCTGGAAGGCAAATCCAATGGAAAACAATCTAATTTCCTTTCACAAAGCCAAGAACAAGTGTGTATCTACCCTCAGGATACCCCGCGCATGCACAAGGTACCGCCATAGTTGGGTATACGCCTCGGAGTTAAAGCTCGTTTGGTCATCTGTCGCCCTGATGTCTTCATTACAGGTTAGACACACGACAATATACTCACAAGATAGTCAATAAATTATCCTCAGGTGGCGACGGTCTATATATTTTACTCACAAGATAGTCAATAAATTATGCCCGGGTGGCGAGGGTTGATATAATTTACTCACAAGATAGATCATTAAATCATCCCAAGGTGGTAAGGGTTTGTATAATTTACTCGCAAGATCGTTAATAAATCATCCCCTGGTGGCGAGGATCTATATAATTTACTCACAAGATAGTCAATAAATTATCCACAGGTGGCGAGGGTTTATATAATTTACTCACAAGATAGTCAATAAATTATCCACAGGTGGTGAGGGTTTATGTAATTTACTCACAAGATAGTCAATAAATTATCCTTAGAGGCTAGGTGGTGAGGGTTTGTTTGATTTACTCACAAGATAGTCAATAAATTATCCCCAGGTGGCAAGAATCTATATAATTTACTCACAAGATAGTCCATAGATTATCCCCAGATGGCGAGAATCTTTATAATTTACTCACAAGACAGTCAATAAATTATCCCCAGGTGGTGAGGATATTTATAATTAACCTCCTGCTCTTCCATCAAAAGAAAGATACACCAAGCAGCAAAGAAAATCTGGACAAGGTAAGCCCTTTCCATTTTCAAACCCAACATGGGTTCTTCTGCGGCTGCAATAATTTGCAACTAGCCTGGATTAAGGCTATGAGGGCCCTAAAGCTAATAAGAAGGCCAAAGTAGGTATTCAACATAGTGTTACATTTGTGGGGGTAGATGATGGAATCCTAGAGAGAAGGTAGGATCGTTTCGGTATAGCATGGACCGTGGTCGAGTAGGAGACATCTCGATGTATTAAGTAGGGAAACTGGAGCTTAAGTTGTTTACATGTCTTCACATGAGGGATGAAGCTATGGTAATGAGATAGTGGTTAAGATTAGTTTTCCCCCAGTATGTGATTGCCCTCGGTGGTTTTTCCTGACATTTTTTACAATTACAACAAGGTCGGCCATAAAACCATCCTTCCCTGAACTTCCCTGAAAATGTCTGCTGCACTTCTTCTGCTCCAATCGGCTCATCTGATCATGTGTTTGTCAAAGTGGACATCTCTCTGACCATTCTCAGATAGCCTCCTCAGCGTCGACGAGTCTGGCATTTCACTCAGGCCAACTGGCACGGTCTTCAAGCAGCCATCAATCATCTGGACTGGTCTCCCATCTCTACCGCCTCTGACATCAACTCATCCTGGGAATTCTTTCAAAGAAAATTGCTCTCTCTCATGCACAGATTTATCCCATCTCGTCTTCAGTTGTCATACCCTTCCTCCCGTCCATGGTACACGGAATCTTGTGGTGAGGCTGTTGCCCTGAAACAACTTGCTTTCGTCTCCTGGAAAGCAAATCCAACGGAAGGAAATCTCATTTCCTTTCACAAAGCCCGAAACAAGTGCGTGTCCACCCTCAGGAGAGCCAGGAAACAATATCTCACCGTTCTCAAGACCGAACTCTCTTATCTGTCTCCCTCTTCCAAATCCTGGCGGCGTCTGGTCAAATCTGTTTCTGGTGTTTGTTCCCCCTCCATCCCCTCCCTCACCTCGAACGGCTTAACGGCTGACTCAGCACGTGAAAAAGCTGAATGCCTCAACTCTTGTGTTTGCCTCTAAATCTTGTGTCCCAAACCCATCCCTCTCTGTACCCACCGTACCCAGTCGTACCCAGCTGCTCCTGGACTCTGTGTCCTTTCCTCCTGACAAGGTGGAAAAGTTTCTGTCAACCCTCGACTCTGATTCTGCAACTGGTCCTGACGGCGTCAGCCCACGGGTCCTAAAATCATGTTCTTCCGCTCTTTCACTCCCTCTTTCTGTTCTCTTCACCCTCTCTTTTGCTCAAGGTCATCTGCCATGTGCTTGGAAATCAGCCAACATCACCGCTTTGCACAAAAAAGGTGCAAAAACAGATCCCAGCAACTACAGACCAATCAGCCTTCTCCCAATTATCAGCAAAGTCATGGAATAACATCATTGCTTCAGATATGAAATCTTTCCTCTTCTCCAATGGCTTGATCTCTGATCATCAATTTGGTTTCAGACCTGGTCACTCTACTCTGGACATGGTGCTTCTGCTTTCTCAACAATGGATGGAGGTCCTCAACGCCAAACAGGAAATTAGAGCTGTCTCCCTTGACATTTCACGTGCCTTCGATACGGTCTGGCACCCTGCTCTGCTCACCAAACTCTCCTCCTTTGGTATCCATGGAAATCTCCACGCATGGCTGGCGGACTTCCTCTCTGGTCGTAGTCAACGTGTGGCCCTGAATGGGTTTCTCTCATCTCCTCTTCCTGTTCAGGCTGGAGTTCCCCAAGGTAGTGTTCTGCGCCCTGTGCTTTTTCTGGTCTTCATCAATGATCTCTCTGACTCTCTTGAAAATCCTCTCTATCTCTTTGCTGACGACGCTACTCTCTGTCGCTCCATTCTTCATCCCTCAGATCGGCAGTCTGCAGCCTCCTCACTCTCTGCAGACCTGGACAAAATCACAGACTGGGCAAACAAATGGAACATGTCTTTCAATCCTGATAAATCTCACACTCTTACGATGTCTCTCCGAAAAGACCGACTGGAAAACCCTCCCATCCACTTTCTGAATAATCCTCTCCAAGAAGTTCTGTCACTCAAGCTTTTGGGTCTCACTATTTGCCATGATCTTCCTGGGAAAACCACATTTCAAATCTGGCCTCCAAAGCCAGTCGCCGACTGGGCATCCTCCGTCGTGCGAAGTCCTTCCTTGGCACACCTGAGCTCCTCACCACATACAAGGCTTTCATCCGCAGCTCTATGGAATACTGCTCTCCCCTCTGGTCTGGTGCTCCTGCCTCACACCTAGCCCGTCTTCACGCTGTTGAAACCAAAGCGTTCAGAATCATTGGAATCTCCCGCGATGAAGCTAACTCCAAGGGCCTTTCACTCACTCACCGCAGGCAGGTTGGTGGTCTTTCCATCTGCTACCGACTCCTCTCTGGCCTTGCCCCCCCAGCCCTCTCTGGGCTCTGTCCCCCAAATATTCCTACAGGTCGCACAAGATCTGCCTGCAACCCTCTTATGGTTAAACTGCCAAAATCAAGACTTTCTGCTCACCTTCACTCCTTCATTCCTCTTTTCTCCCGCCTCTGGAACAAACTCCCTCACTCTCTTCAATCGCACTCCACCCTCCACGTCTTTAAAACAGCTGTCACCACCATCTCTTATCCTCCCCCATCCAAAACCTTGATCTTTTCTACCCCCGCTAATTTCGGTCCCCTTGTGTTTTATACCTCTCCCCCCTTTCCCCCCCCCCTCCCCTTCCCACGCCTCCTGACCCCAAGCCCTCTCCCTCCCACACTTCTCCCTGCTCTCAAATGTTGTGGTTGTGTGCTTCCCCTTCTCTCCCCATCTTGTCTTCTGCTCCCTCTTTTTGTATATTTTGTTTGTCTGGTTGATTTGTTTGTGAAATAAATGTTAGCTCTTTCACGAGCCTCGATTCAGTATACAAAAAAATAAAAGTAAAAAAATCTATAAAAACTCACGTTTTTAACAACAACAACAATAACAACCGCCCCATGCAAGCTAGGCAGAGCTGTACGGAAACTAAGCCCGCCTCGAGAAAGAGCAGAGTCGGTAGGCCATGCTCCGAGCTTCGTCATTGGTCGAGATGAGATGGAGTGTTTCGAGAAAGCTCGGCCATCGGTCGGCATGACGTCAGACAGCGAGAAGGTTCGAGGGGAAAGGAGGAAGAAGAATCGCTCTCGCGATTATTTTGTCTCCCTTCGGTGGCTCAGCTGCTTCTGGCTCGTGTGCACTTGTAAGGAAAGCTTTCGGAGCTTTTGTGGAACTTTTGCAAAGTCGGAGGATGAGATGTTGTGGTTTGTGGTACTCTTTGGGGGAGCTGGGAGCCACATTGCGCTTGGCAGCGGAAGCGAGGAAGGGCTCTTGAAAGAGCTAACATTAATCACACAAAAAGTCAAACCGACACATAAAACATATAATAAGGGGAGCGGTAGACAAGATAGGGAGAGAGGGGGAAGGACACAAACACAACATTTGAGAGCAGGGACATCGAGAGATCTGTGGAAGGGAGGGGGCTTGGGGGGAGGTGGGAGAAGTATAAACATATGGACACTGCAAGCACTTCCAGGAAAGTAGTTGAAATTTCAAAAAAAAGTGGATCTGGGGTGAATTAGCAGGGGTAGAAAAGATCAAGGTTTTGGATGGGGGAGGGCAAGAGATGATGGTGAACAGCTGTTTTAAAGACCTGGAGGGAGAGGGGGATTGAAGGGAGCGGGGGAGTTTGTTCCAGAGGCTTGAGAAAAGAGGATTGAAAGAGTGAAGGTGAGCAGAGATCCTAGATTTTGGCAGTTTAACAATAAGAGGCTTGCTGGCAAATCATGTGCGACCTGTATGATTATTTCGGGGTCAGAGCACAGAGAGAGCTGGGGGAGCAAGGCCGGAGAGGAGTCGGTAGAAGACAGAAAGACCACCAACCTGCTTGCGGTGAGTGAGAGAAAGGCCCTCAGAATCAGCTTCATCGCGGGAGATACCAATGATTCTGAATGCTTTGGTTTCAACAGCGTGAAGCCGAGCTTGGTGTGAGGCAGGAGCACCGGCCCAGAGGGGAGAACAGTATTCCATTGAGCTGCGCATGAAAGTCCTGCATGTGGTGAGTAGCTCAGGTGTGCCAAGGAAGGACTTTGCACGACGGAGGATGCCCAGCCGGCGACTGGCCTTGGAGGCCAGCTTGGAAATGTGGTTTTCCCAGGAAAGATCATGGCAGATAGTGATACCCAAAAGCTTGAGCAGCAGAACTTCTTGGAAAGGATTGTTGAGAAAGTAGATGGGAGGGTTGTCCAGTCGGTCTTTTCGGAGAGACAGAGTAAGAGTGTGAGATTTGTCAGGATTGAAAGACATGTTCCAATTGTTTGACCAGTCTGTGATTTTGTCCAGGTCTGCAGGGAGTGAGGAGGCTGCAGACTGCCGATCTGAGGGATGAGGAATGGAGCGGCAGAGAGTGGAGTCATTAGCAAAGAGATATAGAGGATTTTCCAGAGAGTCAGAGAGATCATTGATGAAGACCAGAAAAAGCACAGGGCCCAGAACATTGCCTTGGGGAACTCCAGCCTGAACAGGAAGGGGAGATGAGAGAAATCCATTCGGGGCCACACGTTGACTACGACCAGAGAGGAAGTCAGCAAGCCATGCGTAGAGATTTCCATGGATCCCATAGGAGGAGAGTTTGGTGAGCAGAGCTGGGTGCCAGACCGTATTGAAGGCACGTGATATGTCAAGGGAAACAGCTCTAATTTCCTGTTTGGCATTGAGGACCTCCATCCATTGTTGAGACAGCAGAAGCAGCAGGTCCAGAGTAGAATGACCTGGTCTGAATCCAAATTGACGATTGCAGATCAAGCCATAGGAGAAGAGGAAAGATTTGATATCCGAAGCAATGATGGATTCCATGCCTTTGCTGATAATTGGGAGCAGGCTGATTGGTCTGTAGCTGCAAGGATCTGTTTTTGCACCTTTTTGTGTAAAGCGGTAATGTTTACTGATTTCCAAGATGCTGGCAGATGACCTTGAGCAAAAGAGAGGGTGAAAAGAACAGAGAGAGGGTGAGATAGAGCGGCAGAGCAGGATTTTAGGACCCGTGGGCTGATGCCGTCTCGTCCAGTTGCAGAATCAGAGTTGAGGTTTGACAGAAACTTCTCCACCCTGTCAGGAGAGAAGGAGAAAGAGACAGAGTCCAGGAGCAGTGGGGTTCGACTGGGTAAGGTGGGAACTGAGAGAGATGGGTGTGGGACACAAGATTTTGAGGCAAACACAGAGTTGAAGCTTTGTCACGTGGCTTTGTCACGTGCGGTGTCAACTGTGTAGCCATTTGAGGTAGGGGAGGGGAAGGAGGGGGAACAAACACCAGAAACGGATTTGACCAGATGCCAACAGGATTTGGAAGAAGGAGACAGGTTTGAGAGTTCATTCTTGTGTGTGGAGAGATAGTGCTTCCTCGCACTCTTGAGGGTAGACACACACTTGTTCCGAGCTTGGTGGAAGGAGCTGAGATTGCCTTCAGTTGGATTAGCCTTCCCAGAGGCAAAGGCAAGCTGTTTCAGGGCAGCTGCCTCACTACAAGATTCAGTGTACCATGGATGGGAGGAAGGGTAAGACAACTGAAGACGAGATGGGATAAATCTGTGCATGAGAGAGAGCAGTTTGCTTTGGAAGAATTCCCAGGAAGAATTGATGTAAAGGCAGTAGAGATGGGAGACCAGTCCAGATGATTGATGGCTGCTTGAAGACCGTGCCAGTCGGCCTGAGTGAAATGCCAGACTCGTCCACGCTGAGGAGGCTCTCTGAGAATGGCCAGAGAGATGTCCACTTTAACAAGCACATGATCAGAAGAACCGATTGGAGCAGAAGAAGAGCAGCAGACATTTGCAGGGAAGTTTGTCATAATCAAGTCTAGAAGAGAAGATACTTCATTGACTGAGATCCAGGTTGGGAAATTGACAGATTGTGTCATTCCCAATGAGTCACAGAAGTCCTTTGCTGAGGTGCCATGACTGGTGAGAGAGGAACCCACACCTAGCCAGCTGACATGATGACAGTTGAAGTCGCCACTTATGAGGAAGAGAGAGTTGGGATGAGTGGATAGAAGTTGGTCCATGTTGTCAGACAGCGAAATGTCAATGGAATCATCACTGTTTGGAGGACGGTACAGAACACATATGAACAAAAGGTGGGAGCAGAGAGGAAGCCATAGCCAGAGGTACTCCTGGGGGTGAGGTGGAGAGAGGGCAGTGCAAGGAGAGTGAGGAAGAGAGTTTTTGATAAAGATAGCAACCTCACCACCAGGACGAGGCTCAGGTCTATCATATCGGATGAGGGAGTAACCAGGAAGAGATATTAAGGAATCAGAGCCATCTTGAAGGAGGAAAGTTTCTGTGAAGCAGATTAAGTCTGGATTGTCACTAGCAACCTGTATGGAGAGATCAGTCAGGTTTGAGTGAAGGCCCTGGATGTTTGAGGTCCATACCGTTAATGAAGAGAGCGGGGGAGCATCGGGTGCAGGACAGGGGGGGAGGGGTAGGGTCAGATGGAGGATGAGAGGGGGAGGTTGGGAGAGCAGTTGATAGCAGTGTGTCAGAGATTACAGAAGAGTTACAAGAAAGGGAAGGATTCGGAGGACGAAAGGTTTGATGGTGATGGGATGAGGCACAGTGAGGGTTGAGGGGGGGCAGAGGAAAGAGGAAGGTTGGGGGAGCTGGAGGTATGAGATATAAGGGAGAGGAAGTGGGGAGGAGGCAGCTTTGAGGAGGATGGGGGAGGTGGGAGAATTGGAGAGGGATGGTAGGGGGGGGAGATTTGAAGGGGAGAAGTGAGGAGGGGAGGGGCAATGGGGGAGTTCAGGAGGGGAGGGGCAAGGGGGAGGAGATTTGGAGGGGAGGGGCGAGGGGGAAGTTTTCAAGTGGATGATTAATGAAAGACGAACATTTATAACAAATTGGGTTTATTGTGATTTTCAAGTCAGAGATCCGTTTAAAAACGATAGAGGATGGGTGGAATGAAAGTGAGTTTAGAACATGTAGTGAGGAAGAATTGTAAGAGATTGAATTTTTTATTTTTGAAGTGGCATGAGTTGAAGAGGAAATTGAAAAAAGCCTTTTAAATCGGAAGAAAAACAGCGTGTTCTAATATACCACTGAATAAAACACTGCAAAGGAAAGTTAAACATATTTAAATAATATTTAAACAGAACCGTGAAGAACAATCTTATATTCACAAAATACCAACGGGGAGAGGGCCTAGAGGGACAACCATGAGTCAGGTGAACAGGGCAAACGGTGGAAGGCAAGGAGATAATGGGGGCGGGGCGAGACAGCGCACGTGGACAGAAGCACACAAAACAGCATATGTGGAGAAAAGGAAATAAATGTTTTTGGGATTTTCGGGGGAGAAGGGAAAAATCTAAGAACCAAGCAAAACACGAAGTAAGGAACTTAAGTTAACAACCACCAATGGGGGTAGCCTCAGGGTACAAGGCCGCACACGCAGAGCAACACGTGTGGCTTCTGTTCAGGTAAGAACCTCGCTGCCATCCGTCCCGTGCGCGCCATAAAAATAAACGCCAATAATTATTCAGCCGTTCATCTCAGAAACTAAAGACCGTCCGGCTAGTCGTCCAAGGCGGGTGTTTGTCAGCTATGGACTTGACAATATTGCATAAACATTAATAAATAAATCAATGAATTTATCAACCTAATGTCTGGAACAGAATTTTCCTTCTGATGACTCTCATGCAGCACTTAGTCTTTCGTTTCATTATTCATACACAGTCACGTGAAAAAGTCAGTACACCCCATGTAAAGATTTAACTTTTTCAACATATTTCAATATACAGCTATTTGATCTCATTTAAACAATATTGAGAGATAAAGGTGATATAATATAACAAATATCATGAAACATTTACATTTTGTAGTCCATTGTATAATTTAAACAAACATAAATGCAAATTTTGTATGTGGAAAAAGTAAGTACACCCTTGGCTCTAATAGGTGGTATTGCCCCCTTTGGCAGAAACAACCTCAAGTTGGCGTTTCTTATAACTGTCTACCAGTCTCTGACATCGACTGGGAGAAATTTTTGCCCACTCCTCCATGCACAATTCTTTCAGCTGTGCGATGTTTGAGGGGTTTCTTGCATGTACAACTCCTTTCAAATCCCCCCACATCTTGAAGGGATTTAGATCCTGGCTTTGACTTGGGCCATTCCAGAACCCTCCATTTCTTTCTTTTCAGCCATTCCTTGGTGGATTTACTGGTAAGTTTAGGGGCATTGTCATGTTGCAAGGTCCACCTTCGGTTGAGCTTCAACTTTCCGACAGATGGCCTCACATTATCCTGAAGCACCCTCTGGTACAATGAAGAATTCATAGTGTATTCTTTGATGGTGAGCTGCCCAGGCCCTGATGCAGCAAAACTGCCCCAAACCATAATATTTCCACCACCATGCTTTACAGTTGGTGTCAGGTTCTTGTGGTCAAATGCTGTCTTTGGTTTTCGCCAAACATGTCTTCTGGTACTGTGGCGAAATAGCTCTACCTTTGACTCATCTGTCCAGAGCGCATTGTTCCAGAAGTGCTGGTCTTTGCATAGGTGTTAATTGGCAAATTTGAGTCTTGCCCTGATGTTCTTTCTGGACATCAAAGGTTTCCTCCTGGCACACCTCCCATGTATATCAAATTTGTGCAGCCTCTTTCTAATGGTAGACTCGTGCACTTTGACATCAACAGTGGCAAGAGCTACCTGTAGGTCCTGTGATGACATTCTGGGGTTCTTAGAGACTTCTTTCAGCATCTTGCGGTCTGCTCTCAGGCTGAACTTGCTGGGGCGGCCTGGCCTGAACAAGTTGGCAGTTGTTTGGAATCTTCTCCACTTGCAGATGATCTTCCGGACAGTCGAATGATTGATTTCAAATTGTTTGGAGATCTTTTTAAATCCCTTCCCAGACTCGTAGGCATCCATAACCTTCTTTCTGAAGGCCTCAGAGAGCTCTTTTGATCTAGGCATGGTGACGTCCCACACTTCAACAACAAAGAGCAAACCAAACGAAATGTCTGAGGTTTAAACAAGACAGGTTCCTCCAAGATCCTCTCTAACGATGTTCTAATCATTTGCACCTGAGCTGGTGCACCTGATTCTAATTTTAGGTATTTGAAGTAGTGATAAATGTAGGGGTGTACTTACTTTTTCCACATGCGAAATTTGCATTTATGTTTATTTAAATTATACAATGGACTACAAAATGTAAATGTTTCATGATATTTGTTATATTATATCACCTTTATCTATCAATATTGTTGAAATGAAGATCAAATAGCTGTATGTTGAAATATGTTGAAAAGGTCAAAACTTTACATGGGGTGTACTTACTTTTTCACGTGACTGTATAACCCTGCGTGGATTCCTCTCCAGCTTCAGATATTCACAACCTAATTCAGATACAAATCCATCAAACTAATTTATCAAACAAATGCCTGGAACGGAAAGTTTCTTCTGATGACTTGAAAGGAGTATTTGGTCTTGCATTTGATTATTCAAGTATAAATTTCCAAAACTCAAAAATGCTGATCGACAGTTGCAGCTATTCACTTGCATCAGCAGAATCATGTTCACTCATGCTGGTCGTCGCCTCAACTTCTTCACTGAAGCAAAACAAATACAAAGTTTATCTCATCATAGTACCAATGTCATTGTACTGTGAAGGGACAAACTTTCTATATATTCTTGTTTCAGTGTAAGGGGTTGGTTGTTCTGTTTGAGCAGCTTCAGTGTATCATTATATTCATATACATTTAGCCATATGATTCGACAACCTGAGCCTTACCATTCCAAAGGGTACAGTTTAAAACATGCTGCAGTGCATGGCTGCCCGATAGGACAGGATCCTAAACTCTATGGAATGCAGAGAGGTAGCTGTACTGCCATGCACATGCATGGACGGTGGCCCTTGGAAGTTGCATCTGCTTCTAGTTGCTTGCCCGAAGCCATTAGGGTGCCTCTGCTATGGCTGGGGGTTCGCTTGGGCTCTTTATTTCCCCATTGCGGCCTTGTACGTGACATGTAGATTGCTATTAAAACTGACGTTCCTTCTTCCTCCACATCTTCTATACTTATGACCATTCAGTCCACTGAAAACCATTGTAAACCTGTATTCCGAGTCTCACCAACAAGGGTGCCGAATTCCAAGCTGCTACATATACGAGTATGTGATGTTATTATATCAGGGTGGTTCTTGGGAATTTCTGTGCCATACAATCCTTCTTGCAATTGAACTCTCTGGATCTGCTTGCTCTTTGTGAAACTCGTCTCCTCCACAGTGAGGTGTTAACTGAATCTTTTGTAGCACATGGCTACATTCTCCATAGACTTGATTTTCTACCTTTTCATGGCTTATGCATATATATTCAAAGGTCTCTTGGTCAAACAGGTCTCCCTTGAGGATATTACACAATGACATTTTTGTATTCCATTATCTATCTGTTTTTGTGTCAATCTCCAACATCGCCCAATTGTGCTATTTTCAATGCTATCCCTGACAGTATTGATATGGCACTCTCTCGACATCCAACTGCTGATATTATGGTCTTCAGAGACTTTAAGGTCCATCACATTGAGTGGTTAGTTCACTCTCACAGCGCACATGCTCCTGGTGCCAGTTCATTTACCTTTGCCATGCTGCATGACCGAACCAAGGAAATGATATCTGGTGTTGGGTGGAGGGCTGGGTATCCTAAGGTCCTGAGTTCGAATCCCGTTCAGCTGTTGAATTAATACCAGGTGGGGTTGACTCAGCCTGTCATCCTTCCAAGGTCGGTGAAATGAGTACCAACTCACTGGGTCTTCTCTCAAGGAGGTTGGTGGCAGGATTTGCACTCTGGCCGCCGTAAATAACACCTCATTCCATAGCACACAGTGGTGTGTGGCGGGATGGTGCTGAGGAGTCTTCGAAGGACGGAGTGACATGTTGATCCAGCGTATGCTCCCATATATATTGTTACGGTTCTCTGCCGCCCTTCTTACCTTTATTGAGGGGAGATTAAACCCCTTGTTCTTTCTGGGCTTGGCGGAACCAAGAGACTTGAAACGCCTCTTCCGTACAAACGCAAGGTAGGGTTTCGGGACCAAGTCTCGCTCGTACCTAAATCCCTGCGCCACCACGGAAGCGGGGAAGCAAGCCTCGAATGAGCCACGTGTGATTTGGGTACACCGAGCGGATTGAGTACCACTTGGTCCGTGCAGTTTTTAGTCGTGGAACCCGATTCGAGCGGTTCTATTCGTACCACGATTAGTCAATGAGGAAATTACAGGAACGATCGAATGGAAAGGAAGAACACAGGTTTAATTATTATTCGCACACGTAAGTACAATGATCGGCGGACGCAGATACACAGAGCAGCACTTAAACAGTCTTATTCTTATTCCCAGACTCGGGCCCGTCACATTCACACAGGAGATTGCAGGCAGGTTGATGTTCCGGCCAAACGCATCGACGTGGTCATCCAGGAACGGCCCCGTCCGGCTCTCCACGGTCCCAGCACGTCCCGCGAAGAAGGCAAGCAGGCGGTGGAAGGATCCTCGTAGCGCGTCTCCCGAACAAAAGGCAGCTGATGAGGTAGGAAGGAAAACGCGTCTCTCAGCGCGGCTGG
The DNA here is from genome assembly GCF_964187855.1 of Myxine glutinosa. Classification (NCBI taxonomy): domain Eukaryota; kingdom Metazoa; phylum Chordata; class Myxini; order Myxiniformes; family Myxinidae; genus Myxine; species Myxine glutinosa. The sequence goes on from NC_136267.1 coordinate 102,057,539, forward strand.
CAGTTACAACAACAACAACAGGCATTTTAAGGCCATTTTCCCTGCATGAGCGGGGGTTCACCTTGCGGTCCCCATGGCAATGTTCTCCATTTTGCCCGATTTTCTGCATCTCCCCTTGTTAACCCTGTTGCCCGCATTTCTTCTTCGACCATCTTTAGCTAAGTCTTTCTCAGTCTTCCCCGTCCTCTACTTCCTTCTACATTCATTTCCATCACTCTTTTCAACCAGTCACTTTCATCCTTCCTCAACACATGACCAAACCATCTCAACCTGTTTCTCTTCACAGCATCCATCACAGGCTCAATTCCCATCATCTTTCGCAATTCATCATTTGTCTTCCTCTCTCTCAACGATACTCCACACATCCACCGAACCATTCGCATTTCCACCCTTTCCAGCCTTCGTTGCTGCTCTACGTTCATTACCCATGTCTCACTCCCATAAATCATAACACTTCTCACACATGCAGCATACACCTTTCCCTTCAGCTTCAATGACACTCCCCTCCTCGTCAGGACGCCACTCAGTTCCCGAAACTTCTTCCATGCGCATCTCACTCGAGAAACCGTTGCCGAGTCTGATCCACCTCCTCCATTCAGCATGTCTCCAAGGTAACAAAATGTTTTCACACCTTCCAGCTTCACGCCATCTCCAAGATCAAACTCAACATTTCCTCCATCTGCAGCTCCCTCTGTGCACACCTTACACTTGAATGTAGCTGCCACACTGGTTAATGACCCTCTCAAACCACTACATTTTTGATGAACCCACTCAGCGCACATTGTACATTGAATGGAATTCACTCCGACACCCTTCCTGCACACAGCACAGGGCCACTTCCCAGTTCTTTCCACCTCACCACATGCTTTACCACTTGCCATCACCTTCGTTTTTCCGATATTCACCTTCAGACCTTTTGTCTCCACACATTCCTTCCACTTGTTCATCTTCCTCTTCAGTCCATCCATACTTTCTGCAATCAACACCAGATCATCTGCATACAACATCTCCCACGGTAAACCCTCCTTTACGATCTGAGCCAGCACCTCCATCACAGCTACAAATAGTAGTGGACTTAGTACTGACCCCTGATGTACTCCCACCTTCACCTCAAACTCACCACTGTTCCCATCCTTCGTACTTACAGCTGTGCGCGCTCTTTTGTACATTGCCATCACTACTCTGATCAACCATTCCTCCACTCCTAACTTCCTCAATGCCCATGTCACTACTTCACGTGGAACCCTATCGAATGCTTTCTCCAGATCAACAAACCCAAGAAACAACTTCTTCCTCTTCTCCATATACTTCTCCTGCAACTGCCTCACAATAAAAAGCACGTCTGTTTTTCCTCTTCCTGTCATAAATCCAAACTGCATTTCGTCAATCTTCACTATCTTCCTTATCCTCATCTCCAACACCCTTTCCAATACCTTCATTCCATGCTCCAATAACTTTATCGCTCGATACGAGCCACAGTCCAGAGGGTCACCTTTCCCCTTGTATAGAGGGACGAGGGTACTCAGTTCCCAATCCACTGGAATGCAGCCTTCTTTCACCACCAGATTGCAGATCTCTATCATTCTCTTCACACCCCAATTTCCCGCTGCCTTCAACATATCTCCCACAACTCCCGTCGGCCCTCCCGCTTTTCTACTCTTCATTGCTTTTATCGCTTCCTCAACTTCCTTCTCGGTTATCTTCTCTGCTGGTGCTAAAACTGGGTTACTCTCTATGTTGCCATCCCTTTCATTCTCTGCATTCAACAGTATTTCCATATATCTCTTCCATCTTCCTTTAATTCCATCTGGGTCAACAACGATTTGTCCCACTTCATCCTTCAAGCAACTCACCCCATCACATCACACCTCTCTTTCGCTGTCTGCTTTGCAATCCTGAATGCCGCTCTCTGACCCTCTTCCGAATCCAAGCATTCTCCGAACATTTTCCTACATGCCTCCTGTGCCTTTGCTACCTCTTTCTTTGCAGCCTTCTTGGCTGCCTTATAACCTTCATGCTCTGCCTTTTCTGCCCCGATACCCTTCGCCTTCTGCCACTCCTTGAACTTCTTCCTCTTCTCGTCAATCTTCTTTCCAACTTCATCATCCCACCACCATGTTTCCGAATGCCTCGGTGGTCCTTTTGTCCATCCACATACCTCACCAACAGCTCCCAACAGACTATCTTTCATTGACATCAAACCACTTTCAAGCTCAACCACATCATCCTCCACCATACCCAGCCTCTCTTTTAATGCCTCCCTCACCGTCACCTCTTTCAACCTCCACACCTTCATTCTCGGTTGGTACTTCACCCGCCGAGCTCTCCTCGCACCTTTCACCGTTATGTCGCAGACAACCAAGTGGTGCTGTGAAACAGCCTCCTCCCCTGGGATCACCTTTGTGTCCCGGAGGTGCCCCCTATCTCGCCTACGCACCAGCAGGTAGTCAACGGTTGTCGTCGACCCACCTGATGTGTATGTAACAAGCTTATTATCCTCTTTCTGTAACTGAGTATTACAAATCAACAAATCAGCTCCATCAGCAAACTCCAAAATCCTTTCACCTTCTCCATTTCTCTCACCATATCCGTAACCCCCATGAACTCCCTCAAAACCGTCCATACTCCTTCCCACATGTCCATTTAGGTCTCCTCCTACCACAACAACTTCCTCATCTTTCACGTTTTCCATCAGCTTCTCCATAGCACACCAGAACTTGTCCTTCTCTTCATCGCTCCGACCAACCTGCGGAGCATATCCCGAGATGATGTTCACCAAGAGCTTTCCAATCATCATTTTCACCATCATCAACCTTTCAATCAATCTCGTCACACTCACCACATTGTCTACAAACTCCTCAGAAAACAGGACACCAACACCATTCACGCCCTCCGGGCACCCTTGCCACACAAACTTGTATTTCTGTCCCGGCCTACCCTTCACCATTCTCACACCACTTCCCTTCCATCTCGTCTCCTGCACACAACATATGTCCACTCTTCTTCTGACCAATACTTCCACCACTTCTCCTGATCTCCCTGTCATTGTCCCTACATTCCATGTCCCAAATCTCAGAAACCGATCTCCATGTAGGGCATCAGACGTTTCGTTGTCATAAATGGAATGATTTCCACCCTTGCTTTGATCGGGTTCCCCACCTTGAGTTTTGACGAGAGGGAGTGGGGTCCCCCACGGGGTACTTCGGGCTGTACCCTGCCCATATGTAGTCGTAATTGTCATGGTTCTATTTTTGAGGCAATGTTTTTATGGCCGGATGCCCTTCCTGACGCCAACCCTTTTAGTCCCCTCTTACGACACGCAGGGATACGGTGTACCTTTTCTAAACCGGGGTACACACCGGGTTAGACAGCATTAGACAGCTTAACCTGGCAGTTAGACAGCGCGTTATCACTCGCGTAACTCAATGCACTGTACGCGGCTCGGCTTCAAGCTCAACTGAGCGTTGCTTTATATTAGCGCATATCCTGGTTCATGCACGTCTTTCTCCACTCAATGCCAACCCAGTCCTCGTACCTCCTTCAATCCAGCTGTTCGCGAGTTCTCTCGAATCTTCCTGCTCACACGCTCTTTCAACTCTCGAGTCCTCGACGCTCTTACTCAACTGCTGCTCAACGCTCTTCCTGCTCGCGAGTCCTCGACGCTCTTACTCAACTGCTCGAGGCTTTGCGCAACCGCTTATATTGATACGCCCCGAACCTTCTCGAACCGTCTCGAACCTTCCAACCACGCCCTGTGACGCAGTGCTGCCGCCACATGCTCTGAGCTCTGATTGGTGGCTCGCGCTTACCGTCAGCTCCTCTGCCGCCCTCACTCGGTCCCGCCCCGACCCTCCTAGGCCTGCCTCGTGTTAATTCGTGCCAAAATGAACCAAAGGCAGTACAAAGAGGCATGAGGCTATGGAGGCGGGATAGTCAATGGAAGTAGGAGTAGGACCTCTTCTCCTTACTCTACTCAACGCAGAACTAACAAAGGAAAAGGACTAGGCTCAGAAATACTAAGAGATAACTACACTATCGCGAGGCTACATGTTGCTTGTGTGACTAACTATGAGGGGGAAATTTAACCTTTATTATACTGACTGTTACCAAAACTCAAAACAGCAACAATATATATATATATATATACATATAAATATATTGTTGCGGATCTCAGTGCCGGCCTTTCCCCTTACCAAGGGGGGATTAGTCCCCTTGTCTTTGACTAGCCGATGGGACCCGGGACCTATGACGTCCTTCCCGGACAGCGCGAAGTAGCGTCGTAGGACTAATCACTAATACCTAATTACTCGCGCTGCCCAGAAACGAGGAAATAAGCCCCGCACGAATCACGGGTGTTGGTGGATACGCCGAGCGGTAACGAACCCTTGACCCGAGCCGTTATCAATGACTAAACCCGATCCAAGCGGTTCTTAATCGTGCCACGCTTACCCAATGATGGAAATCACAGAAACGGTCGAATTTGGAAGAAAGGAAGAACAGAATTTATTTACACAATGTACAATGATCAGCAGAAGAAAACACAGTGCAGCCTTAGTCACAGTCTTACTTATTCCCTGGACAAACGGGCCCGTTCACACTCAGACACACTCACACAGAGTTTGCAGACGAACAGGTCGATGGTCCAGGGATGGCGTCCGGGCAGCTCGCCCTCCGGTCCCCAACTCGCACCGCGAAGGAGATGAATAAAGATTGCAGGAGCTCTCCGCATGTCGCCGGCGTGCACGGGATAACACGGGGCAAACGGTCGGGCGAGCTTTGGCGGTTACACTTGCGGCTGTGGCCGCGTACGTAATATACGAATAGGCGCTAACAATGCACTTCTCAATCAAGAGCTCTCGACACTGCCATGTGCATGCCAGTCCTCTGAGTTCTCCAACCAGCGCTTGGCTTCAGTCCTCTCAATACAGTTCTCTTACATAAGCCCTCACAAGCGCCTCTCCCTTCTCAACTGAGGTGGGGGCCTCGCGCAAAGGGTTTTATTGCCACGCCCTTGGAACCCTCTGGAACTTACTACACGCGTCTTGCCACGCCCTATCACACCATGCCCTCTGAGCCCTGGTTGGCTGTTGCTCCTTACCGTCACTGCCTCTGACGTGCTCCTCGACTCTGCCACACCCGACCCCGCGTTCTTCCCCCTTTCAGGCCTACCTCGTGTCACTGGGCTAGTTTCGAGGCAACAAAGGGCAGCGAACGCTGCTGGCAGCCAAAGCGTAACAAATTGTGGGTAGCCAAAGCGTAACAAACTTGAGGGATGCCAAATGGGGCACGGGATTGATTATGCCCATGATGTAATTGGGGGGTGGCGCAAAGATGAAAGGACCTAAGCTCATTTCTTTACACAACGAAGATATTACTAGGGAAATGGCCTACTCTTACATATACTATGACATAACTAATACTCTAAGTGGGCCTACGTGTTGTTTGTGGACTAACTATGGGGGGCATTTCCTTTCACAAAGCCAGAAACAAGTGTGTGTCCACCCTCAGGAGAGCCAGGAAACAATATCTCACCGTTCTCAAGACCGAACTCTCTTATCTGTCTCCCTCTTCCAAATCCTGGTGGTGTCTGGTCAAATCTGTTTCTGGTGTTTGTTCCCCCTCCATCCCCTCCCTCACCTCAAACGGCTTAACGGCTGACTCCGCACGTGAAAAAGCTGAATGCCTCAACTCTGTGTTTGCCTCTAAATCTTGTGTCCCAAACCCATCCCTCTCTGTACGCACCATACCCAGTCATACCCAGCTGCTCCTGGACTCTGTGTCCTTTCCTCCTGACAAGGTGGAAAAGTTTCTGTCAACCCTCGACTCTGATTCTGCAACTGGTCCTGACGGCATCAGCCCACGGGTCCTAAAATAATGTTCTTCCGCTCTTTCACTCCCTCTTTCTGTTCTCTTCACCCTCTCTTTTGTTCAAGGTCATCTGCCATCTGCTTGGAAATCAGCCAACATCACCGCTTTCCACAAAAAAGGTGCAAAAACAGATCCCAGCAACTACAGACCAATCAGCCTTCTCCCAATTATCAACAAAGTCATGGAATCCATCATTGCTTCAGATATGAAATCTTTCCTCTTCTCCAATGGCTTGATCTCTGATCATCAATTTGGTTTCAGACCTGGTCACTCTACTCTGGACATGCTGCTTCTGCTTTCTCAACAATGGATGGAGGTCCTCAATGCCAAACAGGAAATTAGAGCTGTCTCCCTTGACATTTCACGTGCCTTCGATACGGTCTGGCACCCTGCTCTGCTCACCAAACTCTCCTCCTTTGGTATCCATGGAAATCTCCACGCATGGCTGGCGGACTTCCTCTCTGGTCGTAGTCAACGTGTGGCCCTGAATGGGTTTCTCTCATCTCCTCTTCCTGTTCAGGCTGGAGTTCCCCAAGGTAGTGTTCTGGGCCCTGTGCTTTTTCTGGTCATCATCAATGATCTCTCTGACTCTCTTGAAAATCCTCTCTATCTCTTTGCTGACGACTCTACTCTCTGTCGCTCCATTCCTCATCCCTCAGATCGGCAGTCTGCAGCCTCCTCACTCTCTGCAGACCTGAACAAAATCACAGACTGGGCAAACAAATGGAACATGTCTTTCAATCCTGATAAATCTCACACTCTTACGATGTCTCTCCGAAAAGACCGACTGGAAAACCCTCCCATCCACTTTCTGAATAATCCTCTCCAAGAAGTTCTGTCACTCAAGCTTTTGGGTCTCACTATTTGCCATGATCTTTCCTGGGAAAACCACATTTCAAATCTGGCCTCCAAAGCCAGTCGCCGACTGGGCATCCTCCGTCGTGCGAAGTCCTTCCTTGGCACACCTGAGCTCCTCACCACATACAAGGCTTTCATCCGCAGCTCTATGGAATACTGCTCTCCCCTCTGATCTGGTGCTCCTGCCTCACACCTAGCCCGTCTTCACGCTGTTGAAACCAAAGTGTTCAGAATCATTGGATTCTCCCGCGATGAAGCTAACTCCAAGGGCCTTTCACTCACTCACCGCAGGCAGGTTGGTGGTCTTTCCGTCTTCTACCGACTCCTCTCTGGCCTTGCCCCCCCAGCCCTCTCTGGCTCTGTTCCCCAAATATTCCTACAGGTCGCACAAGATCTGCCTGCAACCCTCTTATGGTTAAACTGCCAAAATCAAGACTTTCTGCTCACCTTCACTCCTTCATTCCTCTTTTCTCCCGCCTCTGGAACAAAGTCCCTCACTCTCTTCAATCCCACTCCACCCTCCAGGTCTTTAAAACAGCTGTTCACCACCATCTCTTATCCTCCCCCATCCAAAACCTTGATCTTTTCTACCCCCGCTAATTTCGGTCCCCTTGTGTTTTATACCTCTCGCCCCCCCCCCCTCCCCTTCCCACGCCTCCTGCCCCCAAGCCCTCTCCCTCCCACACTTCTCCCTGCTCTCAAATGTTGTGGTTGTGTGCTTCCCCTTCTCTCCCCATCTTGTCTTCCACTCCCTCTTTTTGTATATTTTGTTTGTCTGGTTGATTTGTTTGTGAAATAAATGTTAGCTCTTTCACGAGCCTCGATTCAGTATACAAAAAAAAAAAAAAAAAAGTCATATGTACACTCTCAAAACTGTATCACTGCCCCCCTCCTTCACCAGTCTCGTCCCTTAGCCGAACCCACACATGTGAGAACGGCCGGTTCTGAGCAAGGTTCAGGGCTACTTTTTAAATTCCGTGTGACACTTAGGTGTGGTTCCCCTCTACATTTAATCTAACACCCTGTATGCGACAGTTTTACAACATTAGATATGTCCCACCTACTGCGTTGTGTACTAACTAACAGACTCACACCCACAGCTAACCGAATTGCGGAAAGAATTCTCAAACTATACATAAAGCCTGTGGGGAGCATGTTATTTACAAGACTAACTAATTATTTACAGTTCTACAACCCAGGACCTGTTCCTTTGTGGGAAAGACATTTGAGAGGAGAGAACACAATGCACAGCACCAATACACCATATACAAGAAATGCACAATCATCAAAATGCACATCACATTTCATCATAAATGTTTGCTGCTTGGCTGCTGCTGGGCTGCTGCTTCTTGCGTCTTCCTGCTTCGTCTTCAGTGTGCCATAATAAACTTGGAGATCTTCTTTCCTGAAACACCGGAATAAAAAAAATGCACAAACCGTGTCCGTTTTTTTTATTGCAGGGCCAATCTTCGATGGTCCGTCTGCGTGACATTTACGCCACTTAGAATCAGTGGTCCGCAGGGCAAGATAACGCTTGCAGCAATTGTCTGCCCCAGCAAAAGGTGCCAGGCCACAGAACGTGTGGTCCATAGGTGTACTCGTGCAGCAACAGGTAGCAGAGTGCAGCGGCACAGGTGTGGCAAAGTGCAGCCGCACAGCTCAGTGTTCCTGCACACTCCCCTCAACAAAAATATGGGTCCATGGGTGGGGAGGAAAGACAAAGCAGAGAGTTAGCGGAGGAAAGGGCGCAACGGTACACACAATGCAAGGCAATGCAACATGAGGATGACGGGAGAGCGAGCAGAGAAAGCTCGTCCCTAACCGTTCTTACCCCCCCCCCCCCTCCATGTCAGCCGACACAACCTTCCCTGCATTTACACTTTACAAATTCGTCACTACGTTTTGTCTCCCATATCCCCCTCTATGCCAAATTTGTCATCAAATCCATCCCAAGAAGGAAGAGATGGAATTAACACATTGTCCCATTCCGTCGAGATGAGTCTCAACCACTCAAATCGTTCACAAAACCCGGTGTGGAGTTCCGTCTCCTTGGTGAGTGGATGTGGATGGTGCGAAGAGATATCTCATCCTAACTATACTCTAATAACATTAACTCTTAAACTACCCGGGGTCTTGCCCTGCCAATTGGCATCTTTAAACTATGTGGTTCTAAAAACCAATTCCCATTGACCCTCCCTGTGGTGCCCTCCAATTTGGGCTTCACTCCCCAATTTTTCCTACTGTGCCCTCGCACAATTTCGGGGCTGGGTCATGTGGCTCTTCCAGCAGGACCTGTGCACCTCCGCCACTGAAGTCACCACCCGAGCTTACCATGCTCCTTACAACTACCCTAAATCGGGGAAGGCCCCTCCTGGCTCTCTCACCCCTCTGATGCCCTCTCTGGCATTGGGCTACCCGGGTCCTCTCCTAGGATCCTCGGGCCCCACTGAACACTACTCTGATCTCTAACTGGCTCCCAGAGCCTACGTGCGGCCTCACCTGGCCGACAGACTACCAGTAGCCGAGTGCCCCAATAACTATACTCACCAACAGGCCCACACGCCCAGCCATTTCCACAGACTCTTGCACCCATCTATGCTACTACCTGCACCACAGGTGTCAATATCCAAACAATTTACCTAAACCCTCTACCTTACTTTAAACTACCCTCCCCTGGTATTCGTGAAGTGGTCCATCTTCCCCCATTCACTCCTTCGCACCATGCACTCCACACCACTCATTCCACACCACTTACTCCCACCAAGCATTCCACACCAAATATTCCCCACTTGCACACCATGTAAGTCCATTCACTCAACACAATTCCATATGTCCCCAATACACCACTTTTACACTTTTACACACACACACAGCATCATCTAACTAACTACTTCCCTCTAAAACTCGTGCTTTCCCATCTTCCCTTACACTAAGCACACCCTCGTCATTAACATCCATCTAATCTCTCTACATCCCCTCTACCGGTACAAAAGTCACTACTTAAATCTTGTCCCTATTGTCATCTCTAAATCCCGAACAATATCCTAGCCCGCTCTCGGCTAGTTTTCACTGCCACCCCATAATAATCTATAGCTCATGTGCCCCCAACTAATAATGTGAGGAATGGTCAAAGGACCATCCCTCCACACCGGGCACCATCCCCCAACACTATCACCCCCGAGTCCTCTCGCACTATGAGCCCCCGTCATTGGAGGTACTGGGGCCTGCCTCGGCCTCTAAAGCCGAGGCAATCCATGAGGTCGCCTGCTCGCCGGTGTAGGGTCTTACCCGGTCGGCGTGGACAATCCGAGGGAGGGCTCGTGGCCCCATTTTGATCTTAATGACCACGTCACAAATTTGCGCCAGGGCGACCCCCGGGCCTTGTCAGGGTGAGGTGAGTTTGGGACACCTACCCTTCCGCCTCCGGGGATTGAAGAACCAGATCTTCATCCCCGGAGCATACTGACTCCCCTGGCTCCGGTGGTCGTACCTGCGGTTCATCTTGGCACCCGCCAGCTGTAGCTGGCGGCGTGCGAAGGCATGGACCCTCTCCATGCCTTCCTCTAAGTGCGTAGCCCTCCCCCGGCGGCTTATCAGTGGTCTCTGGCACGGGACCGCATAGCAGGTCGGCGGGAGCCCGCAACTCCCGCCCATACATCAACAACGCTGGGCTGCATGCGGTGGCCCCGTGCTGGCTAGTTCGGTAGGCCATTAACAAATACGGGAGATGTTCGTCCCAGTCTTCCTGACGGGTGGTGGCAAACAATGCCAATTGTTGAACCAGCGTTTCGTTAAATCTTTCCACTATCCCGTCAGATTGTGGTCTCAAGGGCGTTGTCCTTGTTTTCCTAATTGACAGGAGTCTGCACACATCTTTTAACAATTGACTCTCAAAATTTACACCCTGGTCGGTGTGCAGCTCCTCCAGAATCCCATGCCGACATACAAATCCTTCCACGGAGGCCTGTGCCACCACCCCGGCTTCTTGGTTGGGGAGGGCATAGGCCTCCGGCCACTTGGTGAAATAGTCCATCACAACGAGGATGTACTTGTTACCTTGGCAGGTGCGGGGTAGTGGTCCTAGAATATTCATAGCCACCCGCTCAAGGGGGGCCCCCACCTGGTGTAATTGAAGGGGGGCCCTCATCCTCCGTGCTGGTCCCTTTTTAGCAGTACAGGCGTCGCATCTCCGAAACTAGTCCTGTATATCGCGCCCCATATTTACCCAATGGAATCTCCGGCGGACCCGAGATGTTGTCTTTGTCCTGCCCAAATGGCCGCTGGGGCAGGTACCATGCACCTGCTGTAATATTGTGTTCTTAAATTTTTCTGGAACTATCACCAGCCAGGAAGTTCTCTCAGAGGGAATCTCTACCCATTTGCGATACAAGATGTTACCTTTCAATACCAGGGTTTGCCACCGAGCCCAAAATGCCTTTGTTGGCACCCCGAGGGGGGTGACCGCTTCCCCATTAGGTCTCTGTCCCAATCAAACTCATTCGTATACCGGGCCCAGGACGGGATCCTCCCGCTGGGCCGTGCTCCAAGCCAAAGTTCCAAATTCCTCATCAGCGGTTAGTGGCAAGATTGACCCTCTCACCCGGGTTGCACGGACTACGAGGGTAGGGGTGGAGTCTGCCAATTGCTCCCTCTCCTCGTGTCTCGCACTAAATTTACAGTTTTTCCCCAAACAAGGACGTCGAGAGCGTGCGTCGGCATTCCCATGGGCCTTCCCGGCCCTATGGGTCACACTGAAATCGTACTGCTGCAACTTTTCCAACCACCTTGCAATTTGGCCCTCAGGTTCCTTGAACCGGAGGAGCCATTGCAGGGAGGAATGGCCAGTTCGAACCAGAAATTTCGGCCCGTACAAGTACGGGTGGAAATGGCTCATGGCAGCCAGCATAGCCAATAACTCTTTACGAGTGATGCAATAATTTTGCTCGGGCCTAGTCATGGCCCAACTATAAAACGCGATCACTCTCTCCACGCCCCCCTGTGTCTGGGACAAAACCGCACCCAATCCTTCCTGGCTTGCATCCGTGCCCAGGATAAATGTCCCGTCACTAGTGGGGTAAGCTAGAATGGGTGCGGATGTCAAACACCCCTTCAATGCTAGGTAGGCCTCTTGGCACTTCCTTGTCCAATGAAATCTCGTCCCCTTTTCCGTAAGCCGGTGAAGGGGCCGGGCCAACTCTGCAAATTTTGCCACAAAGCGCCGGTAGTAGGAGCAGAGTCCCAAAAATCCCTGCACCTCCTTGATGGTACGTGGTGCGGGCCACTCCTCTACCGCTGTAATTTTGCCTAGGTCTGTTTTTACCCCCCTCGCGACCAATGACATGACCTAGATAGGCCACCTCTCTAGCAAACAAAGTGCACTTACTCGGACTCAGCTTCAGCCCTGCCTGTCTGAGGCACCCAAACACCTGGTCCAAATTAGCTATGGATTGGGGGAATGTTTTAGCATGTACCAGGACATCATCCAGGTACACCAGGCATGACTGCCATGGCATGCCGCCCAGTACATGCTCCATCAATCTTTCAAAGGTGGCGGGGGCGTTATACAAACCAAACGGCATCACAGTGAACTGATACAGCCCCTTACCTGTGGAAAATGCCGTTTTCTCCTTCCCTGCCCTATCCATCTCCACCTGCCAATACCCACTCTTGAGGTCCAAGGTTGAGAACCAATTTGAGCCCGCAACGGCATCGAGGGTATATGAATCTTTGAGTGTCACGTTGTTCAGTTGGCGATAGTCCACGCAGAAACGCGTGGTCCCATCTTTCTTTTTGACCAACACAACGGGTGACATCCAAGGACGTCCCGAGGGCTCGATGATACCTGCATCGAGCATCTTTTCTACCTGCTCATCAGCCTCCTCCCTCTTGCTCCAAGGGAGCCGTCGGGCGGGCTGACGAACAGGCCGGGCCTCACCGGTGTGGATCTGATGTTTCACCAGGGCCGTACGTCCAATATCCTCGGAGGACAAGGAGAAGATGTCCAAATGGGTTTCAATTAATTTGTGTAAGGCCTCCGTCTGGGTATCCTCCAACTCTACGCTACTTCGATTTACCATCTCACAAATGGGATCGGGCCAATTCCTAGTACTTTTTGAAGACTCCCTCTGGGGCCGGCTCGACTGGATGTTCTCGCCCCTCACTGCCGCAACTTCATTAACTGGGGTGCAGCCCGCTATCTTCGTGCCCCGTCCTAATATTAATTACTCGGACGGCCACCACCGGCCTGTCCGTTTTTACGAGGGTGCGGCCCATGATTAAACCCGGAATGGACTGCGCTGCCACCGGTTCGACCAGGCCGCAGGACTCCTGCCATGTTGGGCGAGCTAGCCATCGGGCCGGCACTATTGCCTCGGCCCTTGGGGGAATGGTCACGGCCTCAGAAGCCTCCAGCTCCATCCTCTCGGCCGTGCTCACCCCTCCCAATGGCAGCTCATCTATTCCCATTTGCAGGGTCCCCCGGCACAAATCGATTTTACAACCGCTGGCAGTCAACAAATCCAACCCGATTAGGCATGGGTCGCACACCTGCGCCACCCAAACTTCTATCTCCCTCTTTACCGACCCTAACTTGAGGGTTACAAAACCACGCCCTATGATGGGGGCCATTACCCCGGTAGCCAGCTGCAAACTATGATTTTTCAGACACTGGATTTTATCCCAGCCGTCTGCACTCGAATTAAGGATCACAGGGCTTATGATCGTGGCACTAGCTCCTGTGTCCACCACGGCGTCTACCCCCACGCCGGCAATTTCGCACCGAATTGTCAAGCTACCTGTACCAATTTGGCCACAATAGATGACCTGTCACGTCAATGAGGGCTCTTCACCATCCCCTACTACCGAACACGGCCCTGCATGCTCGGCACATATTAGTTTCCTGGGCCCTGGCGGGGGGGTGTCTGGTGTCGGCTAGTCCGACCCGTACTAGGCGGAGTTGATGGTCCCGGCTGCCGGGGTCTGTCCTGGCGCGGGGCTCGACACTCCCACGCACGGTGACCCAGCCGACTACAGTTAAAGCACCTCACCTGGTAAGGTGCCTGCCTCCGGAATTCCAAATTGCCCCCGCTGTAAGTCCTAATTGGGGCATTTGTCCGTGGCCTACCGTGTGCCACCTCCAGAGCCGCCTGCCATGGTCCAGATCCTGCCAGGCGCTGGTCCACCAGCCTTCGGACCATGCTTTCCAGGTCAGGGCCCCTTTCGAAGGCGGACCCCCTCAGGGGGCCGCCACCAGCCACGGGCCCTACCTGTCGCACTGCCACTGCGTGGCGCTTGCTTCCCCGGGCCAGGGGCCTCGCTGCTTCCCAACGGGCCGCAGCGTCGGCCGCCTGGCTCAAGGTCCACGGGCGCCACATGGCGAGCTGTTGCCGAAGCTCGGGGTCCGGGAAGGCCTGGATAAAATGGTCCAGCGCCAGGCTTTCCTGGGAGGTCGCTGCCATGTCTGCGTGTACGATTCCCACTGTGCAGCGAATATCATAAACAAGCTCCCCGGTGGTCTCCTGTGGCTTCCGTTTTCGCACCGCGACCTGAGCTTTAACAAGCTCGCTCTGCTGTTCTACGCCAAATCGGTTAATTAGGGCCGAGCGGAGTTCTGGCAGGGTGATAGCACCCGGTGGTAAGGCCGTCAGAACCTCCGCCGCCATGCCGCGCAGTGCCCCCACAAGGTGTCCCCCACCTTCGTCTGGGTTCCAACCGTTACCCCTACACACATGGTCAAATTGCGCCAGGTACGCCCTCAAATCACTCTTGCCGTCATACAGCGCGAGTGGAACCTTATGGCCGCGCGAAGGCTGGACCCCATGCGTTGCTCCCTGCGGAATTAATGCGGGGCCGAACCGTTTGGGCCCCCACAGTACACTACTCCCTGGGGGCTTGCGTGCATCCCCCGTCCCTCTAAAGACTACCCCGGTCGGTGTCGATGCTTGGGTCGCCTCGTTGCAACCCGCTACCCATTCCATACTCGCACACCCCGGCTCACCAACACCTCTCGCACTCCCCATGGTCGGACATCCCTGCACACACTCTCTCTCCATGCACTCCGGAACAGTCGCACACCTTACTATCGGCCTCTCACGAACGCCCGGGTCTATGCCCACTCCCAAGCTCGTCGAACCTCCTCTCACACCATATACATTTCCGACATTATCGCCACTCACCTCGGCGCTTCTTCCTATTCGTTTCTCCCCCGCCACCTGCAAACTCTTTATATGGTTAGCGAGCACGTCATCACGATGTGAACACAGACCTTGTACAAGTTCCATCACCTCCTCCTTTATTTCATTTTTTGTCTCTTTCCGTCTCTTTTTAATTTCACTCACCCCTTCTTCTACCTCCTCTAACTTTTGTTTCACCTCTCCTATTTCCCGGTGCGCCCCCACAATTTCTTCTTCGAAGGCCACCTTGGTCGTCTCTATATGGGTCCTGACTTCTCGTTCCCTTGCCCCCAACGTCTCTAGCACTTCATCCAACCTCTTTGTCAGCCCCTCATGTACCATTTGACACTCTTTCTTCGTCGCTATCAGTTCTTTTTTTAAATTTCTTTTTGCGCTGATTTCAGTCCCCTTATCACGTCCGTGTTCTTACCCACTTGCTCCTTTAACTCCCGCTGTCCCACCGTCAGCTTCTCTACTTCCCGCGTCAACTCCTCTATACCCCCATGTAATCTAGCCGTACTCTTCCTCACCTCCTTCTCCACGCGCTCCTAGCACTGATTTACCTCGTCGCGTACCAATGCGACCGCCTCGCTCAACCCGCGCCTTATGTCCTCCCCCATTTCCTCTATTTCCCTCTTAGAAGCCACCCTCATTTGTTCCAATTCGTTCTTTTGGGCATCCATTTTGCTTTCCAGCCTGTTTTTTACCTCCTCTAATTGATCCCCCATCTGTTTTATTTCCTGGGCGGATTTGTCCCCCATTTCCCTCAATTGGCCCCCATTTCCCTCAATTTGCCCCCCATTTTGTTTTCCAACCCTTATATTTCCCGGGTGGATTTATCGCCTTGGGCGTCCAATTTGTTTTCCAATTTATTTATTGCCCGGGTAGATTTGTCACTTTGGGCATCCATCTTATCATTGAATTTCTCGATGCTTGCCGCGAGTTGAGTCATGAAGAGATTCATATCCATTGGCTCTGTGGGCGCGGCTCTCGCCGCCTCGTGCGAGGCGCCGCCATTTTCCTCCCCTGCCACCCTTACTGCTGCACCCTCATCAATGTTCTCCTCTTCTTCCCATTCTTCCTGGGGGTCCTGGGTTATTGATTCTAATTCCTCCTCGACCTCCTCATTTACCCCCACCGGCATCCGACCGTCTTGGCTATCCATGGCACGAATTTAATTTAGATGTTAATAATTAAATTTCGGCCGCTCGTAATTTTGAGTGCGTTAGGCACACTTCGGGTCCAATCCCACTCCTGACACCAATTGTTGCGGATCTCAGCGCCGGCCTTTCCCCTTACCAAGGGGGGATTAGTCCCCTTGTCTTTGACTAGCCAACGGGACCCAGGACCTATGACGTCCTTCCCGGACAGCGCGAAGTAGGGTCGTAGGACTAATCACTATTACCTAATTACTTGCACTGCCCAGAAACGAGGAAATAAGCCCCGCACGAATCACGGGTGTTGGTGGATACGCCGAGCGGTAGCGAACCCGTGACCCGAGCCGTTATCAATGACTAAACCTGATCCAAGCGGTTCTTACTCGTTCCACGCTTACCCAATGATGGAAATTACAGAAACGGTCGAATTTGGAAGAAAGGAAGAACAGAATTTATTTACACAATCTACAATGATCAGCAGAAGAAAACACAGTGCAGCCTTAATCACAGTCTTACTTATTCCCTGGACAAACAGGCCCGTTCACACTCAGACACACTCACACAGGGTTTGCAGACGAACAGGTCGATGGTCCAGGGATGGCGTCTGGGCAGCTCGCCCTCCTGTCCCCAACTCGCACCGCGAAGGAGATGAATAAAGACAGCAGGAGCTCTCCGTATGTCGCCGGCGCGCACGGGATAACACAGGGCGAACGGTAGGGCTGGTTTTGGCGGTTACACTTGCGGCTGCGGCCGCGTACGTAATAAACGAATAGGCGCTAACAATGCGCTTCTCAATCAAGGGCTCTCGACACTGTCGTGTGCACGCTGGTCCTCTGAGTTCTCCAACCAGCGCTTGGCTTCAGTCCTCTCAATACAGTTCTCTTGCATAAGCCCTCACTAGCGCCTCTCCCTTCTCAACTGAGGTGGGGGCCTCGCGCAAAGGGTTTTACTGCCACGCCCTTGGAACCCTCTGGAAATTAGATGCATCTTGCCACGCCCTATCACGCCATGCCCTCTAAGCCCTGGTTGGCTGTTGCTCCTTACCGTCACCACCTCTGACGTGCTCCTCGACGTTGCCACACCCCGACCCCGCGCTCCTCCCCCTTTCAGGCATACCTCGTGTCACTGGGCTAGTTTCGAGCCAACAAAGGGCAGCAATCGCTGCTGGCAGCCAAAGCATAACAAATTGCAGGTAGCCAAAGCGTAACAAACTTGAGGGTTGCCAAATGGGGCGTGGGATCGATTATGCCCATGATGTAATTGGGGGGTGGCGCAAAGATGAAAGGACCTAAGCTCATTTCTTTACACAACGAAGATATTACTAGGGAAATGGCCTACTCTTACACATACTATGACATAACTAATACTCTAAGTGGGCCTACGTGTTGCTTGTGGACTATGGGGGGCAAACCTTTAACCTTTAATGATGTCATATGTACACTCTCAAAACCATATCAATATATATAGATATATATATATATATATATATATATTGTTGGGGTTTTGAGAACCACGCACTCAGTAAATTGTTGTAAATATACCCTTTGTAAATAATTCTCTGTGTAAATACCTCCATTTCATTGTTAAGGTCAAAGATCGTCCCCTAGTTAGTCCATGAACAACACGTAGCGAACCATAGGCCCTCTTCGTAGTTATTTCATTATTATGTTTTTCAGGTAAGGCTGTGTTTCCAAAAGTTGAATCTGCGTTGCATCAATCAAATAAGATAGGTCCCTTTCGTTCCCTTCAAAAGCGGTGCGAGTGGTTTGCTATCCCCACAAGACACCATTGCCATGTGCTCCATCTTGGAGAAGGGGGAGGAGCCACCAGCATGGGCGTGGCATGTCGATTCATCATGGGAGGTGGAGTCAGCCAGCCCTGACCGGCTAACCAGCACCGTGGTGAGCCAACTGGTAGGCGTGTTCTCAGAGCTGGCGGCTTGATACAGCCGACAGCAATAAAAGCAACTGTGAGGGACTGCTTAAAAAAAGACGCGTGAGGAGGTTAATGAGAGAGGAGGGAGAGAGGAGCACCGAGCAGCTTTTTGGAGCACGAGCATCATTGGGGTACAAGAGTCGGTGCACTAGGATCGACAAGACAGCGGCAACATAAACCGCGCTGCCTGCCGGGTTTTCGCAGCTGAAACCATATACGTGGGGCCGCCGCCGGCTGCTCGTTTTCCAGCCCGGAGCGTGGATGCGAAGCGGACCCTCCTCGCTGTGTTTTTTCCTCCGAACCTTCTTCCAGCCATTCCTACCTGCAATTCCCTTTGTCGTGTAAGTCCGTTGTCTGTCCTTTTTGTTGTCTGGGCTTTAATAATTAAGACTGTTTAAGGCTGCCCTGTGTATCTTCTTCTTCTTCGCCCAGTAAATTACTTTCGTTCCTTCTCTTCCTTTGGTTTGTTGTACATAATTAATAAATACCTGTTATTTCTTACCCCTTTTGGTTTCATTCTTCCCCGATCGCTTTAGTCTTTTCCTGATTGAATACCTGTGGCACGATTTGGCCAACGCTTTGGAATCGGGTTTAGTCCCTTGATAACGGCTCGAACCACGGATTGCTAAACCGCTCGGCAAATACCATCTTGTCCGTGGTTCGAGCGGTACTTGTCTCCCTGTTTTGCGGAGGGATTGGTGAAGGTATTCGGGATAACACCTTGACCAATAACCCTGATCAATCCCACACCGCAAAAGAGCGTTACAAGTACCAGGACTGGTCGGACGGCCAGCTTAACAGGACAAGGGGATTAACCACCCCTTGCTAACAGGAGTGCCGTCCCCCGAGATCCGTAACAATGTACAGTCACGTGAAAAAGTAAGTACACCCCATGTAAAGTTTTGACCTTTTCAACATATTTCAACATACAGCTATTTGATCTTCATTTCAACAATATTGATAGATAAAGGTGATATAATATAACAAATATCATGAAACATTTACATTTTGTAGTCCATCGTATAATTTAAATAAACAGAAATGCAAATTTTGCGTGTGGAAAAAGTAAGTACACCGTTGGCTCTAATAGGTGGTATTGCCCCCTTTGGCAGAAACAACCTCAAGTAGGCGTTTCTTATAACTGTCTACCTGTCTCTGACATCGCCTGGGAGAAATTTTTGCCCACTCCTCCATGCAGAATTCTTTCAGCTGTGCGATGTTTGAGGGGTTTCTTGCATGTACAGCTCGTTTCAAATCCCCCCACAACATCTTGATGGGATTTAGATCCGGGCTTTGACTTGGCCATTCCAGAACCCTCCATTTCTTTCTTTTCAGCCATTCCTTGGTGGATTTACTGCTATGTTTAGGGTCATTGTCATGTTGCAAGGTCCACCTTCGGTCGAGATTCAACTTTCCAACAGATGGTCTCACCTTATCTTCAAGCACCCTCTGGTACAATGAAGAATTCATAGTGGATTATATGATGGTGAGCTGCCCAGGCCCTGATGCAGCAAAGCTGCCCCAAACCATAATATTTCCACCACCATGCTTTACAGTTGGTATCAGGTTCTTGTGGTCAAATGCTGTCTTTGGTTTTCGCCAAACATGTCTTCTGGTATGGTGGCTAAATAGCTCTACCTTTGACTCATCTGTCCAGAGAACATTGTTCCAGAAGTGCTGGTCTTTGCCTAGGTGTTCATGAGCAAACTTTAGTCTTGCCCTGATGTTCTTTCTGGACAGCAAAGGTTTCCTCCTGGCACACCTCCCTTGTAGATCAAATTTGTGCAGCCTCTTTCTAATGGTAGACTCGTGCACCTTGACATCAACAGTGGCAAGAGCTACCTGTAGGTCCCGTGATAACATTCTGGGGTTCTTAGAGACTTCTTTCAGTATCTTGCGGTCTGCTCTCGGGCTGAACTTGCTGGGGCGGCCTGGCCTGAACAAGTTGGCAGTTGCTTGGAATCTTCTCCACTTGTAGATGATCTTTCGGACAGTCGAATGATTGATTTTAAATTGTTTGGAGATCTTTTTAAATCCCTTCCCAGACTGGTAGGCATCTATAACCTTCTTTCTGAAGGCCTCAGAGAGCTCTTTTGATCTAGGCATGGTGATGCCGCACACTTCAACAACAAAGAGCAAACCCAACTAAATGTCTGAGGTTTAAATAAGACAGGTTCCTCCAAGATCCTCTCCAACGATGTTCTTATCATTTGCACCTGAGCTGGTGCACCTGATTCTAATTTTAGGTATTTGAAGTAGTGATAAATGTAGGGGTGAGCAACTTGTTTTATAGGGGATCATATATATATATATGATCTAACACATCATTTCAGCTCCTACTCACATTCCTGATGAAGTTACTGATAACAGGTACCTTCTTGATCATTTTTGTGCTCAAATCCTGGGGAATGTTCATCCACCCCATCAAAGTGTCCATCACCCTCATCAAACTGTTTGCCAATACAGCAAGGCTGACTGGGATTACTTCCACTATTATCTTCCTGATGTTCACTGGAACGCAATCATTTGTCACAACCCACCTGAAGCTGCCAAGGAAGATAATGAGTGGATCTATGTTGGTATGGACCTCTTTATCCCTTTTCCGACCTACCAAGTGAAACCACACACGATCAGCCATGGTTCACGCCTGCTTGCAATACTGCTATCACCATTGCAATACTTCTTCAATCAATATTATCGTGTTGGATCAAGTGAGGTGCATCACTAGTTTGGCTTTGCAAGCAACCGTTGCAAACAAGCATGAGAGAATCTCAAGTTAACGGCCAGACTCCAGGGTTTTAGAGAATTCCCGGGGATTTAGAGAATTTTAGAGAATTGATTAACTTCCGCTTCCGGTTCCCCGGGTGAGGTTGTGTGTTGTCTGAGCTCATCCACGTCGAACAAAGTTAAGTTGTTTTTTTTCTCTCTCAAAGATAAGTATTTTGTTTTGCTGTGTATGTGTTTACTGTGTTTCTGGTTTGATCGTGTTTTGCATTTCGTGCACAATTATGTATTAGACAGTCAGTTTGGTCGTTCGTGTTTTTGGGGCCGGGTTAGCCTCGAGGCCTGCCCAGTCACGTCGTATGGTACACTACTCACAATAAGTTAGGGATATTGTGGGAGTGAGTTTATTTTTCTTATAGGGGTTAGGGTTAGGGTATTGAAATCAAGAATGCTGTGTTTTTTCACACTCGTTAATAACCATAGAATTAGGACCAACAACTTTTTTCAACATAATTAATACACAAAATCAACCACACCGAAGAACCTGCCAATATCCCTAACTTATTGTGAGTAGGGTATTTTGTTATTCACGTTCAATCTCTCTCTGGAATTTTTTTCACCCCCTCCTTTCCCCCTAACCTCTTACCCTTTGTTTGATGTCTTTAATACAAAAAAATTAAAATAATAATAATGATAATAATTACATTCTTTCCTCGCAGTCTCTCCTTCCCCGCCCGTGTCCACGTGTTGAACCGACGGCTTTTGCTTTAAAATGTTTAAACTACCCCCTGCCATGTTGTATTCATTTAAGCCAAGTAAAAAAAAAAAAACGTTTCTCGTCCGGACTTTTTTGAAAAAATGAGGGAGGCCGTTACTCTTTACTATTTTCATTTTTTTTGCTATTTTTTTCCAAGATGGCTGCCATGAATTGAATGACCACTGTGGCTGACTTAAAGACTCTATAGTTTGTCCAATGTAATGTGAAACATGCCAGTGTTGATCGTTACCGAAAGGCCTGCAATTTCATTTCCAAATTAGCAAATAAATATATGTTTTAACATACGAACGTATGCTTACACACACGAATATAGTCATATTCCCTACCCAAATTTGTATCATTAAAAGTATGAAATGCAAGATTTTTACACGTATATTGCACTTGCCCAGTGCACAACCGCTGCGAGAATTGACCGTCTTTAGCACAAAGTGTCTGCGTTAAGCCAAGCATGTATTAACCAGGAAGTTCCATTAGAGGGCGGGGTCCATAATAGTTCAGATCATCAATGCACAAGATACGATCAGCAAACGCCCGGAAACTGCAAGTTTTAGATCGAGTTTCTTCGCAAAACGATTTTTTTTTAAACAAGTATATATTTTAAAAAATTAGCATTAAATAGTAAATAAAAGTACGCGGCAACGAAAAAGGAAGCGGGCGGGGACGAGAAACTTTTTTTTTTTTTTTTACTTGGCCTTATATCCTACAACTCGCTTTTTAAATTTCTGTTCAAAAGGCTGCAATCAATTTGCTCATTAAATCTTCCCATCACAAAAAAAAATTCAATCTTAAACAATTCTTCCTTTCTTCATTCTCTAAACTCACTCATTCCACCCCTTCTCAAACGGATCTCTGATTTGAATATCTCAAGAAACCCAGTCTGTAATAAATGTTCGATTTTCTTTAATCATTCAAAACTTTAAAATCTCCCCCTCGCCCCTTTCCTTCAAAACTCCCAACCTACCCAACAACAACAACAACAACAACAACAACATGCATTTTAAGGCCATTTTCCCTGCTAGAGCGGGGGTTAGCCTTGCGGTCCCCATGACAATCTTCTCCATTTTGCCCTATTTTCTGCATCTCTCCTTGTTAACCCCCTTTCCCGCATTTCTTCTTCCACCATCTTTAGCCAAGTCTTTCTCAGTCTTCCCAGTCCTCTACTTCCTTCTCCATTAATTTCCATCACTCTTCTCAACCATTCACTTTCATCCTTCCTCAGCACAGGACCAAACCATCTCAACCTGTTCCTCTTCACGGCATCAATCACAGGCAATAATCCCATCATCTTTTGCAATTCATCATTTGTCTTCCTCTCTCTCAACGATACTCCGCACATCCATCGAACCATTCGCATTTCCACCCTTTCCAGCCTTCGTTGCTGCTCTACGTTCATTACCCATGTCTCGCTCCCATAAATCATAACAATTCTCACACATGCAGCATACACCTTTCCCTTCAGGTTCAGCGACACTCTCCTCCTCATCAGCACGCCACTCAGTTCCCGAAACTTCTTCCATGCACATCTCACTCGAGCAACCGTTGCCGAGTCTGATCCACCTTCTCCATTCAGCATGTCTCCGAGGTAGCAAAATGTTTTCACACCTTTCAGCTTCACGCCGTCTCCAAGATCCAAATCAACATTTCCTCCATCTGCAGCTCCCTCTGTGCACACCTTACATTTGAATGTAGCTGCCACACTGGTTAATGACCCTCTCAGACCACTACATTTTTTATGAACCCACTCAGCGCACATTGTACATTGAATGGAGTTCACTCCGACACCCTTCCTGCACACAGCACACGGCCACTTACCAGTTCTTTCCACCTCACCACATGCTTTACCACTTGCCATCACCTTCGTCTTTCCGATATTCACCTTCAGACCTTTTGTCTCCATACATTCCTTCCACTTGTTCATCTTTTCCTTCAGTCCATCCATACTTTCCGCAATCAACACCAGATCATCTGCATACAACAACTCCCACGGCAAACCCTCCTTTACGTTCTGAGCCAGCACCTCCATCACAGCTACAAATAGTAGTGGACTTAGTACCGACCCCTGATGTACTCCCACCTTCACCTCAAACTCACCACTGTTCCCATCCTTCGTCCTTACAGCTGTGCGCGCTCTTTTGTACATTGCCATCACTACTCTGATCAACCATTCCTCCACTCCTAACTTCCTCAATGCCCATGTCAATACTTTGGGTGGAACCCTATCGAATGCTTTCTCCAGATCAACAAACCCAAAAAACAACTTGTTCCTCTTCTCCATGTACTTCTCCTGCAACTGCAACCTACCCAGCCCCTTCAAAACTCCCAACCCACCCATCCCATTCAAAACTCCCAACCCACCCCTCCCCTTCAAAACTCCCAACCCACCCAGCCCCTTCAAAACTCCCAACCCACCATCCCCTTCAAAACTCCCAACCCACCCATCCCCTTCAAAACTCCCAACCCACTCATCCCCTTCAAAACTCCCAACTCACCCCTCCCCTTCCAATCTCACCCCTCATCCCTCCCCCTCAATTTTCCCCCTTTACTACTCCTTCTCAAATCTCCCCCCTCAACACTCCCCCTCAAATCTCCCCCGTCAATCCGCCCCATCAATCCTCCCCTCAAATATCCCCCTCAACCCTCCCCTTCAAAACTCCCCCCTCATCATTTTTCTTCAATTCTATCCTCTCACCTCTCCTCCTCAAAATTGCCTTTCAACTCCTCCACAAAGCTGCCTCCTCCCCACTTCCCATCCCTTCCAACTCATACCTCCACATCCTTCAACCTTCCACTTCACTCTGCCACCCCTCAAACAACACCTCACTGTGCCTCATCCCATCATCATCAAACCTTTTGCCCTCCTCATCCTTCCCTTTCTCCTAGCTCTCCTGCAATCTCCGACACAGTGTCTACAGCTCTCCCTACCTCCCCCTCTGCTCCCTCATCTTTCAATATCCCTCCCCTCCCTTATCCTGTATCTGATGCTCCCCCTCCCTCTTCCTTAACGGTATGGACTTCAAACAGCCGGGGCCCTCGCTCAAACCTGATTGATCTCTTCATACAGGTTGCTTCAGACAAACCAGCCTTAATCTGCTTAACAGAAACTTTCCTCCTTCAAGATGTCTCTGATTCTTTTATTTCTCTTCCTGCTTACTCCATCCTCCGGTATGATAGACCTGAGCCTCTTCTGGGTGGTGGGGTTGCTTTCTTTATTTAAAAAAAAAACTCTCTTCCTCACTCTCCCTGCACCGCCCTCTCTCCACCACA
Organism: Myxine glutinosa; assembly: GCF_964187855.1. Taxonomy (NCBI): domain Eukaryota; kingdom Metazoa; phylum Chordata; class Myxini; order Myxiniformes; family Myxinidae; genus Myxine; species Myxine glutinosa. Next base: position 102,082,294 of record NC_136267.1, read on the forward strand.
CTCCCAGGAGTACCTCTGGCTATGGCTTCCCCTCCGCTCCCACCTTTTGTTCATATGTGTTCTGTACCGTCCACCAAACAGTGATGACTCTATTTACATCTCCCTGTCTGACAACATGGACCAACTTCTATCCACTCATCCCAACTCTCTCTTCCTCATATGTGGCGACTTCAACTGTCATCATGCCACCTGGCTGGGTGTGGGTTCCTCTCACACCAGCCATGGCACCTCAGCAAAGGACTTCTGTAACTCATTGGGACTTAAACGATCTGTCAATTTTCTGACCCGGATCTCTGTCAACGGTACATCGTCTCTTCTAGACTTGGTTATGGCGAACTTCCCTGCAAATGTCTTCTGTTCTTCTTCTGCTCCAATCGGTTCTTCTGATAATTTCCTTGTTAAAGTGGACATCTCTCTGGCCATTCTCAGAGAGCCTCCTCAACATTGATGAGTCTGGTATTTCAGTCAAGACGACTGGCATGGTCTTCAAGCAGCCATCAATCATCTGGACTGGTCTCCCATCACGACTGCCTCTGCAATCAACTCATCCTGGAAATTCTTCCAAAGAAAATTGCTCTCTCTCATGTACAGACTTATCCCATCTCATCTTCAGTTGTCATACCCTTCCTCCCATCCATGGTACACTGAATCTTGTGGAGAGGCAGTTGCCCTGAAACAACTTGCCTTCGCCTGCTGGAAGGCAAATCCAAAGGAAAGCAATCTAATTTCCTTTCACAAAGCCCGGAACAAGTGTGTATCTACCCTCAGGAGAGTGCGGAAACAATATCTCTCTCTCAAGACTGAACTCTCAAACCTGTCTCCATCCTCCAAATCCTGGTGGCGTCTGGTCAAATCTGTCTCTGGTGTTTGTTCCTCCTCCATCCCCTCCCTTACCTCAAATGGCTACACAGTTGACACCGCACGTGAAAAAGCCGAATGCCTCAACTCTGTGTTTGCCTCAAAATCTTGTGTCCCAAACCCATCTCTCTCTGTACCCACCTTACCCAGTCAAACCCAGCTGCTCCTGGACTCTGTGTCCTTCTCTCCTGACAAGGCGGAGAAGTTTCTGTCAAACCTCGACTGTGATTCTGCAACTGGTCCAGATGGCATCAGCTCACGGGTCCGAAGATCCTGCTCTGCCGGTCTATCTCACCCTCTCTCTGTTTTCTTCACCCTCTCTTTTGCTCAAGGTCATCTGCCATCTGCTTGGAAATCAGACAACATTACCACTATGCACAAAAAAGGTGCAAAAACAGATCCTTGCAACTACAGACCAATCAGCCTGCTCACAATCATCAGCAAGGTCAAGGAATCCATCATCGCTTCTGATATTAAATCCTTCCTCTTCCCCTATGGCTTGATCTTTGATCATCAATTTGGATTCAGACCAGGTCATTCTACTCTGGACATTTTGCCTCTGCTTTCTCAACAATGGATGAAGGCCCTCAATGCCAAACAGGAAATCAGATCTGTCGCCCTTGACATATCCCGTGCCTTCGATACGGTCTGGCACCCCGCTCTGCTCACCAAACTCTCCTCCTATGGTAGCCATGGAAATTTCCACGCATGGCTTGCGGACTTCCTCTCTGGTCGCAGTCAACGTGTCGCCCTGAATGGAATTATCTCATCTCCCCTTCCTGTTCAGGCTGGAGTTCTCCAAGGCAGTGTTCTGGGCCCTGTGCTTTTTTTAGTCTTCATCAATGATCTATCTCTCTAACATTCTTGAAATTCCTCTCTGTCTCTTTGCTGGTGACTCCACTCTCTGCCGCTCCATATCTCAACTCTCAGATTGGCAGTCTGCAGCCTCTTCACTCTCTGCAGACCTGGACAAAATCACAAACTGGTCAACCAAGTGGAACATGTCTTTCAATCCTGACAAATCTCACACTCTCACTATGTCTCTCTGAAAAGACCATCTGGAAAACCCTTCCATGTACTTTCTCAACAATCCTCTTGAAGAAGTTCTGTCACTCAAGCTTTTCGGTATCACTATCAGCCATGATCTTTCCTGTGAAAACCACATTTCCAAGCTGGCCTCCAAATCCAGTCGCCGGCTGGGCATCCTCCGTCGTGCGAAGTCCTTCCTAGGCACACCTGAGCTCCTCACCACATACAAAGCTTTCATCTGCAGCTTGATGGAATATGCATTCTCCTTAGGGCTGGTGCTCCTGCCTCACAACCAGCTCGGCTTCACGCTGTAGAAACCAATGCTTTCAGGATCATTGGTATCTCCCTCGATGAAGCTTATTCTGAGGGCCTTTCACTCTCTCACCGCAGGCAGGTTGGTGGTATTTCTATCTTCTACCGACTCCTCTCCGGCCTTGCTCCCCCAGCTCTGTCTGTGCTGTGTCCCCCAAATATTCCTTCAGCACGCACAAGAACTGCCAGCAACCCTCTTCTGGTGAAACTGCCAAAATCAAGACTCTCTGCTCACCTTCACTCTTTTCTTCCTCTTTTTTTTACCGCCCTGGAAGAACCTCCCACACTCTCTTCAATCCCACTCCTCCCTCCAGGTCTTTAAAACAGCCGTTTACCACCATCTGTTATCTTCCCCCATGCAAAATCTTGATCTTTTCTATCCCCGTTAATACACCCCAAATCCACCTCTTTCAATGTCTAATTCCTGAAATTCCTTGTAGTGTCAATTTGTTTTATTCTGCGTACCCCTTCCCTCCCCCTCCCCCCACCCCCCAGCCCTCTCCCTTCCACAGATCTTCTGATGTCCCTGTTCTCTACTGTTGTGATTGTGTGCTTCCCTCTCTCTCGCCATCTTGTCTTCCCCTCCCTTTATTGTTTTATGTGTCTGTTTTTGTTTTATGTGCTAATGTGTGTTTAATGTGCTCGCTCTTACACGAGCCTCTATGTTGTATACAAAAAATAATAATAATAATTGCTAACAGCATTCTCAACTGTAATCTATCATCAATTCATGTCTTCTTCAATGGTCCTGAGGTACTTACTTCTCCTATTGATAAAGTCAACCTCTTTGCTGAACGTTTCGCTGCAAACTCTGCACTTGAAGACCGACCACAGACTCCCATGACCTGCTTGGCCTTCCCATGTTGATACCATATTATTATCACACTGAGGAAGGTTGCTAAAATTATTCAAGGTTTGCTAAAACATTCCTCACTGAAGGTTGCACTTCTCCCTGCCTGGGAGCCGCGTTGCCAGTGAATGGATTTTGAAACCAAAAGCTACTCGAAGATCAAATCGCTACAATTGCTCTGAATTGTTCACCAGAACTGTCTTCTGTTGTCTCAAAATCCTTTAGCTTGTGTCTGTCGAAGTCTGTGTTTCCACCCAAATAGATGCAGGCTTCTGTAGTCCCTGTCTTTGGCTTTGGTGAGAAATCAGATCCTTCCTACTATTGGCATATTAACCTTCAAACCATTATGAGCAAAGTGTGTGAATCACTGAACAAACTGCAACTCATGAGTCATCTTGAAATCCACAACCTCCTAACTGATGCCCAGTATAGTTTCCGACATTCATGGTCCACTGGTGATGTCCTATCCCTAATCACTGAACATATGAAATTAATAGGGCTTTGGATCATTATGGTGAAGCTCGGGTTGTTGCTCGACATTTTGAAGGCTTTTGACAAAGTGTGGCACAAGGGGCTTACCTACAAGCTAAATTCATATGGAAATTCTGGAAAATTGCTTGTTATAATTTCTAACTTCCTTGCAAATCGCCAACTTTCCATGGTACATGAGGGATAGTCATCCCATGCCTATAATATTGTCGTGCGAATACCCTCGGTTAAGACCGTGGGATCACGGATAGCCTGAACGAGCTTTAACTCCGAGGCGACGATCAATTGCGGATTTGACTATGTAAGCATGGGAGGAAGAAGAGGAAGAGGAAGAAACAGGAATTTACCTGACGTGATCCGAGCAGTCTTCAACCCTGCAAATTAATCTCACACGAACACGGGATTTGGAATGAAAGGGAAAGTAATAAAGGGGTTTATTCAAAATAAATATCGGGACAGGGAAACGCGATGATCAAACTAGAACCTAGGTTGGGACCTCCCCACTCACACTTCAGATACAAACAATGGGAGATTGAATAAAATAAATGTCTCGTCATGTTTGTGAAATGTGGTGCGTCTTATCTGTGTCTGGCAGTGTGGCGTCGGGTCGATCAGGCACCGTCCGATGCGGCTCTGGTCAGCACGAACCACTCTGTCCCGTCTGCTGGCGTTCCACCGGCCCACCCCCGTTCACCAGGCCTCTCGCGCCAAGCGAGCGAGCGTGCAACGGTCTCCGGGCTACTGTAGCTCGTGCGCTCGCCGTCCGCATGTGAACGCTGGGGAGGATAATCGTCCATGCTCCAATGTCTTTCCACCGTCTTTCGAAGCGAACTCCAACCGGGAACGAAAGCAAGGGCAGAAGGGAGGTCCAAGGAGGAAGGAAAGGCAAAACAGAAGGAAGGCCTGGTCAGGAACGAAGCCAAAACGAGAAGAAAGGTCCGGCAGGAACGAAGCCAAAAGCGAGAAGGAAGGTCGAGACGGAGGTCGAGGCAGGATGAATCCAAAACGAGAAGGCCAAGGGAAGAAGAGGGAGAGAAGGGCAAAATGCCGGCGAGTGAGCGGTTTTACTCGCGATCTTCTGACGTCAGCTCGCTTTTCCTCCAAACCAGTCTGTCGCTTATAACCTTCCCGAATCTTCCGATCTCCTCCGTCCCCTCCCATTGGTCGAGCGCTTGGCACCCTGCTTATTGCTCGCCCCTCCCCCTGGCCAATCAAGAGTCCTCCTGGGCATGGCTCCCAGCCTGCCTGCGCAATGTCTGAAGATCATGGTGTACCACTGCGCGGCTGCTGCCTGCTTGTGTTTCCGGTTTGTTTTATTGTAAGGGAGGGGATTTAATTAATGTGGTGCACTAAGGGCCTATCTAAGTGTCTGTGGAAGTGCGTTGCCATCAGGGACACTGGGGATGCTCACAGAGGGAACGACACACAATGGAGTTAGCATATTCCCTAATTCTACTTAACATGCCCCGCCCCCTCATGGCGGGGACGAAGATACGCACTTATTCCGACATACGGGCTAAACACAGAACTTATTACAGGTGAGGTTCCCTATCACGACAGCCGGACACCTATCTATGCAGATCTACCTGGATCTAGATATTTCTCTACCCCAAAATTCATAACAATATGTTATGGATTTGTCACTTCCGTTGTCGTGGTTTTCATCCACTGTAAATATTTCTGATTCCATGTACTATTATTGTTTTCAAAAGGTTTATTGTTCATGAACTGTTTTCAAAAAGTAAAAAAGTTAATGTTAAAAGAAACAGGAAACTGGCTCGGGAACCGGACGACGAAGAGGAAGAAGACGGGAGAAAGAAGGCAGAGCGAGTGAGTCGGAGAAGAAAGCCGAGCTGCTCTGAGTTCTGTAGCGAACGTTGTCGAACTGGAGTCACTCGCGAACTTTCGGGTTTCCCAGGAAAGGGATTCCTGCGACAGAGTTGTCATCGCTGTGACCGATCAACCTGCGTGTCAGGTTTTTGGCGGTGGATTCCGAGGAGAATTATCATCGGGCCGTTACGTCTCAAGAACGGGTCATCGGCCATTTTGACTCGCGCAACGAGCAAGGTTTCTTTGCTTCGTCAGCCGTTTTCACCGCTTTCAGACGTATCCGGTGTGTGTGTACACCGTGGCTTTTGAAGATTAATTTGCAGTTCGCCGACTGTGAGCCGTGAAAGTCCATACCCGAGGGTGTGATTTCCCAGTCGCCTGGAGGGTGCCTTTGGATTTCCCAGTCGCCTTAAGGGTGCCTTTGTGCAGCTTTGGCTGTGTGACTGTACTTGCCATCCGCATGGGATTCTGGTCTCGATTGGACATCGTTCTGGCGATCGCTGGAGCGAATCAACTTTGGCTTGAAGCCAGGAATAAGAGACATTGGGGAATGTACTTGGTTCACTCACTTGGAGCACAGTGAGTTATATATTATGAAACTGATGGTACCATCATAGGACATATTGATTGTACTTTTGATTACTATTATTGTTGTATTGTTATTCTTGTGTGATCTTAATACAATATTTGTTTGTGAGTAAAAATTGGGGTGGCTTCTCCATTGATCTTTGACATACAGAATAACACCTTTTTCTGCCGTGAGTCCTCTCGGGGCTCGGAGGTACACTGTGACCAGGGGGTCGGGGAGGAGCACGTAACAGAAATTGGGGGCTCGTCCGGGATTAAATTCCCTCCCACTCATCCGGGATAGAATTCCCTAGCATTCCCAAAATTCCCAAATTTGGAATTTTTCTAACATTCCCAAATTTTTCAAAAAAATTGGAAAATTTTTGTGTGAAGGTTAACAGGTGTTAACTGATAGTCACCATGGTGTTTGATGCAGAAAGGTTTGCGGCGTCCCCTAATGAGGCACAGTTCCTAGCGTTAAAAAGGTCGGAACTCTTGATATTGGCCAAACATTTTAACTTGGAGTTCCAAGCTCATATGAAGAAAGCAGAGATGCAGACATTGGTGGTAGAATCTCTGGTGGGACAGGGAACATGGACAGAGGTAGCCTTGGATTGGTTACCCGAGGAAAAAGAAAATGTGGAGCCCTGGAAAATGGAGATGCAACTGCAGAGCCAGGAAAGGTTAAAAGAGTTGGAATGGAAAGCCGAGGATAGAAGAGCAGAGGAAAGGAGAGCTGAAAGAGAACTCTTGGAAAGAAGAGTAGAACAGGAACGAGAACTCAAGGAAAAAAAGAGTAGAACAGGAACGAGAACTCGAGGAGAGAAGGACAGAGGAAAGGAGAGCTGAGAGAGAACTCACGGAAAAAAAGAGTAGAACAGGAACGAGAACTCGAGGAGAAAAGAGCACAGGAAAGGAGAGCCGAAAGGGAGTTAGAGGAACATGACATGGAGTATCAGAAGGAAGTTAAACTCAAGGAGCTGGAATTAATGGGAGAACGGAGAGAAGTCGTATCCATGCTGGCCGGTTCGACAACTCGTCAGAACACTTGGGATGTTGGTAGGCATGTGAGGCTGGTTCCACCCTTCAATGAAAAGGAGGTAGCCAAGTTTTTTTTACACTTTGAGAAAGTGGCTCAGATGCTAAAATGGCCTGTGGGGTCCTGGACTATGTTAGTGCAAAGTGTTCTGGTGGGTAAAGCTCAAGATATATTTTCGGCTTTACCGATTGACAAATGTACAGATTATGAGGAAGTGAAGAAAGCCATTCTCAAAGCCTATGAATTGGTCCCTGAAGCTTACCGGCAAAAATTCTGGAATGCCAGGAAGAGGGAGAGTGAGACCCATGTGGAGTTGGCCAGAATGAAGGAAACCACGTTTGATCAGTGGTGTGATTCGAAAGGGGTTGGGAAAGACTTCAAACTGTTGCGACAATTGATCCTGGTGGAGGAATTCAAACAGTGTGTCCACGAGGACATTAAAGTACATCTGGAGGAAAATAAGGTACCAGAGTTGTATGAGGCAGCAACCGTGGCAGATGACTATGCCTTGACACACAGGATGGGGGTTCCACAAACCTAACTTCCGGCCTAGAGTTCGCCAGGGGAGTTATGGTACATCCGGTGCGGAGAACGAATATTCATGGGGGCGGCCTAGAGATGACTATGAGGACAAATCTGATACCGCGACTTTTAGGGATCAGAAGACTACAGTTCCAAGACAGACTTATCTTCCGGGGGGCTCGAGGCAGACCACGAGTTTTTCCTCCGGGCCTACTTGCGCTTTTTGCAAGAAACCTGGACATTTGATGTCCCAATGTTATGCCCTGGAAAGGAAAAATCAGGAGTGGAGTCAGACTAGTACAACTCCGAATGCATTGGTAAATGCGAGAAGTCGTCCTTGGAGGACAGTGCCTTGTGAAGGTTCCCATGCCAAAGTTACGGCATCACAGAACGACCTTGTTCAAGAGGGTTACAAACCTTTTATTACAGAGGGGTTTGTGTCAATGGATGGAGACTTGACTAACCAGAGACCTGTTGCGGTATTGAGGGACACAGGAGCACATCAATCTTTGATGCTTGAGGGCATTTTGCCATTGTCAGAGAAGACGGCAACTGGTGTTAGTGTTCCTTTACAGGGAGTTGGTGGCTATGTTGAAGCTCCACTTCATGTCATCCATTTGTAGTCTGATTTGGTGTCAGGACCGGTCACCGTAGGTTTACGAGCTACTCTTCCTGTGGAGGGAATATCTTTTGTTATCGGGAATGATTTGGCCGGTGGTCAGGTTTCTGGTAACCCGATGTTTGTTGAAAAGCCGAGTATGGAAAATAACACCGCACAATTGGAGCAGGAGATTCCGGGTATCTTTCCATCCTGTACCGCGACTCGTGCTATGGGTAGGAAGCGCTCTGAAGAGAAGAGGAAGGTACTGACGCCATGCTTTGCACAGACACTTCTTGTCAAGTGCCCTGAAACTAAGTGTCAGCACACCCAAGTCAGGGATGGAGGCAATGTTGGCAAGCTCTTTGTAGGTGGACTGAACTTCAACACAAGGGAAGATGTTCTGGACTCTGTCTTCGGCAAATATGGACCGCTCTTGGAAGTGCTGCTGATAAAAGACAGGGAGACGCAAAAGTCAAGAGGGTTTGGCTTTGTCACGTTTGAAAACACAAAGGACGCCAAAGATGCAGAAAAGGATTTGAATGGCAAGGATTTGGATGGTCGGACCATAACAGTAGAGAAGGGCAGGCCATGGGCGTCGAGGGGGCTACAGAGGAGGAAAACGTGGAGGTAGTTTCAGGGGTGGCTATGGCTCCCGGGGTGGGAGTAGTTTTGGTGGTGGCCGCAGTCGAGATTACTATGGAGGCTCCCAGAGTTACGGCAGCTCCCGAAGGGATGATTATCAGGGTAGTGGCCGAGAAGGAGACCGCTATTCACGTGACTACAGCGACATGCGCTCCAACCGTGATTATTATGAAAGTTAGGAAGAGTTTGAAGCACTGAATGCTGCGGAGCAGCCGAGCCAAGATTCCTACACGAATTAACCGTGAACTCCACGTTCCTAAAGGCGTCCTTGTAGTGAATACTTCCAGGCCTCACCACCCAACCACCATGAAACCTGGATCTCTGCTCGGCATCCTTGAAAAAGTGCTATAGATTTGTTTTGTTTTGGATTTTTGATCACAACCCCCCTTAACCTTCATTCAAAAAATGAAAAATAAAAACCAGAGGTTGATGAGATGGAGTTTGGCTTTGCAGGAGTTCAACTTGGAAATTGAGCATGGAAAGGGCAGGGACAATGTCGTTGCTGATGCTTTGTCCCGAGTGAGCTAACTTTGGAAAATTCTGTAGGTTGTTTGGAAGTTTGTAGCTATAGTTTTTGGGGATAATATAAATTAATGTTGCTCACGTGAATTGATGATTTGGGTGAGTTTTACTTTTGTTTGTTAAAAGAGTTTTTGCCTGCAAAGAAAGTTTTCACTATGTTCAAACTTTCTTTCTTGAGGGGGGGGGGGGTGTTACGGATTCGTCACTTCTGTTGTGGTGGTTTTCATCCACTGTAAATATTTCTGATTCCATGTACTATTATTGTTTTCAAAAGGTTTATTGTTCATGAACTGTTTTCAAAAGGTAAAAAAGTTAATGTTAAAAGAAACAGGAAACCAGATCGGGAACCGGACGACGAAGAGGAAGAAGAGGGGAGAAAGAAGGCGGAGCGAGTGAGTCGGAGAAGAAAGCCGAGTTGCTCCGAGTTCTGAAGCCAACGTTGTCGAACGGGAGTCACTCGTGAACTTTCGGGTTTCCCGGCAAAGAGATTCCTGCAACAGAGTTGTCATCGCTGTGACCGATCAACCTGCGTGTCAGGTTTCTGGCGGTGGATTTCGAGTAGAATTATCGTCGGGTTGTTACGTCTTAAGAACGGGTCATCGGCCATTTTGACTCACGCGCTCCGCGCGTCGAGCAAGGTTTCTTTGCTTCGTCATCCGTTTTCACCGCTTTCAGACGTATCCACTGTGTGTGTGTGCACCGTGGCTTTTGAAGATTAATTTGTGGTTCGCCGACTGCGAGCCGTGAAAGTCCATACCCGAGGGTGTGATTTCCCAGTCGCCTGGAGGCCGCCTTTGGATTTCCCAGTCGCCTTGAGGGCGCCTTTGTGCAGCTTTGGCTGTGTGACTGCACTTGCCATCCGCACGGGATTCTGGTCTCGATTGGACATCGTTCTGGCGATCGCTGGAGCGAATCAACTTTGGCTTGAAGCCGGGAATAAGAGACATTGGGGAATGTTCTTGCTTCACTCACTTGGAGCACAGTGAGTTATATATTACGAAACTGATGGTACCATCATAGGACATATTAATTGTACATTTGATTACTATTATTGTTGTATTGTTATTCTTGTGTGATCTTAATACAATATTTGTTTGTGAGTAACAATTGGGGTGGCTGCTCCATTGATCTTTGCCATACAGAATAACGCATTTTTCTGCTGTGACTCCTCTCGGGGCTCGGAGGTACACTGTGACCAGGGGGTCGGGGAGGAGCATGTAACAAATATTAATGCTGGTGCTTCTCGGGGCTGTGTGTTGCGTCCGACATTATTCTTGCTGTATAATCAATGATTTGCATGAATGTATTCTTTCACAGGTAGCCATTAACGCAGATGATTCAACACAATACTATACTGACACACTTTGAAAACGCAAAACGGACTTTGGATGCAATAATATGACAAACAACCAGTGGAACTGAAAGGTGTTTACTATGGAAGGAAAACAGGTTAATCAGTCGGCAAACCACAAAAGAATATTGTCCTGACAGCAATGCTCTGTGTCGTTGTGTGAGGATGTTACAATTGTAAGGACGTCGACACATCAGTCCAACCGCACGGAGACGTCGGATGACCGTCATGGGATGAATGGGCCTCCCGTGCCTTCCAATGGTGTTGGCTGCTGTCGCTGTTGCAAGAAGAAAGCGGTTACGGAGGTGGTTCCGGCACATTTGTCGATCTCGGCGTGGGGTGGTCACAGGACGTTGACCAGGTCGAGGTCCATCCTGGATACTTCCGGTCTGTTGATGCCGTTCAACAAGACGCCCTATGGTGGATGGGTGGACATGAAATGTTCTGGCAACCACACTGTGTGATCTTCCCGCTAGCACCATACCCAAAGCTCGTTCTCTCTCACCTTGGGTTTAACGTGACATTCTGGCAGTGAATGACACCTCGTGAGTGTGTATTGCTTTTAATGCGTCGAGCTGCTGGTGTTGCATGTGCAGTGCATTCACCTTGATTGTGCAGGCTTGGTGTACAACTGCACAGCATTTTGTGTGTTTAATATGGCTATTGTTTTCATATTGGGAACACGAATGACATTCAAACCCAGCAAAATCGATCAGATTATGTCTTTACCACTCACAAATGTTATGTTTGTCTCAATATTTTTATTGCCTGGATTATATAAAAATTTCACCAACTTCTATGTTTTGCGTTTTCAAAGTGTGTCAGTATACATACCCAGGAACCATATCTCCTCCATCCTTTGTCCAGGCCAGTGCGACTCTCAATCAGGACCTAGAGAATGTGATTAACTGGGAAAATAACAGGCTCATTACTTTCAATCTGTATCTGTTTGGACAACTTATCTGGAAAGATTATTTTTCATGTAAAAGCAAAATTTTCAACAAAATTCACTTGACCCACAATTTGTCCATTTGTCAATTCGTTTCTGATGAAGTTCTTACCTCTCCTTCAAGGTAAAATCAAGTCTTACCCAAGTCTTATTTTTTTGAACTACCCCCTTGATTTCAATTTGGATGTTTGATAAGACATGCAGTTTTTGCCTAATTCTGATGTAGGATTAATTGTTGTTAAAAGTTGGGTTCATAAATGTCATGGGTTCAAAGGAAGGCAAGGTTCACTCCTTATACCTATTTTGAAAAATAATTGTTGTTAAAATTTGGGTTTATAAATGTCATGGGTTCGAGGAAGGCAGGTTCACTTGTTATACCTATTTTGAAAACGATGGATCACCAAGAGTGATGATAGCAAGCAAAGTTTTGATGAAGTAGCTCTGCCCATAAATTACTTTCAGTTGTGCAGAATAAGCCACACAAACAAAATGTCGATAACTCAAAGTCAACGAGGTCGAAAAAAGATCTCATCAATAATTAATAATGTCAGTGATCTCAAAAATGAATAGTCTCTGTTGAGACCACAAAAAGGCCGCATCAGTGAGACAAAATTAGCTTAAAATAGAGTCATGACTCAAAACCTTTCTATTAATGTGGTGTGTGGTGAATGTATTATACAGGCACACTCTATTGTGCATATTTATGAATACAAAGCAATAAAATGAACATCTTGATGACACAAGAAGGGAGGAGAATGTATACTTTAAGAAGGCAGACTATAATGCTTTCTCTTGAAGCCTTCCCTATCTCACTGCCCCAAGAGAAAGGTAAGATGTGTTACTTATCCATGTGTTTGTGAGTCTCATAACCAATTGGTTATCCACATCATCTTACTATAATTCACCAAATGTCCGTCCGTCTGTCTGTCTGTCCGTCCGTTCGAAGGTACCGCAAAAACGGCTGAACCGATCGCAACAATATTTTGGGTGGGTAATCCTGGGATCTCCTGGAGTAAAATAGGGTATATTGTTTTTCCTATTTCAGCTTTGGCCTCCAGCATTTTCAGGTTTGGACTCCCGCATAACGTTATTTTCCTGGGTGCTGCACAAATGGCTGCACCGATCGCTGCACAGCTGCACCGATCAGACTCGGTGACCTCGGACAAAGACCTTTTATAAGGACATGGGTTGAATCTGTAGAATAATAATTTTAACTACTGTTCTACTTCAGAAACTTCAGAAACTCGTTTTAGCAAAATCAATGTTTTATTCACTTTTGAGAATTTGTTGTATACTAAGCCGAGATCTTTAATGAGTCTTTGTTCCAGAGTTTGTTGAAGCTCGTTTGGTCGGTCTTTTGAAGCTCGTTCAGTAGGTCTTCTGAAGCTCGTTCAGTTGTTGACAATCTCCAGTTGGTTGATCAGTTTCAACTGGTCTTCAGTTTTCACTCCTCTTCAGTTCACTGTCCCAGTCCACTCTTCTCTCTCTCCTCGCAACTTTCTCCTGGTTTTAAAGCCCCAAACTCCTTTGATGTTGCAGAGCATGCAGGGTGTTCCTTATCCAAAAAACCTTATATGGCTTTCTTGGCCAGCAAATACTTATTTCTGTTCAAGAGGTCAAATACTCTGACCTGCTGAAAAAGAATTTGCAGCGTGTGCGCAGTGCCCTGAACAGAGGCTATTAATGATCGACAGGTGGCGGTCCAAGAGCGTTACACATTCTTGTCTGAAATTAACTCTCCTGACCACATGTTAATGCTAGTTCTATGCTCTTTTGCTCATTCGTAAAGTAAAACATAATTCCACTTTAAACAAGATTACATTGATATATATTCTAACAATATTGTCAATATGAATATTTAATCCCTGACAATCCCCAGTTTTTCTTTTATGTTTATATTAACCATTAATCTAAACATTACCACATTAAATATTCATACCACTAATCTGGTAATTCAATTTCCTAAGGCATACACCGTCATTCTGGAAGAATTTTGATCACAATACATTTCCTTGTTCATTGACTCTTTCTATGTTGATAATTCAATTCAACTCATTTGCATAAAGATCACAAAACATTTCACCTTCACCAAAATGCAATAATTTCAGTTCATCAAAATAATAAAGCATCTGCAACATTTGGCAAAATATTTGCCTTTAATCAAATATTGACTTTCTTTGTTTGAAAAAAGGGGCGGATCACTTGTGTTTGGAATTTCAGCATAAAACATTTTCTCCTGTTGTCTTCATCACACCTTCACTATTTGCATAGGATTTTCTGCTGTTGTGATAGCTGGGCAGAGTCAAAGACTGACCCTGCTCTCCATGCAGCATCCTTGCCACTCTTGCTGTGAGCCATAGTAGATTTGAACAAGGCCTCCATCCAGTTGTAGTCGACTTGCCTCCTCACTAATTGTGAGCATGGAGCAAGTATTGATGTGATGTTGATTTGTCAACAAGATGTGGAGCAGGGATGCCGGATGCATCCGCAATGATGATGTTGGGACCATGGTACTCAGTTGTCCATGGTCCATACCAGGAGCACACAGCAGAATCGTGCACAGCTGTTGTGAAGGAAAAGGCAGTCGTTCGCTTGCAGCTCCATGCTGGCTCCCCGGAAGTTGGTGAAGTAATGACACACGTCACCGTATCCCGTAAACGTTGCAGGTAAAATCTCGTCGTCCTGCAATTGCTGATGTGATGACTGTTCGAGGTATTTGAACACAAGTAAGTGATCGTCCTTTTTCCATATGTTGCAGTGTGACCCAGACAAATGGTCACATAATTTTCCCTTGGTGAAGGTAAACATCCATCCTCCAAAGGAGCATTTCTTCATCATTCTTTGAGAAAGAGGGTGTATGCCAAGATTAACTTCATTTTCACAAATTTTCCTTTTTCAAACTTCTTCCCAGATGTCGTTATCACTCCATTTGGGATGTGGTCTTGTCTTTCCTTTACTTAGCCACATTTATATCTGCTCTCCACACAGATTGGATCAGATGGGGTACATTGTAACATGAAATCACTATATTTTATAACAACTTCACACAAATAATATTCAACCCAGACATGTGTTTTACACTACTAAAACTAAGAATAGCATCCACAATTGCTTTCAGGTTCATATAATTCAAAAAATTAAACTCATGCAGGTATTGTAACTCAACTCAAAGAAAATAAATGCATTAATAATGATTATATATGATTTAAATCACAAACAGGAATATCTAATTCCCAACAATTCTTGCAAACAAGCAAACTATGCCTAATATGTTATTAGCATAGTCCTCCCCGCTTTTTTTCTTTAACAGTGTTACTTGTGGTGATATGAGTTCATCGATCGTGTAAAACGGACATAGTGCACAACAAGTTGTTATGCCCTCATTTATGTCAATGACATTCAACATTATATACCAAACTAACAAACTTCTTAAAATGTGACTAAAGAAAAATCCCTTAATATGTAACATAAATCTGATTATTTGCCTTATTCTGATGCCCCTATTTCCCGGGGTCCATATTTATTTCTATTGTTATCAACTTCCTATGATCTGTGAATTCGTTCCAAAATACCACAACCATAGGTTTTAACAAAGCTCTACCAAACTATTTCCAATGTGAACTCAAAATACTAGTAAAACAATCAATTTCAAAGAATTAACTTCAAAGGGTCAGCAAATTCATTCTATAACCAGATCTAATTTTCCCATCCAATAGTTTGCCTTGACACATGTCATATTATAACATTTTGATAAACCTTCAGAAATGTTGCCCATCGCAACAACTTCCCTTTTACAAATAGCCATGTGTAAATTACGTATTGAACGACAATTTTCTCTCAATGTGTTTGGCCTAAATGGCCGCAAAAGTGGCTGCCAACATGCAGTACCATTTTTATCTACCAAGTAAGTGCTCATCGACATAAGATCTCCACCAAATGTTGTTTGTAAAAACAAATCTGGGATTTCTAATTACATGGATGCACACTCTCAGGACATTGCAGGCTGCTGTTATCAATCCATTACGATAAAATAATTTCTTTACCCACAATCAAATAAGTAACACAAATTGAGGATATTATCCCTATCACATTCATTTATAGATTCATTTGGTTCTAATTCACTCTTTTCCCACTGCTATAAGGAAGAACAATAGCTCTTATAAGTCTTTGTAATATCTCATTAAATTTACCCAGCATTGAAGAATTTATTTACTATCCATTTCCCTTCTGTTTACCAGTAACTTTGTTTAAACTCCATAACTTAATTGGATAAATCCCATGTGTACAGCTACCACTTATTGAAACCCCTACTTTTGTAGAAAATATCCAAATACGTGGTTGTATACTCCCTTAAAAGTTGTTCCTCCATTTTTCTATGCAACTTAGTGAAGACTACTGACACCAGTATGCCAATATAGGTGTGGCAGATTAACAAAATATGTTGCAGGTACACGTAACATCGTGTTCTGAGTGTAAAAAAAACATAACAAACAAAAAAACATCTGAGTGTAAAAAACATAACAGCGCGTTCACGTCTGCCCCTTGGTTTTAAGATGCACAATGCATTTCGTTGTAAAACTCACAATAGTTCAATTCAACAAAATTGTCTTTACTATCTGCCCATATCATCTATGCCTAAGACACATCCATACATACAGCACAATTTATATGCTGATAAAAGTCAAGTTTATATTTGTCAAAAATCTGTGAGCAGAGTACTCTGGAAAGTCAATGTAAGACCTCTTCCAAATTTGACTAATTTTGTACTCCCTCATTTTTATGAAGCTCATATCCATAAATAGCTGTTATTTTCATATGAATTCTATCAAAAATGGAATCCCAAGATTACTCACAATTTTACTATTAATTAATGGCTGCTCATAACCCAGCACATCAAATCCGCATATTCCATCGCCCTTGACAAAAGAGATAATGTTCATAATCAAATTATATTCCTATTTTATTTTACGAATTTTCTGGATATTCTTGTAAGATTGACACACAAAACAAAACATTGAAACACAAACAAACCCAAACATTATGTATATTTGTTTGCATTTGAACCATCATTAACAGATCAAGATGGGTGTCAATTTTCATTTCAATTTCGTAAAATTTATCCTTTAATGTTAGAAACGCTAATACACAAATAGACAAAAAGTTTATTTTTAGAAAACCCCTAATGTCACCTTGAAATTACCCTTTTTGGTCCTACAATAATTTATCCAAATTGTACAAATTTACAAATTTTACAAATTTTACAACACCTCTTCCTTACAGAACTGCAACTTATCTCTCGAGGCCTTGTGGCCTTTGTCTGCCAACGCTGTCAGTAGCACAACAGTGTCCTGCTCACATGCTTCCTTTGAAGTCGAGCATATGAGAAGGTCATCAACATATTGTACCATCACTGAACCCCCAGGAAATTCAACATCGCTGAGGTCTTCATGTAGAGCACGTGAAAACAAAGTTGGGCTCTCCGTGTACCCTTGTGGTAACACAGTCCAGGTAAACTGTAAATTTTCGTACGTGAATGCGAAAAGATAACGCGAATCCTCATGAATGGGTACACTAAAGAACGCTGAACATAAGTCCACCACAGAATAAAACTTCGTGTTGCATGGAATACTTGACAGTACAGTGATCGGGTTAGGGACCACTGGATAGGCTGGGATGACACAATCATTAATTGCTCGAAGATCTTGAACAAATCTCCAAGTAGTCTTGCCTGGCTTCTTCACAGGTAAAATAGGAGTGTTGCACATGCTCACAGTGCGAACTATAACTCCCTGTTCCACCAATGATCGAATCACTGGTGCAATACCAGCTTTTGCCTCTGGTCTCAATGGATATTGACGCTTTCTAGGCAATGGCTTAGAATCATCTACTGTGATCCTTACAGGTGCAATACTCTTGATTCGTCCCACATCATTTGGATGCGTTGTCCACAAGCATATTGGTATTTGATCGAGTGGGTCCTGGTCACCGTCAGCGTCAGAGCTGAGTAGGTATACCCCAATATCGTCAGTATCATTCGATTCAACAATCATGTTGAAGGTTGTAGAAAGCACCTGCTGTCCGAGCTGCCAACAAAATCCATCTCCATCTAAGTCATAGAGTGGGGCGCTTTGAATTTCTCCCATGTATCCCCTGTTGTTACACTCTTTCAGAGTTGCAATCATTATTCCAACATCTTTTGCTTCATACCCTTGTGCCACCGCTAAGGTGACGTGTGGGGTTGTTGTTTCGGGTTGATTCCACAGGAGTTGTTGGTCTGGCGTCAAAGACACTGACATCCCAACTCCCTGTCGTCCCACCCACAATGACGTCAGATGTATATCATACTTGGTGTGCAGGTATTTAAAAACCCGCTCTGCATAGGACCCCTCTTCTCCTGTAGCATCATAACATGTTGTACAGTGAAGATCAGTTTGCCATGTCAGAAAGTCCATCAAAAAATTATCTAACCATTCCTGTACTTCGGGCATTTCATCCTTCAGTGTCATAAAACTAACACACAAAAGTTCCGCCATGATTGTATCATCGATATCCCATCGATGTGTTGTTGGTCTTGTCAGGCCATCTAGTACCTTAGAAATAAAGTCGTGGGAGTGTTCTGGCATTTCTAGATACACTCCGTTTTCATTACAGATGACGGTGCAATTCAATTTACACAATAAATCTCTTCCCATCAAATTTACTGGAACGCCAGATGCCACAAGAAAGGCATGTTGTGCAGTCAATGGACCAAATTGGACACGCAATTCTTCCGTGACTGGCGTATGTATGGGAACTCCTGACACTCCAACCACCTTCGTATAGTATTTTGACAATGGTATATCGGGAAAATCTGCTTGTCGTAACGTGGAACGCGTAGCTCCCGTATCGACGAGAAAGGGTGCCTTGCGTCCACCTACTGTCAAATTAACACTTGGTTCCTGTGCAGCCGACCCTGAGATTAAAGGAAGCGCTGCCACTTGGTCATTGTGGTCTAGTCAACAGGGTGTGGCAGACCATTTAGTCTGCTGAGGTCCTCCCTGAATTGGGGCATTCCTCAATAGAACCCTATTTGTTGATGGAGGCGGTGGTAACTGGTAGTATCCCTGTTCTTGGTTGTTCTTCCGAAATTGTCTTTGATATGGGCATCGCCTTATCCAATGTCCCATTTCTCCACAATTGAAACATCGGCGTCTATCATTGGCTGGTCTGTCCACCTGTGCACTTGGAATTCTGGGCTGCATCTCTTGGTTTCTGGGTTGCCACTCCACTCTCTGGTTATTTCCTACTGCATTGTTGCGTTGTTGCCCAGAAAACCTATTGCGTTGATTCGTAGTCATCAGGGCTTGAGTCTGTAGTTGCATCAATTTCTCGGCATTTACAGCACTATTCCTGGCTTGAATCCGCTGATGATGCAAGGCGTAATTCAATATTTCTTGCATTGGCTTGCCTTCCCAAGCAATACATTGTCTTTCCACTTCACTCTTCAATTTGGGCAATAGACCATTAATAAAAAGGGGTTTTAAGGCATTGTCAATTTGTGCCCGGTCTATGCCTGAATATAGTCGGAAAACATCTCGCAATCTGTCCAAATAATCGCTAGCATCTTCGCCTGTTTTCTGCTTGCATGTAACCACTTTGTTCCAATCCGTCACTGGTGGCAAATTTTTTTTATGGCCTCTATCAAGTTATTGATCTGTGCCGTTCTAGCCTCCGTGGGCATGTCCACCTGTCCATCTTCCGTATTTACCCAGTTGGCCTCACGCATTAAGTTCCTCAAAGTGGTGGTATTAGGAATTAACCATTTTAAAAGTATTTCCATGTCTCTTGCAGTGGGCAACTGAGTTTCCACAATTAACCGCAGTTCCTCCGCAAATTGAAGTGGATCTGTTTTGATTGATGGCATACTACTCTGCAATGCCTTCAATTGATGTACCTGCCATGGTCTATACATCAGATCTGGATGTTGCTGATTTGCCCCTGGAAATTGCCGCTGAGGAAAATTCATAACACCACATTGCTCAAACCCTCCTTGTGAGAGAGTCAACTTTTGATCATTCATTAGCCAATCACATTGATCGTTAGATTGATTGGCATTGATCACACGACCCTTACTCCGTGTATGGTGAAATGGAGAGCATGATAAGGGTATAACAGCTGGTTGCATCGTTTGCCCACTTTGAGTCGGTTCCTGTGCCCCAATTGCACCCTCTTGGGTAGTTACCTCAAATGAGTCACGTCTTTCACCTGTCCTCTGTTGACTAGAACCAATCGCTGCACTCTGTTCTGGTCTTTCGGCAGGTACAGGTACAGGCACTACCTGTGGCTGATATACAATAGTTCTCCGATAAGGTGGAGGAGTTTCGTCTTCCAGTTCATTTGTCTCGTATGATCTGGCTTCTGGATACAATTTGGGTTGGGATTGCTCTCCATTACTGACTTGAAGAGGCATTTGATTTGCTACCTTACACAACCTATGCTGTATCTGTTTCACCTCTTTCTTCAAGCCCCCCATCTTTGCTTTGGTCTCCCTGTCCCTAGATTCAGCGTCCCAGTAATAGAATGGTTGCCAATCCACTTTGAACTTCTGTCGCCCTCTTGCTTCCAATTCTTTTCTGAGTGTTGCCAATACGTTTCTATCAAAAGTGCCCTCCTGTGGAAATCCACTTTTCCGACCTTTCGTCCATTCATACCAGGATTCCACATCTTTAAGTGATTCTGCCCCATATTTCTGATACATGGAGCTGATACAAGCACCTTTTTGACTCAAGTCCAATTGACCTTGTTTAATCTTGCAGAATCCACTTCCCATTTTGCCTGTGTGTGAGTACCTCTTTATACTCACTCAATATATCAAATAACTACAAGGACTACACAGCAGACTACACCTGTATCCACTATCAACTGTGTGTACTGCAAAAATCGCAGAAGTTTGTTCCACCTTATACAAAGTAGCGTTGAATGCGTTGTTGTCTAGCTTATTCCGATAAGCTCCACTCTGTGGTCTTCCAGGAAGTATCTCTCCACCTGTCCACTTGATGACTGCAGGTGATTTCCAGAGAGTCCCCCTCCCCTGTGACTTTTCCCACACCCCAATCTCACCGATCAGTGTTGCAGATGAGTCTGGATCAGTAAGTCCTGTTAAGGGGGGGTCAAACAAAAATAACCACGTAATATAACAAATAACCACTACACTCACCACCTCGCTCATCGTCCAAGGTTGTCTGCACATCGATGTTTCGCAAATGTCTCAAAGCTTCTTTCTTGAGACCGCACTTTTTATTCATCCATCAATTGACTTGATTAAATTAAATTTAAATTAAAATCAGATCAGATTAAATTAATCAGATCAAAATCAATCAGATCAATCGGATCAGAATCAGAATCAATTCAAATATGCAATCTCAATCAATTCACCAACATTAATCAATAAAATCCTAATAATAATACATAATAAAATATCATAAATGATAATATCAAAATTCAAATATCAAATCATCATTGAATTTATCATTGAAAATATCAAAATATCAAATATCAAAATAGCAAAATTCACATTTATCAGTCTGATAACTCTATATCTATGCCTGTTCGCAATGTAGGCAAAACAGTTCCGTCCGCTGGCGGAGGTATTTGATCATGGACGTCACTTTCGACCCATACCTTCCGTCAATTGACAAATAACCGTTCTGCCTCTGGATCATATCTGACATATTTGTTCAATCCTGTGTGGTCATTATATCACAAATTAAAGCTGAACAACCACTGAAGGCAACTCAACCCTTCATTTGTGAGACAATCAGCGAAAATTGATCCAACAGATATGAGCCAGTCCATTGGGCAATGTCGCACATGTCACGTGCCACATGTCACACGTGTCACATGTCACACATCATGTGATGTGTCACCCACCATGTCGCACTTTGAAAGAGACTCAAAGTTCTTGACAATTAAAATGGTGTAATATTCCTGAAATGTGTACCAATGAATGGCAATCAATTTATAATATTTATCAAGGGAATCCAATCATACCGAAATTTCGACACTCCAATAAACTTTGTAACTTGTAATACATCATTAATCCTGCAGGGCTATAAAGCTATCCTTAAAGTCCATGCAATCGATTTACATCAAAACCCAATGATGACATGCCTGATAATCATAGCAATTTTCATGATTGTAAAATCATGACCATTGTAAATCATTGTAATTATAAATTGTAAATATAAATTTACCATAATTGTACAAAATTTGAGAATGAACATCAATAATAATCAGCATATGACAATCATGATGACAATGATGAATCTCATCAATAATGAGAGAAAACAATGAGAATGAGAAACAATGAGAGAAATGAGAAAACAATGAGAACTATGAAAGGTGAAAACAGGTAAAAGAAGAAGCAAAAGAGGAGGAAAGGAGAAGGAAAGGGGGGAGGAAAAGGGTGGGGAAGGGAGGAGGAGAAGTGGCAGAATGCCAAGGGAGGAATGAGGAATTAATACTATGCGAAATACGACACTCATTGTATTTTAACCTAAAGATAGCTGTGTATCATTGGCCGCACTCATGACTCCCTTACAAGGCTGTGAGATTATATGGTAAATACTGTCTCCCTCTCGAACTTCTGTGCGAGCCATTACACTCACCTGTGTATTTTTTTTAACCATTTCAACTGTGTCGTACCATGGCACTCATCACTTTAACACTATGGGGCCATATTCTTTAGGGAGAGGGAGAAATTTTTAAAAGTGAGAATGAAGAACACAAACCCACACACACAAAAACACATAAAGCCACATAATGAGGTGATATGCTAAATCAACATGGGATCCAATGGGATATGGGATCAACAATCCTTTACATGCCTCATACAATCAGTAATATAACATGATTTGGAGGGGATGGATAATGGTAGAATGAAGTTAGGGTTAAGATTGGGTTGGGGTCAACAAATTCATGTACATGTAAATTCATTCATGTATAAACAGATCACAATATATTTCATCATTGGTTTCCCTCCATTTAATTGCCTTGGCAAATGTCATAGGATCTTATATCAATAAATTCCCTTTTTAAAATCTTAAAAGACAGATGAAATATAAAATGATCAAAGGTACATTGGATGGTTCTATTTTTTAGAGATTACGGATCACAGTAGCATGGGATTGGCTCACATTAAATTTCATCTTGATTGAAGGATTTTTAGCTGTGGTCCAAGATGGCCGCCGCCATAAAAATCCTAAAAATATATATATATTTTTTCTAATCAGGATGTAAAGAGGTTACATTTAAAAAATCGCTTCTGATTCCATAGATAAGTGGACACAACACCAAACGGTTACCATGGGCAACCTGCCTGCACGCATTCCAGTGGCAGGGTCAGTGTGTGCACATCTTACGGGACCCAGGACACAACACCAAACGGTTACCATGGGCAACCTGCCTGCACGCATTCCAGTGGCAGGGTCAGTGTGGAAAAGAATGCCTATTTTTGGACTGTCTGTCGACTCGTGCAGACAAATTGGCTAAATGCTAAACAATGCTAAATACTAAACTCACTTTTTGTTACCACACTGGAAATGCATGTTTGAAAATCGAATCCAGCCGATTTTACCATTATTTGGCTTACTGTACAGACGCTGTTATCATCGCTTTAATCGCTTTTAAAAAATCGCTTGAAAAATCGCTTTTTACAAAAACCGCGAATATGATTATAAATCAAATAGTGTCCATTCTGCAATCTGCTCGTCTGTGGTCACAACCCAAGCAGGATCTCAACCATTATTTTAACGGGAAAATCGACACACTTATAAGTCATTTAATCACGAAAACGAGCAGAGATTAGAATGCAGACCATTGCTGGAAATCATTTTAAAGATATTTACAAAATTGACGTTCTATTTCATGAATTCATGACATTCATGAAATGAGCAAGAAATATACAAAATCCATATTTCAGTTGTACATGACAAGACGAATGCAGCACCTGTTGGCGAACGCCCGGGGTTCGTTAGTGGCTCTTTGCAATCGTCTCATTAAACTCGTAAAATGTACCGAAAAAAAATTCAAATTACAGAAAAAACAAAAAAATAATTGATTATTAATTTTAAAAAATTTTTTTTTTATCGTCATGACTTCTGAAATTTTAAAACAAATCCTTCATGAAAGCACAGCACCTTTTCTAAAGACACCAAGCTTTAGTGGATATTTGTGACAGTTCATGGCACCATCCCTCAAAAATGCGTATACATAAATTTTGGAAGAAGAAAAAAATTGGCATGATTTCTGAAACCTGTTAAAGGCCTCGTGTTTTTTCCTTCCACACATCAACAAACGTACACAAAACTCAAACACTGAACTATTTTCACAGATTAACATCAGACTACACAGATAACAAACAAAAGCTTACCTGGGCAGTTGAGTCCCTACGGGCCACCACTTGTAGAATAATAATTTTAACTACTGTTCTACTTCAGAAACTTCAGAAACTCGTTTTAGCAAAATCAATGTTTTATTCACTTTTGAGAATTTGTTGTATACTAAGCCGAGATCTTTAATGAGTCTTTGTTCCAGAGTTTGTTGAAGCTCGTTTGGTCGGTCTTTTGAAGCTCGTTCAGTAGGTCTTCTGAAGCTCGTTCAGTTGTTGACAATCTCCAGTTGGTTGATCAGTTTCAACTGGTCTTCAGTTTTCACTCCTCTTCAGTTCACTGTCCCAGTCCACTCTTCTCTCTCTCCTCGCAACTTTCTCCTGGTTTTAAAGCCCCAAACTCCTTTGATGTTGCAGAGCATGCAGGGTGTTCCTTATCCAAAAAACCTTATATGGCTTTCTTGGCCAGCAAATACTTATTTCTGTTCAAGAGGTCAAATACTCTGACCTGCTGAAAAAGAATTTGCAGCGTGTGCGCAGTGCCCTGAACAGAGGCTATTAATGATCGACAGGTGGCGGTCCAAGAGCGTTACACATTCTTGTCTGAAATTAACTCTCCTGACCACATGTTAATGCTAGTTCTATGCTCTTTTGCTCATTCGTAAAGTAAAACATAATTCCACTTTAAACAAGATTACATTGATATATATTCTAACAATATTGTCAATATGAATATTTAATCCCTGACAAATCCCTCCTTGAGAGAATGCCAACCCCCTCCCCGCCATCACGGTCTTCTCTCTAACTCACAATCCCACGAGATATGCGGAAAGGACGACCCAAAACCAATTATCTTCTTTTTGATTCGTATATAAACATCATTAAAAGTAAATAATGACCTCGGCCAAAGTTCAAATGACGTGGGTTTAATCTCTACATGAGAGAATTCCACATAGCTATTTGGGCGGTGTATATGCTAACAGATCCCTGCCTCTATCGATCTTGACAAGGCCGTAACACCTATAGGCCCAAAATCCTTTTAACTGTTGACTTGGTAATTTTTACAATGAAGGAAACATTAACAATGTTGTTAAAGTTTATTTTGTGATTAATTTGTGATTGGAGTTATGTTGTTTGGAATTACGTGGTGGTGAAGTGTTTTTATTAACGTGGTGGTGAAGTGTTTATCATTTTGTGGTGGTGGGGTGTTTCTAATTATGTGGTGTTGAGGTGTTTTTAATTATGTGGTGGTGAGGTGTGTTCAACTACTTGGTGGTGAGGTGTGTTGAATTACGTGGTGGTGAGGTGTGTTGAAATACGTGGTGGTGAGGTGTGTTGAATTACGTGGTGGTGAGGTGTGTTGAATTACGTGGTGGTGAGGTGTGTTGAATTACGTGGTGGTGAGGTGTTTTGAATTACGTTGTGGTGAGGTGTTTTGAATTTCGTAGTGGTGAGGTGTTTTGAATTTTGTGTTGGTGAGGTGTTTTGAATTACATGGTGGTGAGGTGTTTGGAATTATGTGATGGTGAGGTATTTTTAATTATGTGGTGGTGAGGTGTTTTGAATTATGTGGTGGTGAGGTATTTTGAATTATGTGGTGGTGAGGTGTTTTGAATAATGTGATGGAGAGGTGTTTTGAATAATGTGGTGGAGAGGTGTTTTGAACTACATGGTGCTGAGGTGTTTTGAATTACGTGGTGGTGAGGTGTTTTATATGATGTGGTGGTGAGGTGTTTTGAATTATTTGGTGGTGAGGTGTTTTGAATTACGTGATGGTGAGATGTTTTCAATTACTTGGTGGTGAGGTGTTTTGAATTATGTGGTGGTGAGGTGTTTTTATTTACGTGGTGGTGAAGTTTTTAATTTTGTGGTGGTGAGGTGTTTTTAATTACATGATGGTGGTGAGTTGTTTTAAATTATGTGGTGGTGAGGTGTTTTGAATTACTTGATGGTGAGGTGTTTTCAACTACTTGGTGGTGAGGTGTTTTCAACTACTTGGTGGTGAGGTGTTTTCAACTACTTGGTGGTGAGGTGTTTTCAACTACTTGGTGGTGAGGTGTTTTCAACTACTTGGTGGTGAGGTGTTTTCAACTACTTGGTGGTGAGGTGTTTTGAATTACTTGGTGGTGAGGTGTTTTGAATTACTTGGTGGTGAGGTGTTTTGAATTACGAGATGGTGAGGTGTTTTGAATTACGTGGTGGTGAGGCGTTTTGAATTATGTGGTGGTGAGGTATTTTGCATTATGTGGTGGAGGTGTAATCGTCCCCAACTTCCAGTCTGCACCTACCCCTCCCATATGTATGTGCTGAGGGGTTCTTTTTTGAAACAAACAAAAAAAATTCAACCTAAATCTTCAACGTATTGTTGCGGTTTTGAGAACCCACACAGGTACCATCATTAAAGGTTAAAGGTTGCACCCCATAGCTAGGCCACAAGAAACACGTAGGTCACCTTAGAACGTTAGTTATTTCATAGTATGTGTTTAGGATAAGGCCATTTCCAATAGTTGCATCTGCGTTGTGTAAAACAAATAAGAGTAGGCCCCGTTCGTCCATTTTGTGGCCCCCCCTCCAAATCGACCTCGTTGGGCAGCATCCATCCCGCGCCCTGATTTGGCTAATACACCTCCTTTGCCAGCAGCGTTCGCTGCCCTTGGGCTTCCGCTCGAACCAGCCCAAATGCCACGAGGTAAGGCCCGAAAAGGGGGCAGAGCGCAAGGGTGGGGGTGTGGCCACGTCAAGCAGCCGTCAAAGGCGGAGCCAGTAAGCCCTCAACAGCCAATCAGGGCTGAGGCGACATCGCCTGACGGGGTGTGGCTGGACATTCCAGAGGGTTCGCTGGGCGTGGCAATATAACCCTTCGCGCGAGGCCCCCACCTCAGTTATGATGGGAGAGGCGCTTGGTTCGTGTAACGAGTGATGAGAAGGGAGAGGCGCTCATCAGTTGTGGTATTCAGTTATGAGGAGGACAAGCTCTGTGAGTTGAGTTACGAGGATTGATTGTGCTTTACAAGGGACGGGCACGCGGCACGCATTGCAGAGGACTGCAGCGTGCAGAAGGTCTTTTGTGGGAAGGCACCATTGGTAACATCATTGGGGGAGCGGCGCATGGTACATAGCAATACCGGGAGCGTGTATAAAGGCGCTGGTACACCTATTGCATACGCGATATAATCGCCAGCCAACCGACCTTTCCCCGATATATAACTGTCCGCCTCGCGCCTACGCCACGCGGAGAGCTGCCTGCCGTCTTCCATCATCTGCACGGTACGAGTCGGGGACCGGACGAGATGTGGACCCTCAACCCGACCGTCTACAAACCCCGTGTGAGTGAGCCTGAGGGTGAGTCTGAGTGTGAACGGGCCCGTGTCCAGGGAATAAGTAAGACTGTATAAGGCTGCCCTGTGTATCTGCTTCTTCCTCTTCATTGTACATTGCTCTTTCTCTTCCTCTTCTTCCTGTGTAAATAGTAATAAACCAATCTGTTCTTCCTGTCTTTCCTGATTCGACCGTCTTAGTGATTTCTCCATTGGGTACGCGTGGCACGATTGACAACCGCTCGAATCGGGTTTAGTACCTGCTAATGGCCCGGATCGCGGCTCGCTTCGCTCGGCGTGTCCACTAACGCTGTGGTTTGGGTGGGGTTATTTTCCTTGCTTCACGGCCAGTGTTAGTACTTAGGTAATAGGACTAATTCGACCAACAACCCTATTTAACACCGACAGGAAGGAACGTGATAGCCCCGGGATCGTGTCGGCCAGTAAAAGGACAAGGGGATTAATCCCCCCTTGATAAGGGGAAGGCCGAAGTTGGAGATCCGCAACAGTATATAAAAATGTAATATCACAAACACTACAAATACATTTGTGCAAAATAATTGTTTGTATTATGATTGGTGTAAATCATGACAACACAACAACTCAGGTACAGTCATTATCCTCACCTAAAATAAGCCTGTTCCTCAGTAGCGACACGTGGTGAGGCGAGCGTAGCGAGCCGAGCCAAGCTAGTATCTATACAAGGGAATAATAAAATTTATGCTAAATTAAAAAGGCAATGCAGGGATGACAAACGACAGTCTAAAAAATGTTCTAAACAAGATCGGGATGATGTTGGTTTAGAGTAGCTAACAGTGTTGCCATCACATAACAATCCGACATCACTGCCTCATTTACACTTCATCAGTTATCGCTTCAAGCTTCTACAAACACTTCACTGGTTACAACAGTACTTGATTACTCCTGTAGTGTCGCCACATACTGAGACTGAACAAATTATCAGCCCAAGGACAATGTTATAATATCAGTACATGATCATCAACTTCTTACAAACTGCATGAACATCTCCAATAACAGCATTCTATAATTATCTGCATTTGTGATTAATTACTCTAAGTTGATTAAAAAAAAGAAAAGTAGGAAGGACAACTGAGGCTGCAAGAAGTCCCTGAAATTATATCGGAGCTTCTTATACTTATGCAGAAATTAAATATAGGAGCTTCTAATACTTTTAGCTTGGCCTAGCCCAAGACAATAGTCTGGAGGCAGTGATGTTGGGATTGTTATGTGATGGCAATACTGTTAGCTACTCTAAACCAACATCATCACTATCTTGTTTAGGACCTTTTTTAGACTGTAGTTTGTCATCCCGACATTGCCTTTTTAATTTAGCATAAATTTTTTTATTCACTTGTTTCTGTAATTTTTTACAATGTGGAATAACACAATGGTATATGGTACTCAGAGGATAACCCATCTTTGAACAAAAGTGCCAAGATATCTTACTCAGCAATGTCAAACACTGCACATGTGTTCCTATATTGTCATACAGTGCATTCAGAAAGTATTCAGACCCCTTCACTTTTTTCACATTTTGTTATGTTGCAGCCTTATGCTGAAATCGTTTAAATTCATTTTTTCCCTCTTCAATCTACACTCAATACCCCATAATGACAAAGAGAAAACAGGATTTTAGAAAGTTTTGCAAATTTATTAGAAAGAAAAAACTGAAATATCACATTTACATAAGTATTCATACCCTTTGCCATGACACTTGAAATTTAGCTCAGGTGCCTCCCATTTCTCTTGATCATCTTTGAGATGTTTCTACACCTTGATTGGAGTCCACCTGTGGTAAATTCAATTGATTGGACATGATTTGGAAAGGCACACACCTGTCTATATAAGGTCTCACAGCTGACAATGCATATCAGAACAAAAACCAAGCCATGAGGTCGAAGGAACTGTCTGCAGAGCTCAGAGACAGGATTGTGTCGAGGCACAGATCTGGGGAAGCCCACGAAAACTCGTGTGTTGACTCGTGTCTGTCAACACACGAGTTGAACTCGTGTTAACACACGAGTGTGTTAACACACGAGTAACTCGTCTGTCAACACACGAGTTGAACTCGTGAGCAACGAGCTACAGTCAACACACGAGTTGAACTCGTGTGTTGACTGTAGCTCGTTGCTCAATATAGCATCGTCACTGTCTACCTCACATGCTTTCATTACATGATTGAAGTCTCCACTGTTGAGTGCTTCATCAAGGCTGGCAGTACATTTGTAGCTTCTAATTGCAGCATAGACAAGACGCAAGAGAGAATTCAAGATGGGAAAATGGGTTGATGCTGATCTCAGGCTTCGAAGCCTACTTTTGCAATCACTACCGGTATAACAAAGCAAGCTGTGCCCCTTACGTTTAACAGACTTATGATGCACCATTTGAAAGTTCTCGTCTGACTCGAGGACAACTTTAGTGTAATGATTATTAGGGCAGTTTTCATCACAAGTGTGTAAAAAAAATTCGTACCTCACGCATGGGTTTTTCAAAGTCAGACTTGAACTCTAATATTGTGGAAACTTCTGACTCGGTAAGCAGTTTGCACTTGCTAGAGCACTTTGAAATACGAGCCTTTTTCCATTGTGCCATCTGCAGACTTATATGCTGGCCTGCACGAGCCATTCTGATCAATATTGTTCTCATCAACAGTATTACCTTCCACATTAAACAGGTAGACTGCCTCATAAAAGAATGGCTCATTATGAGTGTTGTGGAAATCATTCAAGTCCACAACTTTAGTCCATCTCTTGGTTTAATTCCATTAAGACCTTTGACATCATTCTGCAAATACAGGAATGCAATAGAAATAAGGTTTGGCATCACATAGGTCAATCCATAATATAGTTCCATGAAAGCAAGCATAATATTCTATGCGGTACGTACCGTTAGCGAGTCTACTAGTCATTGCAGCATGTCACAGGAGAAGTCGCCCAGAGCAGCGGCCGCATCGGGTCTTATAGCCGCGCCCCCCTAGCGGTGTCAGCAAGCATCACCTGGGTTCAGCGTTAATACGATTTCACTACATTCTCCCCACCGTTAGAATTACACTGCCGCGCGGCTAGAATCGAGTGAGCGTCAGCATTAACAGGGTGCGGAATGATGGTATCAGTCGGCCCAACCGTACCGGTCCGGGCGGCGAATTTCCCTGCCAGCACGGGTCCGAAATTCCCCGGGTACGGCATCACGTAACCCAGAGACCCTGGCGTCGGAGTAGCTGCCGGAGTCAGGTGACGGAGGGGGGGGGGGTACCGCCAAGCCGTCAGGTAAAGGTGGATGTGGCGAAGGGAGGGTCGGCAGACGTTCAGTGACGGAAGTGTCGGAAGAGTCCATAGTCTCATAGATTGGCTCGTCCGGTTCCTTATAAGGGTCGGTGACCCCGCATGGGGCAAGATGGCATACGGAGACTGTGGACTCACGCCCATCTGCCGTCGTCACACGTGCATGCTCGAGATTAGCCTGGAGTACCTGCACTTTGTCCACTAAGGGGTCGTACTTGCTCGTGCGAACCGCCCGTTTGAGATGGGCCGGCCCGGGCTCAGCGAGCCAACTGGGTAAAGACCGTATACACCCCGTGCTCCTCGGGTGGTGGAAAAGTCTCTCGTGGGGAGTCTGGTTGGTGGCCGTACATAGTAGAGCCCTGATCAAGTTCAGCACCACAGGTAGCGACCAAGCCCATTTATCTAGGCCCCGGCCGAGGGTCCGGAGGTTGAGCACGACGGCCCTCCATATAATCCCGTTGAAGCGTTCGATCTGCCCATTCGCTTGGGGTCTGTACGGCGTGGTATAACTACAAGCGACGTTATTTTGGAGCAAGTAGCCTCTCACTTCCTGAGACAAAAAGACCGCACCCCGATCAGTATGCACGTAGGCCGGGTACCCAAACATAGAGAACAAATTCTGCAGGCATCGCATTACCATGGCAGCCGTCATATCCACGCACGTATAAGCAAAAGGAAACCGCGAGTACTCATCGACGATAGTGAGCAGATAGCGAGAGTTACTCGACACCGGCAACGGGCCCTTGAAATCCATCGCCAATCTTTCCCATGGCCTCGTAGCCCTAACCAGCGTCCCCATGGGAGGGTTATAGAAACGTGGTTTGATTTCCGCGCATATAGCGCAGTCGCGACAGATACGGCGGATATCGTCAATCGAGTACGGTAGATTGCCACGTCGCACAAAATGAGCGAAACGCGTTACGCCCGGATGCCCCGCAGTTTCATGCAAAGCGCGTAGGCCCTCCAGAGTGACGATGCCCGTGCACGTAACCGGTCTCGATAAGGCGTCGGCGACCTGGTTATCCTTCCCCGGGCGGTATTTGATAGTGTAGCAGAAGTCGGCAAGCTCTATACGCCAGCGAGTGATTTTCTCATTCTTAATGCGCTGGGCGTGTAAGGTGTCGTACATGAACGCAACACTTTGTTGGTCCGTGATGATTTGGAAGCATCGCCCGAGTAAGTACGGGCGCCATCGCCGAATCGACTCGACGATCGCGTACGCTTCCTTTTCGACAGACGAATGTCTCCGCTCAGCGGAGGTAAGAGTCCGTGAAAAGAAAGCCACCGGACGCCCTCCTTGGGAGAGGCTCGCCGCTATGGCATGATCTGAGGCATCACTTTCTAGGACGAAAGATCCGCTCTCGTCGATCGTCGCCACAGCGGCACTGGCGATGTCGGCCTTAAGGCCTCCAAAGGCCGCCAAAGCGGCCTGACGCAGAGGGAAAGTGTTGCAGGCCACAAGGGGGCGAAGTTTCGCAGAGAAATTTTGGACCCACTTAGTGTAATGGGCGAATAGCCCGAGAGCGCGCTTCAGGGACGCCCGATCGCTGGGAGGGGCCATGTCGAGCAGAGGTCGCAGACGCTCCTTATCCGGAGCGACAGAGCCATGGGTCACGGTGTACCCCAGAAGATCTATCTTGCGTAGGGAGTATTGACACTTAGCCTCGTTCATGGTTAAGCGATACCTTTGCGCGACCTCGAGGAAGCGCTTCAGATTAGCATCATGGTGCCCTTGGTCATACCCACAAACCGTAAGATTGTCTAGATAGACATAAACATCGGTCAAGTTCTCCCTCGCAATGAGGTCATCCATGGCCCTCTGAAAACAGGTGACCCCGTTCGTCACCCCAAAAGGCAATCGAGTAAACTGGTACAACCGTTGCCCCGACTCAAATGCGGTATAGATACGATCGGCCCTAGAGATAGGGATCTGATGATACGCACTACGGAGATCGAGAGTGCTGTAGACCGAGTATTGGGCCACCTGTCGCACCAGCGCGTCCATCCCCGGAAGGGGGTAGGCATCCAGCTGTGTAAAGCGGTTAATCGTTTGGGAATAGTCGTTTACCATGTGTCTGCGGTGTGCTTCGCTTCGCACCACTAAGACCTGGGCCCGCCACGCGACCGGCTAGGTTCTATGATACCGTCTTTCAAGAGCTGAGCAGTCTCTCCCGCAATGAATTGCATGTCTGCTCGAGAGTAGCGCCGTAATTTTACCGCCACAGGTGTACAGTCGGAGGTTAAATTGGGGAACAGCGAAAGTGGCTGGATTTCCATTTTCGCTAGGGCACACACAGCAAGCGTGTCAGGCCCACCAAACTCCATTTCCAGTCGTCCATGTCGCTTAAGAAAATCGTGTCCCAACAGAATATCAGCACATAAAGCAGGTAAGACCATGAGGTGCACATCTGGGAAAACCCGTCCCTTTATCACGAGTTTCAATCGACATTCCCCCTTCGTGCTGAGCCGAAGTCCCTGGGAAGCCATGAAGATCCGTCTCGTAGCCCCCAAGACCTGCCAACCATGCCTGTGCACTAGTCGCTGATCGATAAAACTATCCGTAGACCCTGTATCCACCAAGGCATGCACACAATGGCCCTCGACCATGAGGGGAATAATGGCTTGAGCCAGGCCGGATGAGCCTGCTGGGAGTGGGACCGAACCACCTGTGCGAGTCGGTCGCGCCTCGCGGGTGGATCCTATGCCAGCTGCTGTTTTCCGGGCATCAGAGGGTGTCCATGGAGTTTCGTATAAGTTGTCAGGGAGCGTTCCCATGCAATCAGCAGTTCTGCGGTCGTTGCCGGAGTATTCGTTGTTCATGGGGCATTCGTTGAAGCTGTCAGAGAGCTTTCCCATGCATTCCGCAGTTTCGCGGTCTTTGGCGGAGTTAGAGCCGTCAGAGAGCTCCCCCATGCGGTCCGCTGTCTTGCCATTCAAAATCGCTGTTTGACGAGTATGGGCCTCCGTAGTTTGTACCAAACACGTGTCGCCGCCAGAGGACGCTGTACGCTCTTGAGAGACGTGACGGTTACGTACCGCTGGGGTTTGGCGTAGCCCCAAAGTCCCTCGCGTTGCCTGGAGTCTAGTCAAGGACGCACGTTCCGTGTCCGATTGAGGATGAGACAGTTGTGGCTGTTCGGTGTCTCTTGCCAAGGTCGGTTGGGCGACCAGGGGCCCGCGAGGAGGGGCCCTGCCCATCAAAGCCGGGTAAGGCGCCGTGTTCCGTGCTCGGCCCATAGGCTCTGCAATAAGCCCATTCAAGGTCGTGCGCGGCCGCGAACCACGTGCGATTTTCCGGCACACTTTTGCATAGTGCCCCTTTTGCGAGCACATATGGCATATTGCGTCCCGAGCCGGACACACTAACCGGGGATGTCGTTGACCCCCCACAGAAGTAGCATGTGGCTCCGCGTAAGGCCTTGGGTCTGGCCATAGCGGCAGCCGTCAGGATCCCCGGATCCTCTGCCAGGGCAACCTGGAGTTCCGCGAGCGGGTCCGCTCCCGGTTCTTCGGCGGTAGCACTCTCCGGCCGTGCGTGTAGCGAGGTCCCCGCCAAGAGGCGCGTGCGATCATAGTCGTTCGACTGCAGCCGCGCTTCGGTATATACTTTTCCTTGTTCTAGAGCCGCCGTGAAGGTCAGGTCGGTCTTCTCCAAGAGCTTGAGCCTGAGGTCCTGAGAGGAGACTCCGGAGACGAAAGCGTCTAGGAGAAGGTCATCTTAAACCTGCTCGTGAGTCCGTGGCTCCTGAGTGCTGTCTTACAGGAGTTACCAGAGCTCCTGGGCATAGTGATCCATCGACTCGTTTGGTTGCTAGCGTCGTGATGACAGCAAATGCCGAGCATACACCACACTCCTTTTCTTTATGTACAATCGCTTGAGCTCCGCAACAGTGAGGTCGTACGTCGCACATCGTGCAATACTGTTGTCCACCTTGTAGTCGACTTTGGACTGGAGCGCTGCTAGCTTCGCGGCAGCTGTCGGCATGGCGTCCTGGTCAGCGAACTGGTTCTCCAAAGTTTTCAACCAGTGAGTCAGTTGCAAACCAGCATCCGGGGCTTGCGGGTCGGCGCAGAATTGCGATACCACCAGCATCTTGTTTCCCGCCATGTCCGTAGATCTTAATGGAATTAAGTGTTGTGAAAATCATTCAAGTCCACAACTTTAGTCCATCTGTTGGTTTAATTCCATTAAGACCTTTGACATCATTCTGCAAATACAGGAATGCAATAGAAATAAGGTTTGGCATCACATAGGTCAATCCATAATATAGTTCAATGAAAGCAAGTGTAATATTCTATGCGGTACGTACCGTTAGCGAGTCTACTAGTCATTGTAACATGTCACAGGAGAAGTCGCCCAGAGCAGCGGCCGCATCGGGTCTTATAACCGCGCCCCCCTAGCGGTGTCAGCAAGCAGCGAGCATCACCTGGGTTCAGCGTTAATACGATTTCACTACAATGAGCACAGTGCAAACCCTCACCAAAGTCTCCCCTTTCTTTTATCTCAAGGCTACATATTGACCTGATAGCCTGAAGCAAGTCCCCAGCATACTGCTTACGCATCTGAAGGGCCTCGTTTAGCTCTTAGCTGCTAGAGATGACACAGCTTTCTTGCAAGAGTAACTATGGTCATTGTTTTGGATATATTTGGGTGTTTCTTTTTGAAAGCTTTGACTAAAGCTTCAGCATTGCAGAGTAGTTTCTTGCTCACCTCAAGAACATACTGATGCTTTGTATAAGGCTTAGGTTCAGCTAGTTCATACCTCCGCCTCATGTCTGCACAACGCTGGACTCTGTTCTTCGTGTGACATGTCCGAGCACACTGTGGAATGGACTTGGCCTTCTTTAGATAGTGTGCACGACGAGCAGCTTGTTGTTTATGTCTGTGAGTACTGTAGTACACATGACGAACAGCTTTTATTATATTGCTGTGAGCAATGTAGTGTCTTTTAAAAGCAGCTTTGAGCTCGTCTCTGTGAGCACTATTGTACTCACTACAAGCAGCTTTGAGTTCGTATCTGTGAGCACTATTGTACTCACTACAATCAGCTTTGAGTTCGTATCTGTGAGCACTATTGTACTCACTACAAGCAGCTTTGAGTTCGTATCTGTGAGCACTATTGTACTCACTACAAGCAGCTTTGAGCTCGTCTCTGTGAGCACTATTGTACTCACTACAAGCAGCTTTGAGCTCGTCTCTGAGCACTATTGTACTCACTACAAGCAGCTTTGAGCTCGCCTCTGTGAGCACCATTGTACTCACTACAAGCAGCTTTGAGCTTGTCTCTGAGCACTATTGTACTCACTACAAGCAGCTTTGAGCTCGTCTCTGTGAGCACTATTGTACTCACTACAAGCAGCTTTGAGCTTGTCTCTGAGCACTATTGTACTCACTACAAGCAGCTTTGAGCTCGCCTCTGTGAGCACCATTGTACTCACTACAAGCAGCTTTGCTCTCGTCTCTGTGAGCACTATTGTATTTATCGAAAGCAGCTTTGCGCCTTACAGAGCCCCCTGCATTGCTATCTTTAGAGACAGACTTTGTCTCCTCACTTTCATCGAGGTACTTGTCACGTGCCCGTGATAAAATCATCTGCTTCTTATTTGCATAATATTGTTACAGACGTGGTTTTGATGTTACGATGGGCCGAGCGGATGGTCCAACCGCGACCTAACAGGATCCCCAATTGGCCCGATTCCACCCGACGTTGACCAGATCGCACCGCAGATATTCAATCGGGAAACCTCTAAAGCGACCGAAAGAGAAGGAAAAGAGAAGAAGACAGAGTACGGAGGAAGAACAGATTTATTATACACACACAAGCAAAAAGAAAGAGCGACCAAAATTATTTACAAGCAATGGATGGAAGAAGCAGTCACACAGTGCATCGTTAGCTTATCCTATTCAATTTACTTAACCCCAGGACAACGAGTAGGACAGACGACGTTCACACTTACACGCGGGATATTGCAGGCAGGTAGGGCTTGAGGTGGATTGCTGGAGGGGGAGGCAGGGTCGGAGGCAGCAGCTCTCAATTCCTCGCGCTTTTGGCGGGAAAACCCTCCGTCGCGTATCCGCTGCCGATGCTGTAGACGTCACGCGCTGGCTCGGGCACACCTGCTCCTCTCCTTCTGGTGGAGCCGTCTCCCTCCTTTCAGCGCGTCTCTCCAAAGCTGGTTTCCTCTCCGAGTACCTCTCCTCTTTGGCTTGGAGCGTCTCGCACCTCACCGCTCACCGCTCCTCTTGTATGTCGCCTCTTCGCTCATCTCCCAGGTCATCTGGTGAAGCAGTCCCTTACAGTCGCTTTTATCACTCGGGGCGGAATCAAGCCGCCGGCTGCGAGGGCACGCCTACCGGGTCGCTCACCGCGGTGCTGGTTGGCCAAGTGGGGTTGGCTCACTCCTCCCCTCTATGACGAGGTGGAGACACGCCTTTCTTCTCCGAGATTAGCACATGGGCAATGGCGGCTTGCGGGATTGAACACCACTCGCACCGCTTTTGAAAGGAACTTTGGAGAGCGGAGATGATTGGGGAAATTGGAAGGGCCTACGCTTATTTCGTTTGATACAATGCAGAGTCAATCTAGTGGGAAACACATATTTAGCCTACATAGGATAAGGAAATACACTATTTAAAAAGATATATCGTGGCCTGTGTGTAAGTTTCATGGAATTAACTAGGAGGACGGCTGCGACCATTATTTACATTACGAGGGTGTTACACATAACAAAACCATACTTTTCACATTCGTTACACTTCCTCCAAAATTGTTACACTTCTCAAAAAACCGTTACACTTCTCAAATTCGTTACACTTCTCAAAACCGTTACAATATTTTCTATTTTGGGCTCTTTTCTTTTGCTGAGCAGAAAGCATATTGGAGGAAGCTACTGTAGCGGTGCTTTCCCTTTGATAGACCGGATAACATCCGTTCGCTCCTCGAATGTAACTGGTGTGGTTTGAAGCCTTGAAGGTTTCCCTCCAACCAATAGGGTGGGGACAGAGGGGAAGGGTGGGGACAGAGGGGAAGGGTGGGGACAGAGGGGAAGGGTGGGGACAGAGGGGAAGGGTGGGGACAGAGGGGAAGGGTGGGGACAGAGGGGAAGGGTGGGGACAGAGGGGAAGGGTGGGGACAGAGGGGAAGGGTGGGGACAGAGGGGAAGGGTGGGGACAGAGGGGAAGGGTGGGGACAGAGGGGAAGGGTGGGGACAGAGGGGAAGGGTGGGGACAGAGGGGAAGGGTGGGGACAGAGGGGAAGGGTGGGGACAGAGGGGAAGGGTGGGGACAGAGGGGAAGGGTGGGGACAGAGGGCAAGGGTGGGGACAGAGGGCAAGGGTGGGGACAGAGGGCAAGGGTGGGGACAGAGGGCAAGGGTGGGGACAGAGGGGAAGGGTGGGGACAGAGGGGAAGGGTGGGGACAGAGGGGAAGGGTGGGGACAGAGGGGAAGGGTGGGGACAGAGGGGAAGGGTGGGGACAGAGGGGAATGGTGGGGACAGAGGGGAATGGTGGGGACAGAGGGGAATGGTGGGGACAGAGGGGAATGGTGGGGACAGAGGGGAATGGTGGGGACAGAGGGGAATGGTGGGGACAGAGGGGAATGGTGGGGACAGAGGGGAATGGTGGGGACAGAGGGGAATGGTGGGGACAGAGGGGAATGGTGGGGACAGAGGGGAAGGGTGGGGACAGAGGGGAAGGGTGGGGACAGAGGGGAAGGGTGGGGACAGAGGGGAAAGGTGGGGAAAGAGGGGAAGGGTGGGGACAGAGGGGAAGGGTGGGGACAGAGGGGAAGGGTGGGGACAGAGGGGAAGGGTGGGGACAGAGGGGAAGGGTGGGGACAGAGGGGAAGGGTGGGGACAGAGGGGAAGGGTGGGGACAGAGGGGAAGGGTGGGGACAGAGGGGAAGGGTGGGGACAGAGGGGAAGGGTGGGGACAGAGGGGAAGGGTGGGGACAGAGTGGAAGGGTGGGGACACAGGGGAATGGTGGGGACAGAGGGGAAGGGTGGGGACAGAGGGGAAGGGTGGGGACAGAGGGGAAGGGTGGGGACAGAGGGGAAGGGTGGGGACAGAGGGGAAGGGTGGGGACAGAGGGGAAGGGTGGGGACAGAGGGGAGGGGCGGAGCCTCTCGGGAGGAATTTATTTATGCACGGGGGAGATGCGGAAGACACTCTCGTGGTTTTCACTGTTTTGCTTACTTGAAGTGTCAATAAAACATATAATACACTCGAACTGAAAGTGTCCTCGATAAACTACCATGAGAGTACGAAAAGATACTCGAACTTTCGTTTTGTATCAGTGGGTGGGGCCGACGTTTTTTATTTGCGTCATTCCGACGTTAGTATGTAGAGTCGAGAGTGCCAGCGCACTCTCTGATAATAGTTTTGTAAAATTAACTTCAACTAGGGCATGCCCGTACTATATATATATCTAAAAGTATATCCCCCCCCCCCCTCTATTTACATGCAATGGTTTGGTCCAAAGCGAACGGCTTGCGAGTACGGTGACAATCCCCCCCCCCCCTCTATTTACATGAAATGGTTTGGTCCAAAGCGAACGGCTTGCGAGTACGGTGACAATCCCCCCCCCCCCTCTATTTACATGAAATGGTTTGGTCCAAAGCGAACGGCTTGCGAGTACAGTGACAATCCCCCCCCCCCCCCTATTTACATGAAATGGTTTGGTCCAAAGCTAACGGCTTGCGGAGTTTGGTAAAGAAATCGCCATCGCGTGCACAAATGCGCAGGAAAGCGAAAGAATCGCAAATTAGTTGTAATTAGTTTTAAAACATAGTTTAACGCCCGAGCGAGTTTAACGCAATCGCAAATCGCATCGCAAAGCGAAAGAATCGCAAATTAGTTTTAATTAGTTTTAAAACATAGTTTAACGCCAACATAGCGCCAACATAGTTTGCCGACGGGAAATAAATGAATACGCTCTCAAATGTGCCATCCGAGGCAAAGTCTGTTCGCCACGTTCGGCACACGTGATAGCTCGCTGCTCTCTGATTGGTTGAATCGTTTTTTGGACATAGCTCGGTAACTACTTCTGCGATTAATTTAAAACCTTGAAAAGGCACATCCTCGGGTCCCCAGCAATATACCTGGCAAGTTTCAAGTATATCGGACCCGTGGTTGTCGAGAAACAGCGGTCACAGACAAACATACATACAAACATACAAACATACAAACATACACACAGAGATTGCTGGAATTATAGATAGATGAAGAACTTTATCAAAATAAGATAAAAGTACTTATCTGTAGTATCCAAATCCTGGTTCTGATAAATCAGAAGACCTCGGCAATAGTTGAGTAGATTCTCGCCACACAAATACAGTCACTATAAATCATCAGAAAGACGCTAGTCAAACACTGTACACATGACACGCTTTCTTATCTGCGCATGCGCATAGCAAGGTTCGGGGTTGAGCGAGTAGGGAAACTAGGATCTTTATATTTAAGTATCAATTCATTGACCATTGACCACTGCAGTCGATGCAGTATGCCAAAACAAAGATGAAACTGTTCCAAACAAAGGCCTCAGCTGATGTCGTGAATCTGCTGCCGAGAACCCATGACTGGAAGGTTCGTGATCACGTGTCCCATGTGCGGTGTATAGCACTGCTACCTCACTATTATTTTATTTTCATAAATTTAACGATGAAAAACAAGGCATTTCCTGAGACATGCATATTTCTGCTGATATTATTTGATGCCACATAACATTATCACGCATAACGCCAACACTGAGGCAAATGTGTCTAGCGGCTCCGCCCCAATCAAGCTGATTGACAGTCATAGCCACGCCTACCCCAGTCATATTCTTAGCCGCGTCACAGACGCTGCTAATAGAGTGCCCTCTGCTGTTGTTGTTGTTCTTCTTGTTCTTCTTCTTCTTGTTCTTGCAGAGAAGACAAAACCTCAAAGCTCCACCCATTCTGGGAACCATAGCTCCACCCATTTTGGGAGAGGCTTCATATAAACAAATATCCACCATTTTATTAACTCACATAGCTTTGAGGCCTGTTTTGTAGGCCCGTGGTGTCTTCCTGTCTCACACGGTTTTATTTCAAATAAAATTCGATATATCATTTCATTTTTCACAGTCGCTAACATAGTTTTAGACTCGGTTGAAAAAAAACGGGAAGAAAATCCGATGAAAGTTGCCCTTTATAGAACGAAATGAATTCTCAAAGGCCTGTAACTTCAAGCCCATTGAGATTTTTTTTTTTTAAATAACGGCATGATCAGTCATACATCGCCCAAAATAACAGACGGGAAAATCCCGAGATATATTAAAAATTCGTCCATTTGATGACAATCGTCACGATGAAATATTTAATTTATACGTCGTCACAATAATGTGCAGAGAGGAGCATAGCTTCGTTCACGTGTCGCTACACACGAGAAATTGCCGAGATATAATTTTTTTACAATCACGGCATGGTCAGTCATACACCGCCTGAAATAACAGATGGGAAAATGCCGATATATTAAAAATTCGTCCATTTGATGACAATCGTCACGATGAAATATTTAATTTATACGTCGTCACAATAATGTGGAGAGAGGAGCATAGCTTCGTTCACGTGTCGCCACACACGGGAAATTGCCGAGATATGTTTTTTTTAAATCACGGCATGGTCAGTCATACACCGCCTGAAATAACAGACGGGAAAATGCCGAGATATATTAAAAATTCGTCGCCACACACGGGAAATTGCCGAGATATATTTTCACTTTGCACAAAAATAACATCAAGTAATCGAATCAAGAGGAATGTCCTGTGCCTATAACATCGACGTTATAGGCACAGCTGCATCTAGGCATTGTGTAACATCGACGCGGCTTTTGTTTTAATTAAAACTTTTTGGACTTGTTTTACATAGGAATGTAGTTTTACGTACTTTTCGTGGAATCCTTTCAAGCTACGAGAATTATAATACCAAAGGATGTTGCAGGAAGTAAAACTCTGTCGAATGGCAGCAGAATCATTGCCATTGAAAGAGGCAGCTCGGAAATATGCCGTGTTAAGAAGATTACTAGTACCGACTGCAAAGCCGCAATGAGCCGGCGAAGCCAAAACCTCTTGCCACTAATTTACCCATCACCATGGCATCAGTAGGTTAGGTAGTTGGTAGTAGGTAGGTAGGTAGTTGGTAGTAGGTAGGTAGGTAGTTGGTAGTAGGTAGGTAGGTAGTTGGTAGTAGGTAGGTAGGTAGTTGGTAGTAGGTAGGTGTAGTAGGTACCGTACCTGGTAAGACTTGGTAAAAGAGAAGAGCAGACAGTCCTCCCCAATGGCAATGCCTGCATACAATAAATGTCACAAGAAGCTTAAGGAAGTAACTATACGATGTGCTAGCTTAAGGCCTATTTTTAACTGGGCTTAACATACGTTTTCACAGTAAGTGTGTAGTCTTCTAACTTCAGTCGCTGTCAGGCGCCAGGGATGGTTCTCTGACTCTCCGGGCACGGCGGCTTCGTCCACCAGAAGAAGTTAGCTTGCAGTGATTAATTCGGTGAATTCCGTCTCAACTTCGGATATTTCCGGCCGTGAAAAACTATCCGTATTTCTAAACTAAATATGTAAACCGCTTATACCGTATTTCTGGCCGTGAAAAACTATCC
Organism: Myxine glutinosa; assembly: GCF_964187855.1. Taxonomy (NCBI): domain Eukaryota; kingdom Metazoa; phylum Chordata; class Myxini; order Myxiniformes; family Myxinidae; genus Myxine; species Myxine glutinosa. The sequence continues at coordinate 102,124,468 of NC_136267.1, forward strand.
CATATGGCCGCGAGATTTCTAAAAAATAATTCTTCGTCAATGTGAGAATATTTGATGCCGTTCTCACCCTCTGAAATGCGTAATAAAGCTTGTAAAAAAATATTTTTTCAAATGCTCGAATCTCATTGGTTCTGGTCTTTGATGACGATTTTCGTTGAAGATAACGAGGTTGGTCTTAACGTATTTTAATTACTAATGAGAGGTTTCATTAGATTATGAATCAAAGAACGACGGGTGAAACAAACTCCTATTGAACTTTTTCGCAATTGTTTTATGCAAACTTCCGCATCCGGTCGATGGCTGTCTCCAGCACTCCATCCAGTGAGCACTTTCATTTTAGAAATATTTTTGCAAATGCTCGACTCTCATTGGGTCCGGTGTTTGGTGACGTGTTTTGTTGAAGATAACCAGGCCCGTGCGGGGCGATGTTGGTCTTAAATTATTTTATTAATACATCGGAGGTGCATAAGATTGTGAATCAAACGACGACGGGTGAAAGAAACTCCTAATGAACGTTTGAAATTTGTTATGCATACTTCCGCCTCCGCAAGATGGCTGCGCCCACTGCGCTTCGGATTCTCGAGCCAAGGCATAATCAGGTTTTCAACATAATACGTACTCGTTTATTGACAACACCGGCTTCGCCGGCTACTAGTACCGACTGCAAAGCCGCAATGAGCCGGCGAAGCCAAAGCCTCTTGCCACTATTTTTACCCATCACTGTGGCATCAGTAGGTTAGGTAGTTGGTAGTAGGTAGGTGTAGTAGGTACCGTACCTGGTAAGACTTGGTAAAAGAGAAGAGCAGACAGTCCTCAAAAAAACATGACCCATCACCAGGGACATCTACTGCAGCATATTCCCAAAAAGAAGACAATGGTGTCACATCCAATGGCTTTACTTGGTGCAACATAAAAACCTCTCTCAAGTTACCACGGACTGTTGTCGAATCATGTTTCAGTGATGATAGCACTGGTGGAGGTTGTACCATTTTTCCTTTCATTTAGGTTCTTGTTCTTTCTCCGTAACAGACAACAGTGCCCAAAGCAATGACGATTTAGCTTAGGAAATTTGAGCATATGATGAGAACTATTTCGAGCAGTATATGCTTACGTGTGATTCGGTTGTTTTGCACCAACCTCGTTCCCGGCGTCGCAGACGTGTCTGGGGCGCTGGTAAGATGTCCTGTGTCGAGGGCGCTGATTGGCTAATTCGGTTCTCCGACGGCCACGAGATTTCTAAAAAATAATTTTTCGTCAATGTGAGAATATTTGACGCCGTTTTCACTGTCCGAAACGCGTAATAAGCTTGTAAAAAAATATTTTTTCAAATGCTCGAATCTCATTGGTTCTGGTATTTGATGACGATTTTCGTTGAAGATAACGAGGTTGGTCTTAACGTATTTTAATTACTAATGAGAGGTTTCATTAGATTATGAATCAAAGAACGACGGGTGAAACAAACTCCTATTGAACTTTTTCGCAATTGTTTTATGCAAACTTCCGCATCCGGTCGATGGCGCCCATCATTGAGCACTTTCATTTTAGAAATATTTTTGCAAATGCTCGACTCTCATTGGGTCCGGTGTTTGGTGACGCATTTTGTTGAAGATAACCAGGCCCGTGAGGGCCGATGTTGGTCTTAAATTATTTTATTAATATGTTGGAGGTGCATAAGATTGTGAATCAAATGACGACGGGTGAAAGAAACTCCTAATGAACGTTTTAAATTTGTTATGCATACTTCCGCCTCCGCAAGATGGCTGCGCCCACTGCGCTTCGGATTCTCGAGCCAAGGCATAATCAGGTTTTCAACATAATACGTACTCGTTTATTGACAACACCGGCTTCGCCGGCTACTAGTACCGACTGCAAAGCCGCAATGAGCCGGCGAAGCCAAAACCTCTTGCCACTATTTTACCCATCACCATGGCATCAGTAGGTTAGGTAGTTGGTAGTAGGTAGTTGGTAGTAGGTAGTTGGTAGTAGGTAGGTAGGTAGTTGGTAGTAGGTAGGTGTAGTAGGTACTGTACCTGGTAAGACTTGGTAAAAGAGAACAGCAGACAGTCCTCCCCAATACCTGCATACCTCTTGCCACTATTTTACCCATCACCATGGCATCAGTAGGTTAGGTAGTTGGTAGTAGGTAGGTAGGTAGTTCGTAGTAGGTAGGTGTAGTAGGTACCGTACCTGGTAAGACTTGGTAAAAGAGAACAGCAGACAGTCCTCCCCAATGGCAATACCTGCATACAATACAATAAATGTCAAAAAAAGCTTAAGGAAGTAACTATACGATGTGCTAGCTTAAGGCCTATTTTTAACTAGGCTTAACATACATTTTCACAGTAAGTGTGTAGTCTTCTAACTTCAGTCGCTGTCAGGCGCCAGGGCTGGTTCTCTCTCCGGGCACGGCGGCTTCGTCCACCAGAAGACGTTAGCTTGCAGTGATTAATTCGGTGACTTCCGTCTCAACTTCGGATATTTCCGGCCGTGAAAAACTATCCGTATTTCTAAACTAAATATGTAAACCGCTTATACCATATTTCTGGCCGTGAAAAACTATCCCGTACGGCCGCGAGATTTCTAAGAAATAATTCTTCGTCAATTTTAGAATATTTGACGCCGTTTTCACCGTCCGAAACGCGTAATAATAATTGGTTCTGGTGTTTGATGACGATTTTCGTTGAAGATAACGAGGTTGGTCTTAACGTATTTTAATTACTAATTAGAGGTTTCATGAGATTGTGAATCAAAGAACGACGGGTGAAACAAACTCCTATTGAACTTTTTCGCAATTGTTTTATGCAAACTTCCGCATCCAGTCGATGGCGCCCACCATTGAGCGCTTTCATTTTAGAAATATTTTTGCAAATGCTCGACTCTCATTGGGTCCGGTGTTTGGTGACGCGTTTTGTTGAAGATAACCAGGCCCGTGCGGGCCGATGTTGGTCTTAAATTATTTTATTAATACATCGGAGGTGCATAAGATTGTGAATCAAACGACGACGGGTGAAAGAAACTCCTAATGAACGTTTAAAATTTGTTATGCATACTTCCGCCCACGCAAGATGGCTGCGCCCACTGCGCTTCGGATTCTCGAGCCAAGGCATAATCAGGTTTTCAACATAATACGTACTCGTTTATTGACAACACCGGCTTCGCCGGCTATTATTATTATTATTATTATTATTATTATTATTATTATTATTGTTATTATGAACAAGAAGATGAACTCCCGAGTTTGACCGATCTCGTTTTTTTGCTTTATTTTGCGTTTGCCTTGGTCTGGAGATCTGAAAAGATCAGATTTTAGTAATTTGACCAGGTCGGCTGTCATATGTAGCCTAAGCGAGTTGTTAAAGAAGATACTCCAACTTTAGTTTTGTATGTAGCAGATGGGAGCGACATTTTTTTCCGCGCCATCCCTACATAGAGAGTACTAGCGTACTCTGATATATATTTCGGTAAGTCAACATTTTTCAGTGTACTTTCATGGTATACCATATATCAATTAACAATTGGTATTACATATCAAACTTACATTTCAAGTGATTTCTCAACATTTTGATTGCAAGACATTCCTAAGTCATTCATTCACATTAAGTCCATTATTACTTGGCAAAAAAAATAAAAAAACCATAAGTATGTTGATCACTCCGGTTTGTGTGTTTGTGTGTGTGTTTGCCTGTCCGCTCACTTATACTTGCCTCCAGGTCACACTTTTAAACCGATCTTCACAAAACCTCACCAAATTGTCGAGTTGGTGGTCCAACAGAATCCTATTTATTTTTGAGGTCAACAGGTTAGCATAGGCCAAAGGTCAACCGCTTTTTTCTAGTTTCTAAAATCCACAATTTTCATCCGATTGACTTGAAATTTGAATTGGATTTGCAAATCAGCAGACTAAATTCAACCACCGACCATTTTTGAGATCAACATCGGCCAAAAGGTCAACATAGGACAAAAGGCCAACAAACCTTTTCACATTTCTAAAATCCTCAATTTCCATTCGATTGACTTGAAATTTGAATCAGATTTTCATATCAGTGAACTGAATTCAACCTCCATCTATTTTTGAGGTCAACATAGGCCAAAAGGTCAACATACACCACTGGTCAAAAGTTTTAGAACACCTCAATTTTTCAAGTTTTGAATGAAATTTAAGCAATTCAAGTCCAGCGAATAACCTGAAATGATACAAAGGTAAGCAGTAAACTGCTCGAGGTGAAAAAAAAAAGCTTAGGTTAGCAAAAACGTGAAAATAATGTAAATTGCACAGTTATGTTGTAAAAAAAAAAAAGGCCTTCTTCAGGGAACAAGTAATTAGTCTAGTAGGAAGACTAGGTCCCCCTGCACCCCCCGGAGATATACTTCTAATCAGTGTTTCTAGATTGGAAAAAATGTGTAGAAAATGACTAGCTATGGCCCCAAGCTGAAAAAATGTCCCACATACCATTTTTATGCAAATTACTGCTGCAAATTTTATGCAAAATTATGCAAATTTTATGCAAATTTTTGATGAGGAGTAGAGTTGAGGGGTCTTTGAGGGCTTCATCGAGGTGCTCTCGGTTGCAAGACTGGGTCATTCTGAGAAGCACAGCAGGGTCAGAGATCATGATGTTCTCCTCCTCAGTGAATCTCTCCATCAACAGCCTCTCCATTGCCTCACACACTGTTTTGAGGCAAAAGAGGGACTTTGCGTAGGCCTTTCCACTGAGAACACCTTTGAGAGATCCACTTGTTACTAGTTGTGCCTCAAAGAGAATCTCTGCATATCCAGAACCACGCATCTTGTGTCCAGTGAGCATCCCGATGTAGTTCATGGATGTGTGGAAGGGTCCAATCGTTACTACATGACTAGCAAATTCATTTGGCCAGCGCCAGATTATGGGAAGGGCTTTCATGCAGACACCCAGATCAAATGTATTCAGGACCCATCTCTGACCCACCTCAGCAGTTGCTGCCTCGGAACGCTTCAGTAGCTCACGAACAACTGCGTTGTCTGTGATCGGTCTGTGCCTGGTGCCTGCATGGCATGGCAATGGCCTGCAGCCTGTGCCTGGGCTAGGGGGTTTCACCTCTGCAACTGGTTCTCCCCCACCCAGCAAATCAACAGTCGACTACTGCACGCCTATCCACCAACCGATCACAGACAACGCAGTTGTTCGTGAGCTACTGAAGCGTTCCGAGGCAGCAACTGCTGAGGTGGGTCAGAGATGGGTCCTGAATACATTTGATCTGGGTGTCTGCATGAAAGCCCTTCCCATCATCTGGCGCTGGCCAAATGAATTTGCTAGTCATGTAGTAACGATTGGACCCTTCCACACATCCATGAACTACATCGGGATGCTCACTGGACACAAGATGCGTGGTTCTGGATATGCAGAGATTCTCTTTGAGGCACAACTAGTAACAAGTGGATCTCTCAAAGGTGTTCTCAGTGGAAAGGCCTACGCAAAGTCCCTCTTTTGCCTCAAAACAGTGTGTGAGGCAATGGAGAGGCTGTTGATGGAGAGATTCACTGAGGAGGAGAACATCATGATCTCTGACCCTGCTGTGCTTCTCAGAATGACCCAGTCTTGCAACCGAGAGCACCTCGATGAAGCCCTCAAAGACCCCTCAACTCTACTCCTCATCAAAAATTTGCATAAAATTTGCATAATTTTGCATAAAATTTGCAGCAGTAATTTGCATAAAAATGGTATGTGGGACATTTTTTCAGCTTGGGGCCATAGCTAGTCATTTTCTACACATTTTTTCCAATCTAGAAACACTGATTAGAAGTATATCTCCGGGGGGTGCAGGGGGACCTAGTCTTCCTACTAGACTAAATGGGTTAACAACTTACAGATGTTCTGCAGCAATGTAAGTAAATTAAGCCTTGAAAGTTAATGCAAACAATTCCTCCAGGTGTCCCAACCTCTGCTGATTACTTGATTACAAACTCCCTGTCTGTATCAAAGCAGTATTGGAACAGACTGTTATTACACCCTCTGAAGCATTATTTGGACAATATTGCACTGCAGGAAGAAGTATATTGGAAACTGGAGGAAACTCTGACATGAAGAGGTCCAGCAGACCCAAAGCCACAACAGAATCAGAAGACAAGTTTTTGAGAGTCAACAGCTTGCATGATAGGCGGCTCACAGGACAACAGCTTCAAGCACAGCTTAACACTGGTCGAAGTAAGCAAGTCTCAGTTTCAACTGTGAAGAGAAGACTTCGAGCTGCAGGTTTGACAGGTCGAGTGGCAGTAAGAAAGCCATTGCTAAGATGGAAAAATAAGAAAAAGAGGCTTGCCTGGGCCATGAAGCACTGCCAGTGGACTACTGAAGACTGGAAGAAGGTCTTATGGACCGATGAATCAAAATTTGAAAAATCTTTGGTTCATCACACAGGGTTTTTGTACGCCGTCGAGTCGGTGAAAGGATGGTTCCTCAGTGTGTGACACCAACTGTCAGACATGGAGGAGGAAGCGTGATGGTCTGGGGCTCTTTTTCTGGATCCAGGGTCGGCGACTTGCACAGAGTGACTGGCACCCTGAACCAAAAGGGCTACCACAGCATTTTGCAGCGCCATGCAATACCCTCTGGTTTTCACCTAGTTGGTCAGGGGTTCATCCTACAGCAAGATAATGACCCTAAACACACCTCCAGGCTATGTCAAAACTACCTTCAAGGAAAAGAACAAGATGGTAGGCTTCAAATCATGGAATGGCCACAGCAGTCTCCAGACTTAAACCCCATCGAGCTGGTTTGGGATGAACTGGACAGAAGGGTGAAAGCAAAGCAACCTCCAAGTGCAACACATTTGTGGGAACTTCTGCAACAGTGTTGGGAAGAACTTCCCGAACAATATTTCATTTCCATTGTAGAAAGAATGCCACGAGTGTGTTCGGCGGTTATATCTGCAAAAGGTGGCGACTTTGCTGAGTCAAAATTTTAATTAAAATTTTGTTAAACAAAATGATTCTATGATTTCTTTTTTATCCCCAATTGTTTATTTGTTCTATGCTTAATTTCAGAGTACATCGAGACATTAAACTGTGTAAATTTCAATAAAAACTGGAAAAATTGAGGTGTTCTAAAACATTTGACCGGTAGTGTAGGCCAAAGGGTCAACATGGGCCAAAGGTCAACAACCTTTTCAAATTTCTAAAATCCTCAATTTTCATCTGATTGACTAGAAATTTGAATATAATTTTCATGTCAGCTTACTGAAATCAAACACCAACTATTTTTGAGGTCATCGTCGGCCAAAAGATCAACATGACCAAAGGTCAACAACTGTTTCAAATTACTAAAATCCTCAATTTTCATCTAATTGACTTGAAATTTGAATTAGATTTTCAGATCAGCTAACTGAATTCAACCACCAATTATTTTTGAGGTCAAAAGGATGTATTTGTATTGTATTGTATTTCGTTCTTTTTTGCCAAGTGTAGCTCTATGAGTGATTTTTCATTAATGTCTTATTCGCATAATCTAATCCTAGCCCTTACATTTCAGGTCCACCATGGCAAAGTATGACGTGTCAATTGCAACTGCAGACATTAATAATGCTGGGACTTATGACTACATCATTTTATCACTGATCGGATCCAATGCACAAATGTGGTACCACGTCGTCGAAAGCTGGGACTTTGCAGAGGGAGATGTAAGTCACTTCAACTTGCTGTAATTAGCATTAATTATGCCCCTGTGAAGTGATTAAAAGTCCTTAAAAATACAAATAACCATTTACTATAGTAGTAAAATATATTACTTTACTACTACTACGACTACTGAAGATGACACTGAAGTAAGTTTTAGCAGCAATTGTATTTCATTATACCACTGTGGATAGTATTTTATTTTATTGGAAGTTTGAAAACGATATTAATTAACTAAATGAGTTAAGCAATCAGGATGAGTCTTTTTCTTATCCAGTGGACTGCATCATATCAGGAAGTTAAAAGTTCTGATTATTGATTCAATCATTGATTACATCTTTCAGGTGGCCACGTTTTCATTGTTCAGTGAATATCATCTCGGGACCCTCCTCCATGCATATGTCGATAAATTTCCATTCATTATCCCCAATGATTGGCACTGCCTCGATGTCTCTGTCGATCAGCCTGATGAGGAAGTCACCAAATTTCCTGCATATCGCTGGCACGAGGGTCAGACGATGATATTGCGAACTGGCCATGGTAAGATATCAGCAGTTGTTTTCACTCTGTTGTAAAATACTTTGCCTCATATTGCCTATATCTGTTGTCCCTCTTTCTTTGACACTTCATTTCCTCTTTCTTTAATTTCATTTCAGATTCTGAAACATTTGACTCACCATCTACATATAATTGCATATACTTATTGGCCCATTCCATTTTATGAGTTAGGCAATTTTGTTTTCTTTTTGTTTCCTTTCACACCCTCTATCCAGCCCTACTGCAGCACCAAGAAGTGAGCGAAGGTCTGATGATGTCCCGTACTTATGAAATTCAAGAAAATAAACTGAAGTACCAGTGAGTACTTTGTCAAGTTATTCAGCTTTTGTATTGGAAGTTTGACAAAACAAAGCTAAGATGCCAAGGTACGAAAATGTGTGTTGAGCTAAAAAGTTTGACAAAGAAGTCATAATCATCTTCCTCATACCCTCCATACAATATATCATAGACATCATTGACAGCTGAGAATACGGGACTTTCAAAATTAGGTAATCTGTCTTAGAATGCTTGACACGTATGTGCAGAACCCCTTAGCAGCAATGTTGAGTGGGGCATGCATACCAATGAATATCTTGCATGCGAGATAAGTCTTGTTACCAAAAATGGCTCATAAAACCTCAAAAAGAAGCTGAAAATACTTGTTAAAGTACTTGAGAGAAGGGGTGTGCATCTACACAACAAAAGAGTTGGATAACTTTCTCAACTCACCCAAAATGCTGAGATCTTGCAGCTGCTCGTAATGCAAAAACTCCCGATGATGAGGGCTGGTGCAAAGCCCAAACTGTGGATGGGCAGTTCTACCCAAACCCTCGATGGATACCGACCAGTAAATAGAAATTGAACCTTATGGGGGTGCCTCCTGTGAATATGGCAGGCTTGGTTAATTATTTAATGGACATGCCGTGTATCATTACCAACAAAATAATGGTTACCAAGTCTTTGACAAAGAATATCTTCATCACATGAGAACACACAAAGCTATTATTCACGCGGAAGCAGAGATATCAGGCAGACTTCCGTGAGGGAGACACTGTATCTCGTTGGGGTGTTTCTTGACAGCAATGGAAAGGTCAAATCTGGGGCTTGTGAATGCACAGGTTAAGTTTAAAATCAACTCTTAAAATTATGATATTTACCATTAATCATATTTGGGGAGGGGGAGGGGGAAGTGGGAGCTGTTATGACTGTTATAAACATTATTTTTTGTCTGGTTCCAGGGCCAAGAGACATTGCACAGGACTTTTGTATTTATTACTAAAAGGAGAAAAGTGTGTGTGTGTGTGTGTGTGTGTGTGTGTGTGTGTGTGTGTGTGTGTGTGTGTGTGTGTGTGTGTGTGTGTGTGTGTGTGTGTCATTGGTCGTTATCTCCAAATGCGGGTTTCAGAAGGTGGAACGGAGCCGTCCCAGGTCTCAATGTATCCACCTTCGTGTGTGTGTGTGTGTTTACATGTATGAGTGTGTGTGTGTGTGTGTGTGTGTGTGTGTGTGTGTGTGTGTGTGTGTGTGTGTGTGTGTGTGTGTGTGTGTGTGTGTTGTGTGTGTGTGTGTGTGTTTGATGAGATGTTTTTATCCTACTTGAATGCTCAGTCAATCACGCAGACAGTCTCTATTCATAGAACTATAATTGTACACAGCTCCTTTCCTATTCCATCTCCAGGCGCTGCATGACATCTTTGCCAGGCACCGAAGGGGGCCTGGTAATGATGTGCGCTGAAAGGGAGTACTCAGTTTTCACTCCGGTTTCTTGTTTTCTTGTTTGTCCGGGTGATATCTCAGCCATCCTTTGAGCTAGTAAGCTGAAATTTCCGCATAATAGTGCTCAAGTGCTTTGGCAAAAATTGCATTTTTGTTTTTTGATTAATCAATTAATTTATTAATAACTTAATTATTATTGATTTAGCCTGGTGTTGGCTTAGCGGCCAGGGTGCCGTGCTTGGGATACCTAGGATCCTGGGTTCGAATCCCGGTCGATCGCTGAATTAACGCCAGGGGGGTTGACTCAGCCTGTCATCCTTCCGAGGTCGGCAAATTGAGTACCAGCTTGCTGGGATGAATGATCCCGGTGTGTACCCCGGTTTAGAATAGGTACACCGTATCCCTGCGCATCGTAAGAGCGTGACCAAGGGTTGGCGTCAGGAAAGGCATCCGGCCATAAAAACATTGCCTCAAACAGGGAACCATGATTGTCATGGGGCCCGCAAGGCTAACCCCCGCTCTAGCGGGGAAAATGGCCTTAAAACGATCATTCATTCATTCATTCATTCAATTAAGTACTTATTTATTTCCTTTCTCATCTGGGCAATATCTCAGGCACCTTTTGACAATCATGGTTCTCAGGCAGGAAGCTGATATTTGGACATGACAATGACCAAGTGATTTGGCTGCTAAAGGGTGTTTTTTATTTATTGATTAATCAATTAATAGATTAATTATTTAATTATTCGATTCATGACTTAATTAATTTTTTTTTAAGTTACAGATTCGGATGAAATGGTGGTGGTTTAAGTATTATATTAGCCAATTGAATAATAATTTAATTACTTTACGATTATTTATTTATTTTCATTATTAATCATTTTATTAATTAATCATTTCATTAATTAAAATTACATTTAATTAAAACATTTAATTAATCATTATTAATCATTAATTTCATTATTAATTCAATATTAATTTCTTTGCGGTCTTGCCGGCGAGGTTTCCATTTTTTCGAAGCTGTCTACGCTCTCCACACTATCGAAGTTAAGTAATTGTTTCCATTTGTATTTTCGTCAAAACTATTTATTTTATGGTGTGTGTATGTATAGTGTGTCACAAGGAAGATTCTCAGTGTAATCTTTCATACCTGTATGAAATATCGTCGGTTAATTTGTGTCGTGTCTTTTGAGGCCTTGTACCTTGTCTGACCTTGAGGCTTTGTTTTTCTCTCAGTGGTCCATCTATTGTGCTCCAACTACTTTCGTTCTCTGTTTTTTCCCAGTCTTTTCACCCCATACGTCCTTGTTTAAAATCTCAACTCAAAAACAAAAAAAACAAAAAATTTTTTTTTCCCTTCTCTGTTCTTATTCGTTGTTCTTATTTGTTCATTCGTTCTTCGTTCTTCGTGTTTCACCCACATTTCCCCAGATAGTTTTCACTGTTAAACTTTAAAATGTTTAAACTTTCCCCTGAAGTTCTGTATTCTGTCGTGTATTATAACACCTTTTTCTTCTTCTTCTTTAAAAGGTTGCTTTCGACTTGCTCACCAAATCTATTCATTCCAAAAAAAAATTCCATCTCTTACAGTGCCTCTTTCATACATTCCCTAAACTCTCCTGCTCTCCATTCCCCCCCCCCCCCCCCTCCAGTGTCCTCAAACGTATTTTTGACTCGAATGTCACAAGAAACTCATTTTGCAATAAATGTTCGTTTCCCATTAATCGTACACTTTACAAAATCCAATCTCACCCCTCCCCTCTAAATCCTCCCCATCACCCTCCCCTCCAAATCTTCCCCATCACCCCTCCCCTCCAAATCTTCCCCATCACCCATCCCTTTCAAATCTTCCCCCTTGCCCCTCCCCTCCAAATCCTCCCCATCACCCATCCCTTTCAAATCTCCCCCCTTTCCCCTTCCCTCCTAAACTCCCCCCACACCCTTCCCCTCCAAGACTACCCCTCACCCCTCCCCTCAAAGACTCCCCCTAACCCCTCCCCTCACAAACTCCCCCTGCCCCTCCCCTTCAAATCTCCCCACCCTCATTTCTTCTCCATTTCCCCCCTCTCACCCCTCCTCCTCAAAGCGTCCTCCCCGCTTCTTCCCCCTTCCAACTCTCACCTCCATCTCCCCCAACCTTCTGCCTCGCTCTTCCCCCTCCTCAAATAACACATCACTGTGCCTCACCCAATCACCATCAAACCTTTTGTCCGCCCCATCCTTCCCTTTCTCCGAGCTATTCTGAAATATCTGACACACCTCCAACAGCTCTCCCTACCTCTTCCTCCTCTTCCACATCTTACCCTACCCCTCCCCCCCCCCCCTGTTCTGTATCCGATGCCCCCCCTTCCTCTTCATTAACAGTATGGACCTCAAACATCCGGGGCCTTCGTTCAAACTTAACTGATCTCTCCAAAAAGGTTGCTTCTGACAAACCAGACGTGATCTGCTTCACAGAAACTTTCCTCCTTCATGATGTCTCTGATTCCTTAGTTTCTCTCCCGGGTTACTCCCTCCTCTGGTATGATAGACCTGAGCCTCGTCCTGGAGGTGGGGATGCTATCTTTATCAAAAACTCTCTTTCTCACTCGCCCTGCACTGCCCTCTCTCCACCTCACCCCCAGAAATACCTCTGGCTACGGCTTCCCCTTCACTCCCACCTCTTGTTCATATGTGTGTTGTACCGTCCACCAAACAGTGATGACTCCATCTACATCTCGCTGTCTGATAATATGGACCAACTTCTATCTACTCATCCCAACTCTCTCTTCCTCATATGTGGTGATGTCAATTGTCACGATGCCAGTTGGCTGGGTGTGGGTACCTCTCTCACCAGCCATGGCTCCTCAGCAAAGGACTTCTGCGACTCATTGGGACTGACGCAATCTGTCAATTTCCCAACCCGGATCTCAGTCAACGGAGCATCTTCTCTTCTGGACTTGGTTATGACTAACTTCCCTGAAAATGTCCGCTGCTCTTCTTCTGCTCCAATCGGCTCATCTGATCATGTGCTTGTTAAAGTGAACATCTCTCTGACCATTCTCAGGGAGCCTCCTCAGCGTCGACGAGTCTGGCATTTCAATCAGGCCAACTGGCTCGGTCTTCAAGCAGCCATCAATCATCTGGACTGGTCTCCCATCTCTACCACCTCTGACATCAACTCATCCTGGGAATTCTTCCAAAGTAAATTGCTCTCTCTCATGCACAGATTTATCCCATCTCGTCTTCAGTTGTCATACCCCTCCCCCCATCCATGGTACACGGAATCTTGTGGTGAGGCTGTTGCCCAGAAACAACTTGCCTTCGTCTCCTGGAAAGCAAATCCAACGGAAGGGAATCTCATTTCCTTTCACAAAGCCCGAAACAAGTATGTCTCCACCCTCAGGAGAGCCAGGAACAATATCTCTCCGTTCTCAAGTCCGAAGTCTCTTATCTGTCTCCCTCTTCCAAATCCTGGTGGCATCTGTTCAAATCTGTGTCTGGTGTTTGTTCCCCCTCCATCCCCTCCCTTATCTCAAATGGTTACACAGCTGACTCCGCACGTGAAAAAGCTGAATGCCTCAACTCTGTGTTTGCCTCTAACTCTTGTGTCCCAAACCCATCCCTCTCTGTACCCACCGTACCCAGTCGTACCCAGCTGCTCCTGGACTCTGTGTCCTTTCCTCCTGACAAGCTGGAAAAGTTTCTGTCAACCCTCGACTCTGATTCTGCAACTGGACCTGACGGCATCAGCCCATGGGTCCTAAAATCCTGTTCTTCCGCTCTTTCACTCCCTCTCTCTGTTCTCTTCACCCTCTCTTTTGCTCAAGGTCAACTGCCATCTGCTTGGAAATCAGCCAACATCAGCGCTTTACACAAAAAAGGTGCAAAAACAGATCCTAGTAACTACAGACCAATCAGCCTTCTCCCAAATATCAGCAAAGTCATGGAATCCATCATTGCTTCGGATATGAAATCTTTCCTCTTCTCCAATGGCTTGATCTCTGATCATCAATTTGGTTTCAGACCAGGTCACTCTACTCTGGACATGCTGCTTCTGCTGTCTCAACAATGGATGGAGGTCCTCAATGCCAAACAGGAAATTAGAGCCGTCTCCCTCGATATATCACGTGCCTTCGATACGGTCTGGAACCCCGCTCTGCTCACCAAACTCTCCTCCTTTGGTATCCATGGGAATCTACACGCATGGCTGGCGTACTTCCTCTCTCGTCGTAGTCAACATGTCGCCCTGAATGGGTTTCTCTCATCTCCTCTTCCTGTTAGGCTGGAGTTCCCCAAGGCAGTGTTCTGGGCCCTGTGCTTTTTCTCGTCTTCATCAATGATCTCTCCGACTCTCTTGAAAATCCTCTCTATCACTTTGCTGATGACTCCACTCTCTGCCACTCCATTCCTCATCCCTCAGATCGGCAGTCTGCAGCCTCCTCACTCTCTGCAGACCTGGACAAAATCACTGACAGGGCAAACAAGTGGAACATGTCTTTCAATCCTGACAAATCTCCCTCTCTTACGATGTCTCTCCGAAAAGAGAGACTGGACAACCCTCCCATCCACTTTCTGAATAATCCTCTCCAAGAAGTTCTGTCACTCAAGCTTTTGGGTCTCACTATCTGCCATGATCTTTCCTGGGAAAACCACATTTCAAATCTGGCCTCCAAAGCCAGTCGCCGACTGGGCATCCTCCATCGTGCGAAGTCCTTCCTTCGCACACCTGAGCTCCTCACCACATACAAGGCTTTCTTCTGCATCTCAATGGAATACTGCTCTCCCCTCTGGGCTGGTGCTCCTGCCTCACACCTAGCTCGTCTTCACGCTGTTGAAACCAAAGCGTTCAGAATCATTGGAATCTCCCGTAATGAAGCTACCTCCGAGGGCCTTTCACTTACTCACCGCAGGCAGGTTGGTGATCTTTCTATCTTCTACCGACTCCTCTCTGGCCTTGCTCCTCCAGCTCTCTCTGGGCTCTGTCCCCCATATATTCCTAAAGGTCACACAAGATCTGCCTGCAACCCTCTTATGGTTAAACTGCCAAAACCAAGACTCTCTGCTCACCTTCACCCTTTCATTCCACTTTTCTCCAGCCTCTGGAACAAACACCCCCACTCCCTTCAATCCCACTCCTCCCTCCAGGTCTTTAAAACAGCTGTTCACCACCATCTCTTATCTTCCCCCATCCAAAACCTCGATCTGTTCTACCCCTGCTAATTTCACCCCAAATCCTCTTTTTTGAAATACCAACTTCTTTCCTGGAAGTCCTTGGTGTCCTTGTGTTTATACTTCTCGCATCCCCCCCCCCCCCCCTTCCCATGCCGCCTCCCCCCAAGCTCTCTCCCTCCCACACATTCCCGATGTCCCTCACAAATGTTGTGTTATGTGCTTCCCCTTCTCTCCCCATCTTGTCTACCGCTCCCCTTTTTATACACTTTGTGTGTTTGTCTGTTTGATTTGTTTGTGTGATAAATGTTAGCTCTTTCACGAGCCTCGATTATGTATCCAAAAATTTTTTTTTTTAAATCACATTTATTTTCTTTCTCGTCTGTGCAATATCTCAGGCACCTTTTGAGCTAATAAGCTGATATTCAGACACGACAGTGACCAAGTGATGTGGCTATAAAGGATATTTTTGATTTATTGATTCATCAATTAATCGATTTATTATGTATTGATTAATTAATTATTTGTTTATTAATTTTTTCGATTAATGACTTATTTAGTGAATTTTCCAAAAAGTTACAGCTTCGGATGAAACACTTGTGGTTGGGGTATGCTACTAGCCAATTGATTAAGAAATTATTTTACAATTGTTATTTATTGATTTTAATTACGCAATTAATCAATCAATTATTGTACACTTCTCCCTCACAACACTGTCTATATGTATTGCACGGTAGTATTGCCAGGCACCAAAGGCGCTCCGGCAATGCCGCGCTGGAGGATGTTATTTATTTATTTGGCATGGGGGCGGTGTACTTTGAATGTATCTGTCTGTTGTGGCTGCTTTTCAGACACCTTTCTTAGCGAGACTCAGTCAGACTCGGCGAGACTCACTCAGTTCAAATCGAGATTTATTCCGATATTGCGGAGAGGGAATCCAACACTGTTACAGTTATACTTTACAGACAGAATACAACGCGTCGTCCCATGGGGAGAATTCTCTCTCGCAGCCTCGGAGTGTTCTTGATAAATAGATCCCGGCTGCTTTGATCTTGTTCAGTTGGAATTTCGAGGTCAACACAGAACTTGGTCAGGTCAGTCTTTTTGGAGCCAAAGCCCATCTGGGTTCCATCATGAAACGACTAAGAAGTATACCATAGATAACTATCATGTACAGCCGAAGAAGAAACCATTGTTCTAACCGCTATAGGTCAATCTTCTTTGACCTGTTAATCTCGCTAATTGACGAATGCATTCAAAACCCAGGCTAAGTCAACACTCTGCCCGGGCCTCTCCACTTAAGGGCAAAGGTTATTTTACAGATGGCCGCTTATCGTCCTGGTTCCATGTTCACTGTTTTGCTCAGGCTGCAAACTTTGAAAGCACATTCTGTCTTTAATACAATTTTAACTGTTGGCAATAACTCGCCTCTACATGTCCTTTTTAATTCCACAATCCCTCACTTTTTATTTTTGTTTATATTAAACAATTATTTTAAACATCAATTGCAAAATACTCAAATTACAAATTTGGTCATCCAATTTTCAATACCTAAGGCATACACCCTCATCCTGGAAGAATCTGATCATAAAACATTTCTTTGTTCGTTGACTCTTTCCATGTTGCTAATTCAGTTCATTTCATTTGCATCACAAATATCTCTGCAAACAAAATTTCACCTTTCCCAAGACACAACAATTTCAATTCACCATTTTAAAAATAATAAAGCATCTGAAACATTTGGCAATTATTCTTCGAAAATACGTTTTGCGTCAGAACAAATGTTGACTTTCTGTTTGAAAAGAAGAGGCTGATCACTTGTGTTTGAAATTCAAGTATGAAACATTTTCTTCTGATGTCTTCATAGCACCTACACTATTTCGCGCAGGGTTTCCGCTGTTGTGATAGCTGGGCGGAATCATAAACTGACCCTGCTCTGCATGTAACATCCTTGCCACTCTTGCTGTGAGCCATAGTAGATTTGAACCAGGGCTTCGTCCAGTTGTAGTTGACTTGCCTCCTCACTCATCGTGAGTGGGCAGAAAGTGTTGATGTGATGTTGGTTGACCAGCAAGATGTGGAACAGAGATGCCAGATGCATCCACAACAATGTTAGGACCATGGTGTTCAAGTTATCCATGGCCCATGCCAGGAGCAACCAGCAGAATCGTGCACAGCCGTTGTAGAGGAAGAAGCACAGCCGTCCACTTACAACTCCACGCTGGTTCCCCGGAAGTTGGTGGAGCAATGACACAAGTCACCGCATCCAGTAGAAGTTGCAGGTAAGATGTCGTCGTCCCACAATTGCTGACGTGATGAATGTTCGAGACATTCGAACAGAAGCAAGTGATTGCCTTTCTTCCATACGTTGCAGTGTGATCCAGGCAAATGGTCACATAATTTTTCCTTGGTGAAGGTAAGCATCCGTCTCCAATCTTGCAAAGGAGAATGCCTTCATCATTCTTTGAGAAGGAGGGTATATGCCAAGATTAACTTCATTTTTAGCCACAAATTTTCTTTCTCGAACTTCTTCCCAATGCTGTTATCACTCCATTTTAAATGTGATCTGGTCTTATCCTTTACTCAGCCACATCTGTATCTGCTTTCCACACACACTGAATCAGATAGGGTACACCTTGACATGAAATTACCATGTTTTATCTAATCATGTATATCTTATAACAGCTTCACATTTAACAATTTGCTGTTTTCCTCAAAACATTCAAAAAGTTATATTCATTTATATGCTTCACATGAATAATATCCAAATCAGGTATGTATTTTCACTACTAAACTAAGAATAGCATTTAAAGTTGCTTTCAGGTTAATATAGTTTGAAAAATTAAACTCATGCAGTCTGAATCAAACCATGGTCCTAACATCCTGGAACGAATTAGATATTCTGGTCAATGAGTTTTTAACACTACTCAAAGAAAATAAATGCATTAATAATGAGTACATATGATTAAAATCACAAACAGGAATATCTAATTCCCAACAAACTTTGCAAACAAGCAAATATGCTTAATGTATTAATTTATCATAGTTTCTCCCCACTTTTTCTTTTTTCAAAACATGAGTAATTAATTCTATAGTGTTTACTACTAGTATGTGATCTTCAAATGGTACCCTACATCACTTTAATTTTCATGGTGTGTAACTTTTGGTGATATGAGTTGACTGATCTTGTAAAACTGACAAAATTCATAACTTTTTCATTATGCCATTATCTTAACTCTACTGTACTCATTTGCAACATTACTTGATTCAATCTTTTTATCTCCGCATTCATGTCATCATAAAAGTCTTCCTCTTTTGGTTCCATATCTGTTTCTATTCTCATCAGCATCCTATGATTTATCAATTTGTTCCAACACACTGTAACCAAGGGTTTTAACCAAGCCTCCACCAAACTATTTCCAATTTGAACTCAAAATGCTAGTTAAACAAAAATTTGAACAATTAACTTCAAAGAGTCAACAAATTCATTTTATAAACAGATCTAATTTTCATCCAATAATTTTCCTTGCCAACTGTCATATTGTAACACTTTAATAAACCTTTGGAAATATCTTCCAAATCAATAAATTCCCTTTTTACTTTCCAAATACTCATCTATAAATTACGTATTCAATTACAGTTTCTCCCAATTTTGTTTGGCCTTAATGGCCGCAGAAGTTTCTGCTAACATGCAGTACCTTTTTATCTACCAAGCAAGTATTCTTCCACATAAGACCTCTACCAAATTTTAAAATCTGGGATTTCTGATTATATGGATGCACACTCTCAGGACATTTCAGGCTGCTGTTAACAATCCACTACGATAAATTAATTCCTTTACCCACAATTAATTAATAAGTACAAATTGAGGATGTTATCCCTATCACATTCATTTATAGATTCATTGTTTTGGATCTGTCTTTCAACTGCCGTAAGGAAGATAATAGCTCTTATGAGTTCGTAATATCTCACTTAATTTACCCAACATCTAAAAATTATTTACTATCCATTCTCCTTCTGTTAATCAGTGACTTTGTTTAAACTCCAATTTGATGAATCACATGTGTACAACCACTACTTATTCAAACCCTTTTTTATGTTGTAGAAAATATTCAAGTAAGTGTTACGCCCCCATAGCTGTTTCTCATCTATTTCTATGCAACTAGTGAGTACTAATGACACCAGTATGCCAATATAGGTGTTCCAAATTATCAAAATATACTGCAGGTACACGTAACATCGCGTTCTGAGTTTAAACTACGTAACAGCGCGTGCATGTCTACCCCTTGGTTTAAGATTCACAATACATTCCGTTTTAAAACTCACAATAGTGGCTGAATATTCCCATTTATTGTTTCTCTCTTAAAATGTTATTCCATTACCAAAATATCACTCAATCAGATTTTCCCATCTTTTTATGATTTTAATAACTAATAAAATCAACCAACTTGGTCCATTGCACAATCTGATTTGTTCGTTTCCATTTTCCATCCTTCTTCATTTCCCATAAAATCCATGTTTTATGAAAATCAATATACGTTCAAGTCTGGTGTTACATTTTCGGTATCAATTCAGCAAGATTTTCTTTACTATTTTTCCCATATAATCTACGCCTAATACACATCCACACATACAACACAATTTATATGCTGATAAAATTCAAGTTTATATATATATAAAAAATCCGTGAGCAAAGTACCCTGGTAAATCCGTGTAAGATCTCTTAAAAATTTGGCTAATTTTTACTCCCACATTTTTATGAAGCTCATATCCATAAATAGCTTTGTTCTCATATAAGTTTTATCAAAAATGGAATCCCAAGGTTACTCACAATTTCTTACTATTAATTAATGGCTGCTTGTAACTCAGCACATCAACTCTTTGTATTCCATCTACATTGTCAAAAGAGATAATCTTCATAATCAAATTATGTTTTTTATTTTATGGCTTTATGGATATTTGATCCCATCCACATCAAATTATCTATTTCAAGACAGGCACACTGTCGGTTTCAGCAATCTTTTAAGAGAAAAAAAACACACAAACTCATGCATTATGTATATTTTGTTTGCGTTGGACCCATTATTTTCATATCAAGGTGGGTGTCAATTTCATAAAGTTTGTCCCTTAATTTTAGAAACGCAGATACACAAACAGACAAAAAAAATTCTGAGAAAACCCCTATAATATCCACATTGAAATCACCCTTTGTCTCCCACAATAGCTTATCCAAATTTGACAGCACACCCATTTACATGTCAGTCGACCACTGACATATCAATCATGCAAAACAATAGTCCGAAATTCCCACCTGATCATCATGTGACTCTTCTCACTTGGTTCCAAAAATTTTTTTGCAAAGCAATTGTTCCAAACTTTGTGAATTCAAAAATTGTTTTGCCCAAAATGCTCCCTAAAGCCACATTTATAATTGGCAAATATGAGGCTTCCAGAATGAACTCTAATCCTGGATCTTTTAATTCAATGTTCCCAAAATTCTCCAATTTCGGCATTTGATCAATTAATTATTATTTTGCTAATAAGCAAAAAATGAATCATTCTTGCTCCGAAGACTGTTCAGCCACAAGAAGCGTCGACAGTTGCTCATTTTAATCTAGTGATCTAATCTGTTGAGGCCAATCGTCATTTGGGATCTGCAGCAATGAAGGCCTAATCGTTGTCTGAGGTACAGGTAAGCACTGGTACCCTTGATCTTGATTTTCCCTATGAAATAGTCTCCTATTTGAATATGGACGACGTCGTCTCCAGTGTCCCATATTTCCACACTTAAAACACCAGTCCTTGTCATTGCCTGTTCTTTCAGGCCTACTCGTCCTGTTACTTCTTTGTCGATTAGGTCTCTGATTTTCCCTTGGATCATAAGAAAATTCTCTGTACTGTTCTATTTGGGGAGACAAATGGGAATCAGGTGGGGCAAATGTCACTTTTATTCCTACATTCGAAGGCAGTTGTGCATGTATCTCCTTCAATGTATCCTGTATCCTTTTTAGTTTAAGTTCTAGGTCCATTATCCTTTCTTGCTGTTCCCACTTCCTGGATTCAACATCCCAATGATGGAATGCCAGCCAGTCTACCGATAGGTTCTGTCTCTTCCTGGCTTTCAGTTCTTGTCCTAATCTGTCCAATCGACTTCGCTCAAATGAACCATCGCTTGGAAACTCCTTGGCATGTCCCTTTGTCCACAAATACCAATTCTCAACCTCCCTAATGGCCTCTATACCATAATGGTTGTACATATAATATGTACAAGTACCTTTTTGTGGAATATCTGGTTCAACTTTTCTACCCTTACAAGCCCTATTTCCCATTATACCTATATGAATGTATTGGGTAAACCGCTGTGTGTACTATAAATAAAATCTGCTGGGGTTATTCCACCTTATACACCGTAACCTGTATGTTGCGTCTTCTGAGGTTGGTATGACAGTCGTTCTTCACTGGTGATTCCAGGAAGAGTCTCTCCAACTTTCAATTGACGATGGCAGCTGAGTCCAGGAACACCTCCTTTTTTCTTTTTTTTTTACAACCGTTTCACCAACCGATCCCCAAACTGATCGGGCAGGTAAATGACCACCGATAGGTGGGGACCCACGTATCGGTCCCTTGTCACCAGAGCCAAAACACTTTTGCAGAGGCCAGGTAATTGCGTTCCTTGTTGAAAAGGCATGCCAGATGTTAAGCACATATATAATATATATATATGGACCTTTCCTTTGCTTTTCTCAACTTACCACCTTGCTCATTTTTGAAGGTATCTTCACATTAACATAAATATTCTGATTCCACATTGATTTCACAATGTGGATTTTATCACATTTTTAAATCAAACTAACTTCCATTCAAATCAAAAATCAAATCAACATGGATCATCTTCCTCTATCAAAAACATTTTTCGAAAAAAAATCAAAGTTATTTTCACAATCTTCTGATATCCACTCTAATCCATTTCCCTATGAAATCTTACGGAGGAGCCTGGAAGAGAATGGAAAATCAAAAGCTCTATCAAAAGAACAATATTGTGTTGTTCAAAACAAAAACACATCAGCAAAAGTTTTGCTCAGGCTGCAAACTTTGAAAGCACATTCTGTCTTTAATACAATTTTAACTGTTGGAAATAACTCGCCTCTACATGTCCTTTATAATTCCACATGTCCTTGTGTGATTTATTGTCTATTTTGTATGTAGATGGAAGAGTTGTCTTCTTGATGGACCCCTTGGCATTGCTGCAAGTTCTTTTTACGATCTTCCACGTGATGTCAGATGCACAGATCCAACAGCAATCAACATGGATGATCTAAGCCAAATGTATGGTAACTTTTAATGTCTGTCTTCAATATTTTGTATGCGACTGACTTTCAACTAACCAATGTTGTAAAATTGGATATAATTCAGTTGTTTGAGTAAAAATTTAACGTGATGATAAACATACAAATGATTTATGTTAAAAAGTGTTCCACACATGTAAATTTCCTAAATCAATACAATATGTGCATCTGAAATATTTCAGACATCTGAAATGTATACCAGTGCAGTGTTATGTCTACCAGTATAGAAAGTTTTGTGAAGTTAATCCTTTATAGACTGAATGCATTGTATTAAAGGGAAGTCAAACACTAAAAATTCAGAATTCCAGGATTTAGTTTTTATCAAAAATTTCCCTTGATAAAATTCGATGGAAAAAGGCACCATTAAGGAACATATATATAATTAGTGATTAAAGTGAAGGAATTTAAGTGTAGGTCTTGCTATTCAGATTGGCAGTTAAATGCATGCAATTGACTTGGGGAATTCAAAAAGTTCTAAACAAATACTCACAACAATGTAAGATGCAGAAAAAGGGATGAGGAGGCATACAGTCATGTGAAAAAGTAAGTACACCCCATGTAAAGTTTTGACTTTTTCAACATATTTCAACATACAGCTATTTGATCTTCATTTCAACAATATTGATAGATAAAGGTGATATCTTATAACAAATATCATGAAACATTTACACTTTGTAGTCCATTGTATAATTTAAATAAACATAAATGCAAATTTCGCATAATGTGGAAAAAGTAAGTACACCCTTGGCTCTAAAGGTGGTATTGCCCCCTTTGGCAGAAACAACCTCAAGTAGGCGTTTCTTATAACTGTCTACCACTCTCTGACATCGACTGGGAGAAATTTTTGCCCACTCCTCCATACAGAATTACTTCAGCTGTGCGATATTTGAGGGGTTTCTTGCATGCACAACAACAACAACAACAACAACAACAACAACATGCATTTTAAAAGGCCATTTTCCCTGCTAGAGCGGGGGTTAGCCTTGAGGTCCCCATGACAATCTTCTCCATTTTGCCCTATTTTCTGCATCTCTCCTTGTTAACCCCCTTGCCCGCATTTCTTCTTCCACCATCGTTAGCCAAGTCTTTCTCGGTCTTCCCCGTCTTCTACTTCCTTCTACATTCATTTCCATCACTCTTCTCAACGAGTCACTTTCATCCTTCCTCAACACATGACCAAACCATCTCAACCTGTTCCTCTTCACAGCATCAATCACAGGCTCTATTCCCATCATCTTTCGCAATTCATCATTTGTCTTCCTCTCTCTCAACGATACTCCGCACATCCGTCGAACCATTCGCATTTCCACCCTTTCCAACCTTCGTTGCTGCTCTACGTTCATTACCCATGTCTCGCTCCCATAAATCATAACACTTCTCACACATGCAGCATACACCTTTCCCTTCAGCTTCAACGACACTCCCCTCATCATCAGCACGCCACTCAATTCCCGAAACTTCTTCCATGCACATCTCACTCGAGCAACCGTTGCCGAGTCTGATCCACCTTCCCCATTCAGCATGTCTCCGAGGTAGGAAAATGTTTTCACACCTTCCAACTTCACGCCGTCTCCAAGATCCAACTCAACATTTCCTCCATCTGCAGCTCCCTCTGTGCACACCTTACATTTGAATGTAGCTGCCACATGGGTTAATGACCCTCTCAGACCACTACATTTTTGATGAACCCACTCAGCGCACATTGTACACTGAATGGAGTTCACTCCGACACCCTTCCTACACACGGCACAGGGCCACATCCCAGTTCTTTCCACCTCACCACATGCTTTACCACTTGCCATCACCTTCGTCTTTCCGATATTCACCTTCAGACCTTTTGTCTCCATACATTCCTTCCACGTGTTCATCTTTTCCTTCAGTCCATCCATACTTTCCGCAATCAACACCAGATCATCTGCATACAACAACTCCCACGGTAAACCCTCCTTTACGTTCTGAGCCAGCACCTCCATCACAGCTACAAATAGTAGTGGACTTAGTACCGACCCCTGATGCACTCCCACCTTCACCTCAAACTCACCACTGTTCCCGTCCTTCGTCCTTACAGCTGTGCACGCTCTTTTGTACATTGCCATCACTACTCTGATCAACCATTCCTCCACTCCTAACTTCCTCAATGCCCATGTCAATACTTTGCGTGGAACCCGATCGAATGCTTTCTCCAGATCAACAAACCCAAGAAACAACTTCTTCCTCTTCTCCATGTACTTCTCCTGCAACTGCCTCACAATGAAAAGCGCGTCTGTCGTTCCTCTTCCTGGCATGAATCCAAACTGCATTTCGTCGATCTTCACTTTCTTCCTTATCCTCCTCTCCAACACCCTTTCCAATACCTTCATTCCATGCTCCAATAACTTTATCGCTCGGTACGAGCCACACTCCAGAGGGTCACCTTTCCCCTTGTATAGAGGGACGAGGGTACTCAGTTCCCAATCCACTGGAATGCGGCCTTCTTTCATCACCAGATTACAGATCTCTGTCATTCTCTTCACACCCCAACTTCCTGCTGCCTTCAACATATCTCCCACAACTCCCGTCGGCCCTCCCGCTTTTCTACCCTTCATTGCTTTTATCGCTTCCTCAACTTCCTTCTCAGTTATCTTCTCTGCCGGTCCTAAAACTGGGTTACTCTCTATGTTGCCATCCCATTCATTCTCTGTATTCAACAGCATTTCCATATATCTTTTCCATCTTCCTTTAATTCCATCTGGGTCGACAACGATTTGTCCCACTTCATCCTTCAAGCACCTCACCCCCATCACATCACACCTCTCTTTCGCTATCTGCTTTGCAATCCTGAATACTGCTTTCTGACCCTCTTCCGAATCCAAGCGTTCTCGGAACATTTTCCTACATGCCTCCTGCGCCTTTGCTACCTCTTTCTTTGCAGCCTTCCTGGCTGCCTTATAACTTTCATGCTCTGCTGTTTCTGCTCCCGTACCCTTCGCCTTCTGCCACTCCTTGAACTTCTTCCTCTTCTCGTCAATCCTCTTTCCAACTTCATCATCCCACCACCATGTTTCCGAGTGCCTCGGTGGTCCTTTTGTCCATCCACATACCTCACCAACGGCTCCCAACAGACTAGCTTTCATTGACATCCGACCACTTTCAAGCTCAACCACATCATCCTCGACCCTACTCAGCCTCTCTTTTAATGCCTCCCTTACTGTCACCTTTTTCAACCTCCACACCTTCATTCTCGGTTGGTACTTCACCCGCCGAGCTCTCCTCACACCTTTCACCCTTACGTCACAGACAACCAAGTGGTGCTGTGAAACAGCCTCCTCCCCCGGGATCACCTTTGTGTCCCGGAGGTGCCCCCTATCTCGCCTACGCACCATCAGGTAGTCAACAGTTGTCGTCGACCCACCTGACGTGTATGTAACAAGCTTATTATCCTCTTTCTGGAACTGAGTATTACAAATCAACAAATCAGCTCCATCAGCAAACTCCAAAATCCTTTCACCTTCTCCATTTCTCACACCATATCCGTAACCCCCATGAACTCCGTCAAAACCATCCATACTCCTTCCCACATGTCCATTTAGGTCTCCTCCAACCACAACAACTTCCACATCTTTCACGTTTTCCATCAGCTTCTCTATCACACACCAGAACTTGTCCTCTTCATCGCTTCGACCAACCTGCGGAGCATATCCCGAGATGACGTTCACCAAGAGCTTTCCAATCATCATTTTCACCATCATCAACCTATCACTCACTCTAGTCACACTGACCACACTGTCTACAAACTCCTCAGAAAACAGGACACCAACACCATTCACGCCCTCCGGGCACCCTTGCCACACAAACTTGTATTTCTGTCCCTGCCTACCCTTCACCATTCTCACACCACTTCCCTTCCATCTCGTCTCTTGCACACAACATATGTCCACTCTTCTTCTGACCAATACTTCCACCACTTCTCCTGATCTCCCTGTCATTGTCCCTACATTCCATGTCCCAAACCTCAGAAACCGATCTCCACTTCGGGCTGTACCCTGCCCACATGTAGTTGTAATTGTCATGGTTCTCTTTTTGAGGCAATGTTTTTATGGCCAGATGCCCTTCCTGACGCCAACCCTCTTAGTCGCCTCTTACGACACGCAGGGATACGGTGTACCTATTCTTATCCAGGGTACACACTGGGAAACGTTTAAAACATGGAAATTCTGGGGGATGGAGGGGGAGGGGGCGTCAGCATCACGGCTGCGGTTTAAACTGTAAAACACCTAACTTGATTTTGTCTAACCTCGACTCTGATTCTGCAACTGGACCAGACGGCATCAGCCCACGGGTCCTAAAATCCTGCTCTGCTGCTCTATCTCACCCTCGCTCTGTCCTTTTCACCCTCTCTTTTGCTCAAGTTCATCTGCCAGCATCCTGGAAATCAGCAAACATTACCGCTTTACACAAAAAGGTGCAAAAACAGATCCTTGCAACTACAGACCAATCAGCCTGCTCCCAATTATCAGCAAAGTCATGGAATCCATCATTGCTTCGGATATGAAATCTTTCCTCTTCTCCAATGGCTTGATCTCTGATCATCAATTTAGTTTCAGACCAGGTCACTCTACTCTGGACATGCTGCTTCTGCTGTCTCAACAATGGATGGAGGTCCTCAATGCCAAACAGGAAATCAGAGCTGTCTCCCTCGAGATATCACGTGCCTTCGATACGGTCTGGCACCCAGCTCTGCTCACCGAACTCTCCTCCTATGGTATCCATGGAAATCTCCATGCATGGCTTGTGGACTTCCTCTCTGGTCGTAGTCAACGTGTGGCCCTGAATGGATTTCTCTCAACTCCCCTTCCTGTTCAGGTTAGAGTTCCCCAAGGCAGTGTTCTGGGCCCTGTGCTTTTTCTGATCTTTATCAATGATCTCTCCGACTCTCTGGAAAATCCTCTCTATCACTTTGCTTATGACTCCACTCTCTGCCACTCCATTCCTCTTCCCTCAGATCGGCAGTCTGCAGCCTCCTCACTCTCTGAAGACTTGGACAAAATCACAGACTGGTCAAACAAGTAGAACATGTCTTTCAATCCTGACAAATCTCACACTCTTACTATGTCTCTCCGAAAAGATCGACTGGACAACCCTCCCATCTACTTTCTCAACAATCCTCTCCAAGAAGTTCTGTCGCTCAAGCTTTTGGGTCTCACTATCTGCCATGATCTTTCTTGGGAAAACCACATTTCCAAGCTGGCCTCCAAAGCCAGTCGCCGACTGGGCATCCTCCGTCGTGCGAAGTCCTTCCTCGGCACACCTGACCTCCTCACCACATACAAGGCTTTCATCCGCAGCTCAATGGAATACTGTTCTCCCCTATGGGCCGGTGCTCCTGCCTCACACCTAGCTCGGCTTCACGCTGTCGAAACCAAAGCTTTCAGAATTATTGGAATCTCCCGCGATGAAGCTATCTCTGAGGGCCTTTCACTCACTCACCGCAGGCAGGTAGATGGTCTTTCTGTCTTCTACCGACTCCTCTCCGGCCTTGCACCCCCAGCTCTCTCTGTGCTCTGTTCCCCAAATATTCCTACAGATCGCACAAGATCTGCCAGCAACCCTCTGATGGTTAAACTGCCGAAATCTCGGCTCTCTGCTCACCTTCACTCTTTCATTCCTCTTTTCTCCCGCCTCTGGAACAAACTCCCTCACTCCCTTCAATCCCACTCGTCCCTCCAGGTCTTTAAAACAGCTGTTCACCACCATCTATTATCTTCCCCCATCCAAAACTTTGATCTTTTCTACCCCCGCTAATTCACCCCAGATCCACCTTGTTTGAAATTCCAACTTCTTTCCTGGAAGTCCTGGCAGTGTCCATATGTTTTATACCTCTCCCACCCCCCCCCCCCTTCCCATGCCGCCCCCCAATGCCCTCTCCCTCTCACAGATCTCTCGATGTCTCCATGTCTCTCGGTCCCTGCTCTCAAATGTTGTGTTTGTGTCCTTCCTCCTCTCTCCCCATCTTTTCTACCGCTCCCGATGTTATATGTTTTATGTGTCGGTTTGTCTTTCTGTGTGATTAATGTTCGCTCTTTCACGAGCCTCGATCTTGTATACAAAAAAAAAAAAAAAAAAAAAAAAAAAAATTTAAATAAATATTTAAACAAAACCATGAAAAACAATCTGGGAAAAGTCTCTAAGTGAGAACATGGATTTGAGAAAGCAGGAGCAGAGGTGGAAGCAAAACGAGATATAGGGGGCGGGGCACAAGTCGAGACGAGGAGGCCGCACGAGACACCAGGCCGCACGAGGCGCGAACAAAGAAACGACTAATTACACACAAATTTGCAAAACTACAAAACCAAAACCAAATAGAAACACACAATAACACATACACAACAAAATACGCAGCGGAAATTTGACAAAGAAACGAACGGGAAAACACTCAAACTTTGATGCCGTGGAGAGATCGAAGCAAGCCCCGTCGCTCGAGGGACCGGAAGTCTCAAGGAATCTTGCATGGAATCTTGCATGCACAGCTCGTTTCAAATCCCCCCACAACATTTCGATGGGATTTAGATCCGGGCTTTGACTTGGCCATTCCAGAACCCTCCATTTCTTTCTTTTCAGCCATTCCTTGGTGGATTTACTGGTATGTTTAGGGTCATTGTCATGTTGCAAGGTCCACCTTCGGTTGAGCTTCAATTCTCCGACAGATGGCCTCACATTATCCTCAAGCACCCTCTGGTACAATGAAGAATACATAGTGGATTCTATGATGTTGAGCTGCCCAGGCCCTGATGCAGCAAAGCTGCCCCAAACCATAATATTTCCACCACCATGCTTTGCAGTTGGTATCAGGTTCTTGTGGTCAAATGCTGTCTTTTGTTTTCGCCAAACATGTCTTCTGGTACTGTGGCCAACTACCTTTGACTCATCTGTCCAGAGCACATTGTTCCAGAAGTGCTGGTCTTTACCCTCGGTGTTCATTGGCAAACTTTAGTCTTGCCCTGATGTTCTTTCTGGACAGCAAAGGTTGCCTCCTGGCACACCTCCCATGTAGATCAAATTTGGCAGCCTCTTTCTAATGGTAGACTCGTGCACTTTGACATCAACAGTGGCAAGAGCTACCTGTCAGTCCCGTGATGACATTCTGGGGTTCTTAGAGACTTCTTTCAGCATCTTGCAGTCTGCTTTTGTGCTGAACTTGCTGGGGCAGCCTGGCCTGAACAAGTTGGCAGTTGTTTAGAGTCTTCTCCACTTATAGATGATCTTCCAGACAGTCAAATGATTGATTTCAAATTGTTTGGAGATCTTTTTAAATCCCTTCCCAGACTCGTAGGCATCTATAACCTCCTTTCTGAAGGCCTCAGAGAGCTCTTTTGATCTAGGCATGGTGACGCCGCACACTTCAACAACAAAGAGCAAACCAAACTAAATGTCTGAGGTTTAAATAAGACAGGTTCCTCCAAGATCCTCTCTCTGACGATGTTCTAATCATTTGCACCTGAGCTAGAGCACCTGATTCTAATTTTAGGTATTTGAAGTAGTGATAAATGTTGGGGTGTACCTACCTTTTCCACATGCGAAATTTGCATTTATGTTTATTTAAATTATACAATGGACTACAAAATGTAAATGTTTCATGATATTTGTTATATTATATCACCTTTATCTATCAATATTGTTGAAATGAAGATCAAATAGCTGTATGTTGAAATATGTTGTAAAAGTCAAAACTTTACATGGGGTGTACTTACTTTTTCATGTGACTGTATATGAATAAATCAAATGTAACAAATTACATATACTTATTTATTGAGAAACAATACTCAATTATTGAGAAACTTTCTCAAAGTTTATTGAGAAACAATAAACATTATCTCAAAAAAACAAACACAAACGTCAAAGTAGGTATCTGCGTTCACAAAGCGATCTCCAAGTTTAAGCCTCCTCCGGCTTTCCCTTGGCGATCAACTGCGACTTACCCTTGGCCTGTGATCCAATGATGGCCATTTTTGTTGAACCACCATTGACCTTGACCTCCAACATTTAAGGATAGAGTGTAAATTAAGAAAATGTGTTCACATCTACAATCTATCCATCAAGCTCAACATCATAAAATTAAATGGAGGTACACTTATGACGCAAGAACATATTGAAAGGCCAGTCTTTGAGATTCCGCATTTGCAAAATAGAACGATGGTTAAAAAAACTCACTTTTTTCAGACCGCCATTTGAACTTCACCTTTAATTCAGAGGGGTATGAGGTAAATTAAGTATAAATGCACCTTGCTCTATGCTATCTAGAGATAGCAATTTCGTTCCAATCAGACAAACGTCAGTCAGGTTATGGTGATAAAGGTTGAAATGTCTATAATTGGTAATGACCTTGAAAAATAGGTCAAGGTCAAAAAAGATGTCAACCCTGCATACTTTATATTCACATTATTGATGCAACATTTCATTCCGAAAGTCCCCGCTGCCTCCAAGATACAGTTCGGAAATTTATTCAGCTCGGAAATTGATACAGCTCGGAAACTGAGAGCGCGCAAAGAAAAAAAAAACTAATAATTTTCTATATTGTGGTTGAGTACTCCTAGAGGTCTAAGAAATTCTGTGGTGCCATTAAGAATTGGGGACTCTAATTGTAAAAACAATCCCTACAACAGCTATAAGCCTTCCCTATATTTTAGGACTAGGCTTAAATATATCACTTAAGTGCAACATTACCAGGTTTCAGACTGGGGAGAGAGTAAACTACCCAAAGATTAAGTGTTGCCACATTGGTCCACTATAGATATTGATTTAGCCTCAGGAAATTCATATTCTCCTCTATTTGTTAGTAATTCGAACCATAAGCAACAAAATGAATTACAGCAAGTAATCGTCATATTAACCACACTTGGCCAGGAATCCTACATTGTGTGCAATTACAGCAAATATTCGTCATTTTAACCACACATGGCCATGAATCATGCATTGTATGCATATACTCAATTCATGTGAAACTCACACCTAGGAGCACAGTCAGAAGATTACACACAGCCAGGTAGGGTTACAGCACAGGTTGATCCAGTCGAATCCCTCGAGTCGAGAAATATGGTTCGGTATCAACAAAATTAATCAATTAAGTTCATAAATGAGGATTAATGCAACACAATATTCCAACAATATCAGACACATCTATGAAGCCAAGAAAAATAGAATGGCACTTGGTAGAGTCCTGTTTGAGATATCGTGCTATATATTGTTTTTGGTCCCATCTCTTAATGGTGAAGAATCAATTTAAAATAAAAAATATATATTGCTGGTCTCTGGTCAGACCAAAGTTCCAGAATTGATGCGGCGATGCGGTTTTTTTTTTCTTTTTCTTTTTTGAAAAGCATGGATTGCACATATAGAGGTGTTTTTTGTGTCCTCATGCCTTGCGGTCCTCCTCATCTGCTGTGGCGCCGCCCAGAGAGAAATTAAAGACAGCCAATGGGACTGGTAGGCCTTTTTGTATATAATGAACACAAGCTTAAGTTATTTTAAAATGTATTTATTCTGAAAATCATTAAGTTCTTCAAGCATATTATAGACTGCCATTTCGTTCTCGAGATCGCCTCGCCGTACCGTCAAACATTCCAATGTGTCGATCGCGTCAATACTGCGCATGCGCAAGTGGTCTAACAGGCCGATGGTCTCCCACGATCTCTTCTCCCAGTCCACCAGATTATCACAGACACCTACAAATTCTTGACAAACGAGATAGGATCCAGGCCTAACTAACGAGACCACCCGCAGCTCTCTTGGCCTTCTGGTTGCTTCACACGAACCCGACAAAGAACGTCTTCGTTTTCATAAATTACAATATCCAGCCGATTGGATTCATGACTTCACGGCACACAAAACTACTCATATCCTTGGAACAACTGGTTGGATTTGGACAAACTAAACGAAGTTTTGTCGAGCAGAACCGTGCGCGAACGTCGATAGCAATGGCGACCCTCACAGACCCGTATTTCCCGAGATAGCGGGCCGGCCCGGCAACAACAGGCGCGCGCTGTTGAAGGTACCGTTGGAAATTTGAAGAAAAAAAAATTGTTGACGCGCAGGGTCAAAATCGATGCGCGCGCTGACCAGAGACCGGAAATATTTTTTTCTCGGCCTTAATGCAACACAATATTCCAACAATATCAGACACATCTATGAAGCCAAGAAAAATAGAATGGCACTTGGTAGAGTCCTGTTTGAGATGTTGTGCTATATATTGTTTTTGGTCCCATCTCTTAATGGTGAAGAATCAATTTAAAATAAAATAAAAAGGCACTCGGTGGAGTGCATACCTCCAACAGCTTACGTTTTGTATCCACTGATAGGCGGGATCAGCATCTGGACCGTAGCTAAAATCCAATCGGCTTGTTCTTGTCAACTACCCAAATCATCCACCAGGTTTTGTCATAATCTGTCCACAACTTTTTCGAATATCTTGCGATATATCGTTTTAGCCCCATCCCTCAATGGCAAAGAATCAGGTAAAAAAAAAACCTATATTATAAAACAGGAGTGTTTGTCTGTCTGTCTGTCCATCCCCAAATTACTCCCTCAGTCTTGGGGCTAGCCCAACAAACCTTCTGTGGAACGTTTTGGGGTCCTAGCGTATGTTGTAAGGTAGGCAGGAGGTTCCATAAGTTCCTCAATAAAATTATGATTTTGAAATTGACTCGATATGGACCTGCTCCCAAATCCGGAAGTGAACAGATGATGACAACGGGCTGGTTTGATAATATCTCAATACAATCTTGATTTAACACAATATTTTGGGATATAATTAATGTGTGATTGGAATAATGCTGTTTGGAATGAAAATAGAGATATCGAGTTTAAATTTGAACAAGTCAGGAGACGACGATGGTTCACGAGCGAGCGGTATTCAAAGACAAAGGACGCACTGTAACCGAAACAGGCCCGGACAGGCCAGGCCCGGAAATGTCAAAACGAAGGTTACTGACCTTGAAATGAGATAGAAAATAATGTATAATCAGTTATGAGGTTAGTGAGCTACACAATACCGAAAATTCGGTGAAAAATGAAATGAAAAAAAAAAGAAAAAAAAAAAGAAAAACCGATCTCCGTGGGGCTAGACACATGACATTGGCCTAACCAAATACCAAAACCCCTGTCAGATTCCACCAAACCCCTCAGAGAAGATGTAGCTTGAACTCGAAGACATCTTTTTCGAGCATGGCACCGCCCACAATGGGCGCAATACGCCCACTCTCAGCAGGACAACTAGATAATGATATCAACCTCCCATCCAAGTTTCATCAAGATCAGATGATATCATCGGGTAGTTATGCTGCGGACAGACACACACACACACACACACACACACACACACACACACACAGACAGACACACACACACACACACACATGACGAATATAGTGGTCACTTGATAACTCGTGAACCAATGAGGAAATGACGTGAGGGTTTCTACTCTCTAACCATGACCTTCACGGATTCGCCAGATGCAAATTCACCATTGACTGGGTAGTGGGTATAGAACCATTCAGTTGGGAATGTGTTTTGCCCAAGTCCTTCACGAACCTGCTGTCCATGTCTGATGTTCGATTAAAGGTAGCACAAGAATGTGGAATTTATTGGTTCATCGTCTCCCATTTGCCGTTTTTTGCCCAAGTCATTCACGAACCAGCTGTCCATGTCTGACGTTCGACTGAAGGTGGCACAGGAATGTGGAATTTATTGGTTCCATGGTTTACCATTCACCATTTTCACATTATTTATTTGCTTCATGCTTCCCACCCATGCATAGCATGGGTACCTTGCTAGTAAAAAATATTCGCTCATCCAGATCCGGATATTCACCAAATCTAAGTATTTCGGCCCTGTCACATGCCAAATCTGTCCATCAAATTTCGTCCAAATCCGTCCATAACTTTTTGAGATATCCTGCTCACAGACAAACAAACAAATGAAAAATTGGTCAGAGACCGAGGACTTGCCGGAATGTACTTTTTTTATCGGCCATTTTGGATCAAAATAATAATACACAAGGACATGCGTTGAATCCCTGCTTGAGAGAATGCCAACCAACTCCCCGCCATCACAGTCATCTCTCCAACTCACAATCTCACGAGATATGTGGAAAGGACGACCCAAAACCAATTATCTTCTTTTTGATTCGTATATAAATATCATTAAAAGTAAATAATGACCTCTGCCAAAGTTCAAACGATGTGGGTTTAATATCTACATGAGAGAATTCCACATTGCTATTTGGGCGGTGTATAAGCTAACAGATCGCTGTCTCCATCGATCTTGCCAAGGCCGTAACACCTATCGGCTCAAAATCCTTTTGACTGTTGACTTGTTAGTTTTTACAATGGAGGAAACACGTATCGGGAGTACATACGACATAGCGATTGTGAATGTGACAGCTCTGAGGCGTCTTTCGCTTCGCATCGCAGTGACGGCAAGCACCAACATGGCGGCTGTAAGATTCAAATCTGGCTTCAAGCCCCCTCACCACCCAAAATATATTCCAGCGAATCTATTCCGGCAAGTAACAAACCAACCAACCAACATACTTGCTGGAATCTATTCCGGCAAGTAACTAACCAACCAACAACCCCACCTCGCCCTCGCCAGGAATCTATTCCGGCAAGTAACAAACAGACAAACAAACAAACAAACAGACAGGGGTGAAAACATAACCTGCAGCCACTCTGGTGTTGGCTTAGCGGTTGGGGTGCCGGCTTGGGATCCTAGGATCCTGGGTTCGAATCCCGGCCGATCGCTGAATTAATGCCAGGGGGGTTGACTCAGCCCGTCATCCTTCTGAGGTCGGCAAATTGAGTACCAGCTTGCTGGGATGAATGATCACGGTGTGTACCCCGATTTAGAATAGGTACACCATATCCCTGCGCATCGTAAGAGGCGACCAAGGGTTGGCGTCAGGAAGGGCATCCGGCCATAAAAACATTGCCTCAAACAGGGAACCATGATTGTCATGGGGCCCCCAAGGCTAACCCCCGCTCTAGCAGGGAAAATGGCCTTAAAACGATCATTAATTCGTTCATTCATTCACCTTTGGTGGTGGAGGTAACGAAATCAGGATGAAGGTCCCAATGAAAATCCGCCTCATCGCAGCTTCATTTAAACCGTCGAATTCTTCCCCTGTATCACTCCGCCTCACCCCGGCTTTACGCTGCGGTCACGATTTTCACGTTTTGGGTGACCTGGAGCTTGACCGTGGGCCTAGAGAGTTAAAAATTGGGCACAGTCTATTCCAGGGCACGGCAAATATGTATGTAAAGTATGGCGATGCTATGTGCAATGATGCAGACGTAGTACTGCGCACAAACAGACAGACAGACAAACCAACCAACCAACATACTTGCCGGAATAACAAACAAGAAGACGTCATGCACAGCATGATACTTGCAAAATCCACCCCCCCCCCCCCCCCCCACAAAAAAGTTGTCATAGATACATCAAATTGTCCATTTCATTAACATTAAAATTGACAATCCAAATCAAAGCTCGGGTCAATCGGATTAAAATTGATGATTTTTCAAATGAAAATTGATGATTTTAGAAGTTTGACCTTGAGTTGACCTTTGACCTTAAAATAGTTGGTTTCCCAATTCAGTGATGCACTATGCAATTGCTATATAGGTTTCAACGTCAATTGGATGAAAATTAACAGTTTTTCAGATGAAAATAGATGATTTTGGAAGTTTGACCTTGAGTTGACCTTTGACATTTTCACCTAAAAAAAATAGTTGGTTTACCAATTTAGTGACTCGATATACAAATGCTGTACAATTTTCAAGTAATTTGGATGAAAAATGGTGATATTAGACCTTTGACCTCAAAATCAATAGACTTCTCAATTGTGACGACATCTACAACTTGGTGAAGATTCATGACGATTGGTTTAGAATTGTGACCTGTAGGCTAGTGACAGACAGACAGACAAACAGACAGAATAACAAACACAACCGACCAATACACTTGAAAAATCTTCGATTTTGCAAGTAACAAGAAAGATATCATGCATAGCACGATACTTGAAATATCCAAATAAACTACAGTTGCCATGGAAGCAGCAAATTGGTAATTTTGTAAATTTGGCCTTATTTGGATAGCTATCAAGTTGTACATGATTGAATGTTGTGCATAACAAATTTGGTTGATACATTTTCTAATTGTGGCTTAATAGGTGTTTTAACCATTTTCTAATTCCCAAAAGTACTTGAATTTTGATCTAGTTTGGCCACCATTTTGGATTACAGGAAAACATTTAACAATCCTCTTCTCTCAAGATGCGTAACCAATCAATGCAAAACTTAAAATTTGTGATCAACTACCCAAGGGAAATATAATTTATTAACAATGATGTCATCAGTGACGTAGTATGGTAGCCAT
Organism: Myxine glutinosa; assembly: GCF_964187855.1. Classification (NCBI taxonomy): domain Eukaryota; kingdom Metazoa; phylum Chordata; class Myxini; order Myxiniformes; family Myxinidae; genus Myxine; species Myxine glutinosa. The sequence goes on from NC_136267.1 coordinate 102,161,272, forward strand.
ATTGGATCATACGAAAACCTTTAAAAACCGTCTTCTCTGAAACTGCTTAACTGATCAATGCAAAATTTACATATGTGATAAACCACAAGTAGGAAATATAATTTGGTAACAATGACGTCATTGGTCACGTGGCCTGGCAGCCATATTGGATCAAAGGAAAACCTTTAAAATTAATATTCTCCAAATCCACTTAACCCATCAATGCAAAACTTAAATATATGTTCGACTACCTATGGGAATGTTTTGATTAAAATAAGCTGATCTGAAACATAATATGGCCGCTAGCGACACCATAATACAGAAAGTGGCCAATAGCTTAAAAAATATGAATTATAGACACATTGGAGTTGCACCTTATCAAATTGGACTAATTTGACACAACCAGAAATGACATCATCAAAGTGGAAGTTTGCAATATCTCGAAAACTAAGGCTCATAGACAGCAGGGAATTGCACTATTGTGAACATCATATCAACACTACGTGATTGCACATAAAATGTGTATTCTAAATCCAGCTCTTATTTTTACCCTGATCCATTCATCACTCCACTTTTTGCCAACCAGCCAGGTGAGCTACAGGACCATTGCTACTCTATTTGAGTTCATTATATTACAACTTGTGTACAACTTGTTCATCATATTACAAAAAAAGTTGCCTTCTCATGTGTTTCTCTCTTCTGATAACATTTGTTCAATGAACTTGGTTTGGGTAAATGTGTTAGTGTTATTGGGTTGTACAATGTTTTTGTGGATGAGCTGGTGTTTTGTGCATGCTTGATGCAGCCAACTTGAGCTGAGGTTGCTGATTATCGATGACGTTGACGACCCAGGTTGGAGCAACTTTGATGACATCCGTCGCTTCATTAAACCCAGCCTGACACCTGCATGTGGTATGCCCATCACCAAAGATAGAAGAAAGTACATCTTATATAGTTTATAGCAACCACTTTTCGATAGAAACGAAAAGCCACCCTTAGAGAGGCCCAAACAGATTATGTGTGTAAATCATACAGATGCATATTTTATTATTTTATCATTTTGATTTTGATGTACAATACCAAACGATCTTCATAGAGTATTGGTGCTGCTGAAGCAGTCCCTTGGCAAGCAAAAGACACCGTATGATCGTTAACGTCCACTAATGCTAGAAGACGAGATACCGGGCTTAAGAAATATTTGTGCAAATCCAGAGAGGGATATTTGAAATGACCCAAGCGTTTGGGATACTTTGTGATGTGATGCCCTGCCTCTGAAGCACCAATCTGACAGTTTATCGTCGGGTCTAAAATCCCATTCAGATTAGACAGCACAAAGCTCAATGCACCATTACCTCTGCACTATCTTATCAGACCTTACAAGTGATAAGAACATTGACATTGACTATTTTGGCCGAAGGGAGCCCGGCGATTAAGCACACCAAAAGGGCATACTCAGTTTTCATTCTGTTTGTTGTTGTTGGATAGCCCAGACAGTTCTCTTGATCAAGCCCATGGAACGGAGACAGCCGATTGAACTCCCAGGAGCAACCCAGAGGTCTCCCACATCTAGGAATGGTGTACACCAGAGAGAGAGAGAGAGAGAGAGAGAGAGAGAGAGAGAGAGAGAGAAAGAGAGAGAGAAAGAGACCGCGGGAGAGTAAAAGAGAGAGAGGGTAAGAGAGAGAGAGAGGAAGAGAGAGAGGAAGAGAGAGAGATAAGAAGAGAGAGAGATAAGAAGAAAGAGATAAGAAGAGAGAGATAAGAGAGAGGGAGAGAGGAAGAGAGGGACAGAGGGAGAGAGAGGGAGAGAGGGGACGAGAGAGAGAGAGGGGACAAGGGAGAGAGAGAGAGGGAGAGGGAGGGGACAAGGGGGAGAGAGAGGGGACAAGGAGGAGAGAGAGAGAGAGAGAGAGAGAGAGAGACAGAGAGAGAGAGGGGGAACGAGGGAGAGAGAGGGAGGGAGAGAGAGGGAGGGAGAGAGAGGGAGGGAGAGAGAAAGAGACAGAGGCAGAGACACACACAAGAGGGAAAAGTCCGGTCCATGGGGACCGATTCGCCACTCTGACCATGACAGCGCTGCCCTGACAAATCCGGGCGGCAGGAAAGAATAGGGAAGATTTGGCCCCTGACTTACGTTGGGAGGTTCAACCACCACGAAGAGGCATCCCCAATAGTTGTCTCCATTTGTTTGTTTTCTTGTTGTACTCCGCCCCTAGCTATTCCATCTCCAAGCGCTGAACGACGTCATCTCCGGGCGCCTAAGGCCTTCAGAGCCCAGCAATGACGTGCACCAAAAAGGCGTACACAGTTTTCACTTGGTTTGTTTTCCTGTTAGTTTTATTAGTTTTCTTGTTTGTCCAGGTAATATCTCAGCCATCCTTTGAGCTAGGAAGTTGAAATTTGGGCACGATATTGAACAAGAAAGAGCAATCAGAGATTGCAGGCCCTCGCCAGGATGTGTTTTTAGTGGTTTTTAAGGCTTTTGTGTGAAAACAAATATGGCAACCAAAGCACGTGACTGATGACATCATTTTTTTTCTCCACCAATTTATCCCCAGATGACACTGAATAAATTTCATCTTGACCGGATGAAGTTTTGTACTTGTCAAATTATGACGTCATAATATATCTCCGAAAGTGCTGAATATAAAAAATTGAGACATGGCTCATTGTAAAGAACTCTCCATGGGGAATAAAATATGTTAATGATGATGTCATTGGTGCCTCCATTATGACGTCATAATTCGACATGTACAAAACTTCATCCGATCAAGATGCAATTTCTTGAGCGCCATGTCGGCATAAACAGGTGTAGAAGAAAAATAATGATGACGTCATCGGTCACGTGGTTCGGCCGCCATATTGGAAAAACGGAAAAACTTTGCACCTCTATATCTCCGAAAGTGCTGAATAGAAAAAATTGAGACATGGCTCATTGTAAAGAACTCTCCATGGGGAATAAAATATGTTAATGATGATGTCATAGGTACCTCCATTATGACGTCATAATTCGACAAGTACAAAACTTCATCTGATCAAGATGAAATTTCTTGAGCATCATCAAGAAATAAATTAGTTTAGAAAACAAATAATGATGACGTCATTGGTCACGTGGTTCGGCCGCCATATTTGTCCAAAATGGCCGATGAAAAAGTACATTCTGGCAAGTCCTCGGTCGCTGACCGATTTTTAATTTGTTTGTCTGTCTGTTTGTCCTCACAGAATATATATGATTTTCTCTGCAACCGTTGGTCCAATTGACAGGAAATTTTCACCGTATACGCGCCTCATTCTGTATAAAAAATTTTTGTCCCCCATCGCACCGCGGAGCGAAAGGGGGACTATGGTTTTCCCCTCCATCCGTGTGTGCGTCCGTCCATGCATCAGTCCGTGCGTGCGTGCGTGCGTCCATTTGTCCGTGCGTGCGTGCATATGTGCATACGTGCGTGCATGCGTAAGTGAAGGACCGAATTATAATTTGGTGTGTGGGTGCAACCCACGTCAAAATCCAAGATGGCCGCCGCCATGTATCTCTGAACCTTGTGAGCGGAATATCTTGAAAAATAAGCGAAGTGCCAACTTCTAATCTGGTGTGTGGGTGTATCTAGGCATAAGGAATAACGCTATTGAAAATTGGGTCGTCACGTCAAAATCCAAGATGGCCGCCATCATATATATGTCTGAACCTTGTGAGCGAAATATCTTGAAAACTAAACGAACTACGGTACTAACTTCTAATCTGGTGTGTGGGTGTATCTATGCATAAGGAAGAACGCTTTTGAAAATTCGGTAGCCACGTCAAAATCCAAGATGGCCACCTCCATGTATGTCTGAACATTGTGAGCGAAATATCTTGAAAAATAAACGAACTACTAACTTATAATCTGGTGTGTGGGTGTATCTATGCATAAGGAAGAACGCTATTGAAAATTGGGTCGCCACGTCAAAATCCAAGATGGCCGCCTTGCGTCTTCCACTTTGTCAACTCACATCACTTCACCGACGGGGGACCTATCATTATTTTTTTTCTCCACCAGTTTATGCCGCCATGTCGCTCAAGAAATTGCATCTTGATTGGATGAAGTTTTGTACTTGTCGAATTATCAAATTATGACGTCATAATGGAGGCCTTGGGTCGAGAGAGTTAAAAATTGGGCACAGTCTATTCTAGGGCAAGACAAATATGTGTGTAAAGTTTGGTGATTCTACGTGCAACGGTGTAGACATAGTGCTGCCCACAGACAGACAAACAGACAGACAAACCAAACGATCAACATACTTGCCCGAATCTTTTCCGGCAAGTAACAAACAGACAGACAGACACAGACAGACAGACAGATGAAAAATCACTCATAGAGCAACACTTGGCAAAACAGAACAAAGTAGAATGGCACTCAGTAGAGCATCCTTTTGACCTCAAAAATAATTAGTGGTTGGATTCAGTGATCTGATATGCAAATCATCTTCAAAGTTTAAGTTAATCTGATGAAAATTGTCAATTTTAGAAATTTGGCCTTAGTTGACCTTTTGACTGGCGCTAATCTCAATAATAGTTGGTGGTTGAATTCAGTTAGCTGATATGAAAATTCCATTCAAATTTCAAGTCAATCGGATGAAAATTGAGGCCTATGTTGACCTTTTGACCTTTTGACCTCAAAAGTATATCGGAATTTGTCGGCACACAAACTACACCGTTTGGTGAAGTTTTGTGAGGATCGGTTAAAAACTGTAACCTGTAGGCAAGTATAAGTGAGCGGACAGACAAACACAAACAAACAAACATACACCCACACACACCACACACACACACCGCACACACACACACACACACACACACACACACAAACCGGAGTGATCAACATACTTGCCAAAAATTTCATTTTTTTTTTGCCAAGTAACAAATACAAACAAACACATAAATTGGAGTGATCAACATACTTGTTGCAAAAAAAAATTTTTTTGCCAAGTAATGAAAAATCACAGTATGCAAAAGCGACACTTGGCAAAAGAGAAAAAAGTAGAATGGCACTTGGTAGAGCATCCTTTTGACCTCACAAATAATTGATGGTTGAATTAAGTGACCTGATATGCAAATCATTTTCAAATTTTAAGTGAATCGGATGAAAATTAACAATTTTAGAAATTTGGCCGATGTTGACCTCAAAAATAGTTCGTGGTTGAATTCAGTTAACTGATATGTAAAGCCATTAAATTTTCACGTCAATCGGATGAAAATTGAGGATTTTAGAAATATGTAATGGTTGGTGACCTTTGGCCTATGTTGATCTCAAAAATAGTTGGTGGTTGAATTCAGTTCACCGATATGTAAATCCTATTCAAATTTCAAGTTAATAGGATGAAAATTGAGGATTTTAGACATTTGAAAAAAGTGGTGGACATTTGGCCTATGTTGACCTTGTGATCTATGTTGACCTCAAAAATAGTTGTTGGTTGAATTCAGTTAACTGATATGTAAATCCCATTCAATTTTCAAGTCAATCGAATGAAAATTGAGGATATTAGAAATTGGAAATGGTTGTTGACCTTTGGCCTATGTTGACCTTTTGGCCTATGCTGACCTCAAAAATAGTTGGTGGTTGAATTCTCTTAGCTGATATGAAAATTCCATTCAAATTTCAAGTCAATGGGATGAAAATTGAGGATTTTAAAAATCTGAAATAAAGTGGTTGACCTTTGGCCTATGTTGACCTTTTGACCTCAAAAGTATATAGGAATTTGTCAGCACACAAACTCTACCATTTGGTGAAGTTTTGTGAGGATCGGTTAAAAACTGTAACCTGTAGGCAAGTATAAGTGAGTGGACAGACAAACACACAAACACACATACACACACACACACACACACACACACACACACACACACACACACACACACACACATACACACACAAACCGGAGTGATCAACATGCTTGCAAAAATTAATTTTTTGTTTGCCAAGTAACAAACACAAACAAACACATAAACCGGAGTGATCAACATACTTGTTGGAAAGAAAAAAGAAAATTGCCAAGTAATGAAAAATCACTCATGCAGTGTGCAAATGTGACACTTGGCAAAAGAGAAAAAAGTAGAGTGGCACTTGGTAGAGCATCCTTTTGACCTCACAAATAATTGGTGGTTGAATTAAGTGACCTGATATGCAAATCATTGTCAAATTTTAAGTGAATCGGATGAAAATTAACAATTTTAGAAATTTGGCCTATGTTGACCTCAAAAATAGTTGGTGGTTGAATTCAGTGCGCTGATATGAAAATCTCATTCAAATTAAAATTCAATCGGATGAAAAGTTAGGATTTTAGAAATTAGAAAAAAGTGGTGGACCTTTGGCCTATGTTGACCTTGTGACCAATGTTGATCTCAAAAATAGTTGGTGGTTGAATTCAGTTCAGCGATATGTAAATCCTCTTAAAATTTCAAGTTAATCGGATGAAAATTGAGGATTTTAGACATTTGAAAAGATTGGTTGACCTTTGGCCTATGTTGACCTTGTGACCTATGTTGACCTCAAAAATAGTTGTTGGTTGAATTCAGTTAACTGATTTGTAAATCCCATTCAATTTTCAAGTCAATCGGATGAAAATTGAGGATTTTAGAAATTTGAAAAAAAGTGGATGAACTTTGGCCTATGTTGACATTTTGGCCTATGTTGATCTCAAAAATAGTTGGTGGTTAAATTGATTTTGCCGATATGTAAATCCATTCAAATTACAAGTCAATCTGATGAAAATTGAGGATTTTAATAATTTGAAAAAAGTGGTTGACCTTTGGCCGATGCTGACCTTGTGACCTATGTTGACCTAAAAATAGTTGTTGGTTGAATTCAGTTAACTGATATGTAAATTCTATTCAAATTTCACGTCAATCGGATGAAAATTGAGGATTTTAGAAATTCGAAAAAAAAGTGGTTGACCTTTGGCCTATGTTGACTTTGTGACATATGTTGACCTCAAAAATAGTTGTTGATTGAATTCAGTTAACTGATATGTAAATCCCATTCAAATTTCAAGTGAATCTGATGAAAATTGAGGATTTGTGAAATTCAAAAAAACGTCATTGACTTTTGGCCTATGTTGAACTTTTGGCCTATGCTGATCTCAAATATAGATGGTGGTTGAATTTAGTTGGCCAATATTGAAATCCTATTCAAATTTCAAGTCAATCGGATGAAATTGAAGATTTTAGAAATTTGAAAAAGAGTGGTTGACGTTTGACAACAAACAACCTTTTGATTTCAGAGATGTATCGGAATTTGTCAGACCACAAACTCTACCATTTGGTGAAGTTTCGTGAAGATCGGTTAAAAACTGTGACCTTTAGGCAAGTATAACTGAGCGGACAGACGAATATACAAACCAACAAACAAACACACAAACCAACAAACAAACACACAAACACGCAAACCGGAGTGATCAACGTACTTGCAAAATATATATATATTTTTTGCCAAGTAATGAAAAATCACTCTTAGAGCGACACTTAGCAAAAGAGAAAAACGCAGCATGGCACTTGGTAGAGCATCCATTTGACCTCACAAATAATTGGTGGTTGAATGCAGTGGTATGATATGCAAATGGTATGATATGCAAATAGTGATATGATATGATATGATATGATATGTATATGTGATATGGTATGATATGCAAATACCTGATATGCAAATAATTTTCAAATTTTAAGCGAATCGGATGAAAATTGACAATTTTAGAAATTTGGTCTATGTTGACTTCAAAAATAGTTGGTTGGTTTCACTAGCTGATATGAAAATCCTATTCAAATTTAGAGTCAATCGGATGAAAATTGAAGATTTTAGAAATTTGAAAAAAGTGGTTGACCTTTGGCCTATGTTGAGCTTGTGGCCTATGTTGATCAACAAATAGTTGGTGGTTGAATTCAGTTCGCTGATATGAAAATCCCATTCAAATTCCAAGTCAATCGGATGAAAATTGAGGATTTTAGAAATTTGTAATGGTTGTTGACCTTTGGCCTATGTTGACCTTTTGGCCTACGCTGATCTCAAAAATAGATGGTGGTTGAATTCAGTTCGCTAATATGTAAATTATATTTAAATTTCAAGTTAATCGGATGAAAATTGTGGATTTTAGAAATTCGAAAAAAAGTGGTTCACCTTTGGCCTATGTTGACCTTTTGGCCTACGCTGATCTCAAAAATATATGGTGGTTGAATTAAGTTCGCCGATATGTAAATCCTATTCAACTTTCAAGTCAATCGGGTGAGAATTGAATATTTTAGAAATTAGAAAAAAAGTGGTTGACCTTTGGCCTATGTTGCCTTTTCACCTTTTGATTTCAAAGATATATAGGAATTTGTTGGACCACAAACTCTGCCGTTGGGTGAAGTTTTGTGAAGATCGGTTAAAAACTGTGACCTGTAGGCAAGTATAAGTGAGCGGACAGACGAACATACAAACCAACAAACAAACACACAAACACAAACAAACACACACACAAACGTCCTATGCTTATTCACACCAAGTAACAAACGGACTCAAATACAATACCCTCTCCTCTGGCGAGGGTAACAAGTGATTTGGCAAAGCGATACTTTTTATTTTTTGGGATTAATCAATTAATTAATTGATTTCTTGATTATTATACATTTATCAATTACTTATTTATTTTCTTTACTTTTTGATTAATTACTTAACTATTATCGATTTACTAATTGCTTATTTATTTTCTTTCTCTTCTGGGCAATATATAAGGCACCCTTTGAGCTTGTAAGCTGATATTTGGACACGACAGTGACCAAGTGATTTGTCTATAAAGGGTATTTTTGTTTTATTCATTAATCAATCAATTCATTCATTCATTAATTATTCGATTAATTGTTTTATTAATTATTTTTAAAGTTACAGATTCGGATGAATTACTGGTGGTTTAGGCTATTATGGATATTTAGGCTATTTCGGTGGTGGTTTAGGCTATTAGCCAATTAATTGACAAATTAATTATTTTACGATTATCATTTATTTATTTTAATTGTACAATTAATCGATCAATTATTGTACAACGCTCCCTCCCAATTCCGTCTCCATGCACTGCACGGCGTCATCGCGCCCTGCCATGTCGCGCGCTGGAGGATGTGTTATTTAATTATTTGGCATGGGGTTGGTGTAATTTGCATGTAGCTCTACTTGTATAATCAATGGGTTGGGATAACATGTCAGAAGTAGGGTAATCACTAATCACTAATCACCATATATTTCTGGGTTTGATTCGCGAGCTCACTATAAACTGCCATTCTGGTGCTTCACATTGAGTCCTTTTGGAGAGCATTACGTCTATGAAGAATTTGTAAAAGATCCTACGTTCTTTCGCAGTAAACTAAACTAGTGTGTAAATTCTGCTAAAATTACAAGTTCCTTCTGTAGCCTGTTACACCTCGCAATGGAGTGGTGACCAACATGTCTCAGGGTGTATTCCATTAACAATCGCCACGCGGCTCAAGCATGGCATAGTCAAAAAAAACATTTTTGGGGATTTTTTACATTAAATATAAATTTACTTCGTGGGTGTAGGGAAGTGTTTTCGGCACCCACCAAAAAAAAAAGTGATTTTTTTCAAAATGCCAACAGGATTAGAACATCACCGGGCAACGCCATGTACTCCTGCGACTTAATTATAAAAGGATTTGTGTCTGTCTGTCTGTCTGTCATGCTATAACTTGAGAACCAATTTCAATGAAACCAATGACGGTGGATTTGGGGAACTCCCAGGAAGGTTTGTGATGCAAAAAAAAATCTGAAAAAAAAAGCGAATGAACGTTTGTGTATTAGCACATGTGGCGAAACTGGAAACGTCAACTTCCGACTTGGCTCGGATCCACCGCCACTACCTGACCGACCTGAGGCCGTCGGGCCACGGTTAACTCCATGAACCAGTGGGTTGTCAGCCAACTTGCGGGCACTGGCAAAAGCAATTACACTGAGCAGGGTCCTCATGTCCACGTCGCATTATCATTACCTACTCGTCCACGTCGAACAACTAGGTACCTGAGCGAGGGTCCACGCCCTCAGCGTTCACCCATCTTTCAACAGCCGAGCGAACCGTGGCTGAATGCTGGCTGAAGTGTCACAGAGAAAGCACTTAGCCCTTATGCACAGAAGAACCCTTTACACATTCTTATCTTATCTACACACAAGACAGGCGCGCCTCAATCACTCCGGGGAAATTAGAGAGGAAGAGAGCGAGAGAGAGGGGTTGGGGCATATGGACGGCCCCTTGCTCATCCGACGCGAGCCATCAGACTCATGTCGGTCCCAAAGTGGAGGGAAGGGAGAGGGAGGAAGGAAAAGAATGGAGTTGGTGTGTGTGCATGCCAGTATGTTGGGAAAAGTGCAGCGTATGCTGTGTAGGCTCCAGAGGAAAGGTATGATATGCATGTCAGTATCTCGCCCAGACGGGGCAAGAGGCTTAATCGTCGATATATATTTCGTATTGCTCTCTTTTGTGAGTCAAAAGTAAACGAATTGGGTAATAGATACAGAAAGGAAAGATTGTGCGAGTCAGTATGTAGGCCGATGCGTCCCAGGTAACTCGTGCAGCTGCTCATTCTTGGAGCCTCTCTGAAACGTAACTCTTTTGCTCTGTCTCTCGAACCAAACAGGTGGGCAGTCAGTCAAGCAGGCAAGCAGCTCTGTTCTCGCTCGCCACCAAACACGCCCCTTGACGCAAATCAGCCGTGAACTTTGGTGCATTCCCCCTTTTATTGTGCGAGGCAGGGCTTGAGGGAGCAAGGGTCACTCCAGGGTCCTATGACCATTGCGTGTCATGTTCCCATTGGTGATTTGCAATGCAGTTGGCTGGGCAGCTTTGCCCACTTGCCGTACAGCGTCCGCCAAGGGCTCGATCGTGCCTAAATCCCTTGGAGTTGTTAGTCAATGCGCACTGCTTTGTGCTGGCACGGTGGTTCACACAAAATAAAGTACGGGGAAGGACAGGTTTGAGAGGGAAAGGGGGAGGATTGGGATGCATGGATGAAAGAGGGGGATTTCAAGAAGGTGGGAAATCACAAAGGGCCTGCTAAACACACACACAACGCATTTTCCCATCCTTGCCATGAGGGGAAATTAAGGTATAACCTGACTAAACACAATTACTAATGAGATAACTAACTGAGGATCCCATATGTGTTGAATGCATCATCCCCGAGGTCAATTTCCATAACCGCATACGTGTGTGTGTGTGTGTGTGTGTGTGTGTGTGTGTGTGTGTGTGTGTGTGTGTGTGTGTGTGTGTGTGTGTGTGTTTGCAGAGTATTTGCTTGACCACTGGCAGGAGGATGAGGTGTTTGGGTCTCACTTCCTTTGTGGCTCATTTGCGAGGATGATCCAGAAATGCACTGTGCTACCCAGCCACATCTCTGTTACCCATACCATGGTCGAACCCAGCCTTTGTCGCTCAATGAGCTTCGAACAGGAAATGGAGGTCAGCCATCAGCGCCAAAAGGGGATGCTTTGTGCCGTAAAAGGGAATTGTCTCAAAACAACTTGAACGATGCATATTTACCTCACATTTTTAATATTTGCCCACTTTATGCATATATATCGGATTGAAATCGTGTAATGCTGTAATTGTATTCTGGTTGCAAGTTCTCCTATAATGCTGAGTATTGTGCAGTAGTCGTGATGATGCTCGTTTGCCATCTGATATTGTGTTTGTACTAACATGCTCCTAAAGCGCGGCGTTACGCGCGCTGCTTGCGAGCAAGGAGGAAGTGGACAAGCGGTAACTTATAAGCGTCTTTATTTCAGGAGCTCACTGTAACACTGGCCCGCTCCGGACTGCGCGCCCGGTGTATATCATGAGGCCACACCTACCCCTCGGGCATGGCCACTGCCCACTTGGTGCGCGGAATGATGTCACCACGCCAGTGGGCTTTTGTGTCCGCCACACGCGCCCCCCCAGAATTCCCGCGCACATGGAGGGCCAGTTTGCGGGGCAGACAAATGACCCGGCCGAAGCGCCCCCTGGCGATCGGCGGCGTCCGGGGTGCAGGGATGCCAGGTGGGATGCCCCTGGCTGCCCCTGGGATGGGTGCAGGACCGGGGGGCGGCGTGGCGGCGGGGCTGGGCGGTGCCAGGGGTCCGCCCGCAGGGGGGCGGCCCCGAAGTGGGGGTCGGGCCACTGGCGGTGGATGGTCCACGTCGAGGTGGGCCGGCTTGAGGCGGTCTACCGAAACGCGGTCAGGAGTACCGCCGATGTCCAGGGTGAAGTGCTTCGCCCCGGTCTCCAGCACGCGGAAAGGCCCGTCGTACGGGGGCCGCAGTGGTGTCCGGTGGGCATCGTGGCGGACGAAGACGTACTCCGCCGTGCGAAGCTCCGGGGCGACGTGCGTCGGTGGGTGCCCGTGGCATGCCGTTGGCACCGGGGCGAACCTCTGGGCGGTCTCTTGCAGAGCGGAGCGCTGCTGTGCCACGGACCATGGTGCCGTGGAGTCGGGGAGGAACTCGCCCGGCACGCGCAGCGGTTGCCCGAAGACCAACTCCGCCGTGGATGCGCGCAGGTCCTCCTTGGGTGCCGTCCGGAGGCCCAGCAGGACCCAGGGGAGCCTGTCGACCCAGCCGCCGTCGCGGAGGGTGGCCCGGAGCGCGGCCTTCAATGAGCGGTGAAATCACTCACACAGGCCGTTAGCCTGGGGGTGGTAGGCCGTGGTTCGGTGCAGCCGGACCCCGAGCCCCTGCGCGACCGCCCCCCAGAGCTCCGAGGTGAACTGGGGGCCGCGGTCGGACGAGATGTCTGAGGGGGCGCCGAACTGGGCGACCCAGGTGGCGATGAAAGCCTGCGCGACATCGGCCGCCATTGTCGACGCCAAGGGCACGGCCTCCCGCCACAGGGTGGTGCGGTCCACCATGGTGAGGACATAGGTGAAACCCCGTGAGGGGGGCAGAGGTCCCACTAGGTCCACGTGGACGTGGTCAAACCGGCGTTCCGGCACCGTGAACGGGGCCAACGGGGCCTGGGTGTGCCAGTGCACCTTGGCGCGCTGGCACGCGAGGCACGTCCTGGCCCAGCCGCGGACGGCCTTCCGGAGGCCATGCCAGACGAACTTGTCGGCGATCAGCCTTTGGGAGGCCCTCGCGCCCGGGTGGGACAGGCTGTGGATGGCGTCAAACACCTGGCGCTGCCAGCCCGCGGGCACGATGGGGCGAGCACGCCCGAGGGAGACGTCACACAAGAGGGTTGTAACCCGCGCCGTCGAACGCCACCTCGGTGACGCGGCGGCCCGTGACGGCGGTCCGCAAGGCCTGGACGTCGGGGTCAGCGGCCTGGTCCGCTGCCATCCGGGCATAGTCGATGCCGAGGTGGACTGCGTGGGCGACGGCCCGGGAAAGGCAATCCGCCACCGGGTTGTCCTTCCCCGCGACGTGCTGGATGTCCGTCGTGTACTCGGACACGGCCGAGAGGTGACGCTGCTGCCGGGCCGACCACGGCTCGGTGACCTTGCCCATCGTGAAGATCAGCGGCTTGTGGTCGACGAAGGCAGTGAACGCACGGCCCTCGAGCAGATGGCGGAAGTGCCTGACCGCCAAGTGAAGCCCGAGCAACTCGCGGTCGAAGGTACTGTAACGGCGTTCGGGCAGGCGAAGCTGCCGGCTAAAGAACGCCAGCGGTTGCCAAGCTCCACGCACCCATTGCTCGTGCACCGCGCCCACCGCGTAGTCCGAGGCATCGGTGGTGAGGGCGATCGGTGCATCGGGCACCGGGTGCGCGAGCATGGTGGCGTTAGCCAAGGCGAGCTTCGCGCCCGTGAACGCCGTGTCCATCTGCTCGGTCCAGATAACGTCGCCTTTGCCCGGCTTACCTCGGAGAGCTTCGTGCAGGGGGCGCAGGAGCTGGGCGATACGGGGCAGGAACCGATGGTAAAAGTTCACCATGCCCAGGAACTCCTGCAGCCCTCTGATCGTGCGGGGGCGCGGAAACCCCTTCACCGCCTCCACCTTGGCCGGCAGGGGGACGGCTCCGTGCCTGGTGACACGGTGCCCCAGAAAATCGATTATGGTGGCGCCGAACCGGCACTTTGCGGGGTTCACAATCAGGCCATGCTGGCCCAGGCGTTCGAAGAGCGTGAGGAGGTGGCGTAGGTGCTCTTCGCGGGACGCGCTGGCGACGAGGATATCGTCCAGGTAGACGTAGACAAAATCCAAGTCACGCAGGATGCTGTCCATCAGTCGCTGGAACGCCTGAGCCGCACTCTTCAGACCGAAGGGCATGCGCAGGAACTCGAAGAGTCCGAATGGCGTGATGACCGCCGTCTTCAGGACGTCCTCCGGCCTGACGGGGACCTGATGGTAGCCGCGTATGAGGTCCACCTTCGAGAAGAAGGACATGCCCACCAAACGGGCGGAAAAGTCCTGAATGTGGGGGATGGGGTAGCGGTCGGGAGTCGTGGCGTCATTGAGACGGCGATAGTCCCCGCACGGTCGCCATCCCCCGCCGGGCTTCGGCACGATGTGCAGCGGCGACGCCCAAGCGCTCTCTGAGCGCCGAACGATGCCGAGTCGCTCCAGGGTAGCGAACCCCGCTTTTGCCACCGCCAGCTTCGTCGGCTCGAGGCGGCGTGCCCGGGCGTAGACCGGTGGCCCGACGTTGGGGATGTGATGGGCCACACCGTGCTTGACGGCCCCCGCCGAGAAGGTGGGCCGCATGAGGGCCGGGAAGCCGGCGAGGAGGCGGGTGAATGCGTCCGCTGCCGGAAGCGTACAGACCAATGTGGCCGGAACCGAACCGTTCGGCAAGCCACTTGGCAAGCCGCTCGTTGAGCTGGGCAACGCACAAGCGAGCGAGCTGAACGTCTCGGCCTGGACAAGACGTCTGCGCTTGACGTCGACCAGGAGCCCATTAGCGCACAGGAAGTCCGCGCCAAGCAGTGCCATGGGCACGTCGGCGGTGACGAACGTCCATCGGAAAACCTGCCCTCCGAACCGCAGAGAGAGGCAGCGTTTTCCGTACGTACAGATGGGCGTCCCGTTCGCAGCAAGCAGTGCGGGGCCCCCACCCGCGGCGTGCTTGTCTGACGTGCCGGCGGGAACGACACTCACCTGCGCTCCCGTGTCGCACAGGTAACGGCGCCCGGAGAAGGTGTCCGTTATGAACAGCAGGCTGCTCGAACGGCCGGCGCTCATCACCACTATTGAGCGCCGGCCCAGGCGTTTCCCGACCTGTTGAAGGAGCATGGCGGATGACACTGCCGAGCTTTGTGGCCGAACTTGGCGTGGAACCAGCACCAGGTGGTGGAGCTGGAGGAGCGCGGCTGGCTCCGCCAGGCCGGTGGAGTTGGCGGGTTTCCCCGCGGTGGCGGTTTTCGCCGCGGCGGTGGGCGGGGCGTGGCGGCGGTCATGAGGTGCGTATCAGCATGCTGCGTATGCTGTATAAGCTGATGCTGTGGATCAGCAGCATCAGCAGCAGCATCAGCAGCATCAGCCACGAGGGCCGTGACGGCCACGCCGACTCTCGCCCGCGTGTCTGAAGCGGCGAAGTACTTGTCCGCCTCGGCTGCCAATGCTCGGGGTTCCGTTAGCCGGGTCCCGGCCAACGCGACGCGAACCTGCGCTGGAAGTTGGCGACGGAAAAGCGCCCGGAATAGAGAACCGGGGTCTTCGTCGCCCAACAGTGACAGCATATGGTCCATTCGGACCGACGGGCGCGTGTCACCGAGCTCGGGGAGATCCAGGAGGCGGTCGGCCCGTGCGTTGTCCGTGAGGCCGAACGTGGCTAGGAGTAGCCGCTTGAGTGCCTCGTACTTGTGGCCGTCCGGTGGGTGGCGAAGGACGGACACAACTCGAGCGGCCGTGCAGGGCCCGAGGGAGGCGACGACGTGGCAATAGCGCGTGTCATCGCTGGTGAGGCGCCGAAGCTGAAATTGGGCTTCGGCCTGGACGAACCAGACTTCGGCCTGAGCCTCCCAAAATTCGGGAAGTTTGATGAAGTTGGCCATGGCAATGGCGTCGCGTGTGGAAGGATCGCTCCGGCAGATCCAACGTCAAGGGGGTCACCAGTAAAGCGCGGCGTTACGCGCGCTGCTTGCGAGCAAGGAGGAAGCGGACAAGCGGTAACTTATAAGCGTCTTTATTTCAGGAGCTCACTGTAACACTGGCCCGCTCCGGGCTGGGCGCCCGGTGTATATCATGAGGCCACGCCTACCCCTCGGGCGTGGCCACCGCCCACTTGGTGCGCGGAATGATGTCACCACGCCAGTGGGCTTTTGTGTCCGCCACACTCCCATGCTTTATTCCCCTCGTGAAGTCTAAGTCACACCTTTACTACACCTTGGCTGACACTTAGCTCCAGCAGAATGAGTTGCGACATGATCCAAGCTCAACCCGTTGCCTCTCGGCTCAGCTCGCGTGTCCATCGGTGATGGCCTGGCTCACATACAGATCAAAAACACCCACCAGAAAAGAACAGCTTTAGAGAATGCGTCAACCATTCCCAGCAAATGATGCTACCCGCAGCCATATCCTGCATACGATGGAAGAAGAAGAAGAAGAAGAAGAAGAGGAAGAAGAAGCTGTCAGTGCAATGTCAGCTATAGGTTGGAGGTTCAAGACTGGATTATTGCTGCAGTATTAAGGATTTGGATTTTAAGCTCGGCTTTGTTGCAGCAAATTCAATGTACATTTGAAGTGTGAGTGCATGCTATTATTTGATTTATGGTTGTAAAATTACATTTTCTTTGTGAAATAACAGACAAGAAGTGAGATATAATTTGGCTTTTCATGCAGAACCGAACAATAAGTATGTATAATTTCAAGTTTCCACCTGCACCAAGTGCTCAATAACGGTAAGAATGCCGATCATATGTCCGGTTTGACATGCTCTTGTTGTGATTATATATAAGCTCTTAGTGCCGCTACTTAGTGCCGCTCTTAGTGCTTGGAAATATATCTGCTGCAAGTATTTCTGGTGCAAACATCGGACTGAAGAAGTCGATGCACGTTGTTATTCATCCAGTCGAATTAAAACAGTAAAAGTTTACAATTGAAAAGAGCTGAACTTACTAGTCGGTGTGTAGTCGACGTTTCGGCGAGAATCCATCACCTTGGTCATAGCAGGTGTAGAAGTGAAGAAGAAGATTGAGAATAGCCACGTGACCTCCACTGGTGGTGTGGTGAATTGGGCTAAGCGAAGAAGAAGCTTGAGAATCGCTACATGACCTCCACCGTTGGTTTGGTGAATTGGTTGAAATGAGGAGGAAGCGTGAGAATCGCTACATGACCTCCAATGGTGGTGTGGTGAATTGGTCGAAGTGAAGAAGAAGCGTGAGAATCGCTCCATGACCTCCACCGTTGGTGTGGTAAATTGGTCGAAGTGAGGAGGAAGATTGAGAATCGCCACGTGACCTCCAATGGTGGTGTGGTGAATTGGGCTAAGCGAAGAAGAAGCTTGAGAATCGCTACATGACCTCCACCGTTGGTGTGGTGAATTGGTCGAAGTGAAGAAGAAGCTTGAGAATCGCCACGTGACCTCCACCGTTGGTGTGGTGAATTTGGCTGAGCGAAGAAGAAGCGTGAGAATCGATCCATGACCTCCACCGTTGGTGTGGTGAATTGGGCTAAGCGAAGAAGAAGCTTGAGAATCGCCACGTGACCTCCAGCGTTAGGGTTGGAACAAAACAAACATTGGACAAAGGTTGGAACAAACATTTCATTCATGTTTTATGTGTTAGCTCTTACATGAGCCTCGACTAAGTATACAAAAAAACCCTACCGCTTTTGATGGTAGTGTACCACTTTTTGAATATTTTAACAACTTTCGAATTTTATTGTCAAATAATATTAATCGCGAAAAATTCCGCTTTCACAAAATTTTTGTTTTTGATGATTCAAACTCAACGAAGTTTTGGATGGACTTACCTGTCGTCACCAGGTTTCTGTCATATTTCAGGTGTAAATTCATCAGGAAAACATGATTATTCTGGTTTTTTAATTTTGCGTATAATAGAGTGTCCTCGAATGTACAAAATTTAATCTACAGAGGGTGTAGACACTGAGGGCCTTTGCCCTCAGCCAATGATACGACGCGCCTTGTGCTGCATATGTAAGAGGAAGAAGAAGATTTGACATGTTTAAAGGTTACATGATTTGCAACTCCAAAATTTCTGTTGTTTATCTTTATATGAATATCTGCTGCTGCAGGCTGGAAACGTCTATATGGTCGACTGCAGCTTGCTGGATGGTATTCCCGCTAACAGTGTTGACCCAGAAATGGTCCACTATGTGGGGTCACCAACATGTCTGCTGTACCTTACACCGGAAGAGCAGCTCAAACCAATCGCTATACAGGTGCTGGCTTCCAGACATTCTAATTAGCTTCCCGTATTCAGTACTTCTTTATACTCTTGTAATCCAGCCACTAACGGCACCCTCCTTTTATGGTGTTTATGCATGTTGTTTGTGATCACTGATCATGTCAGCATCTTACTACAATTCACCAAATGTCCGTCCGTCCGTTCGAAGGTACTACAAAAACGGCTCAAACGATATTTTGGGTGGGTAATCCTGGGACCCCTGGGAGTAAAATAGGCTATTGAAGGAACTGCGCTCCAACGCGAGTCGAAAGAATTGACGCGACCAAAGACGGAATTCGTCCGAGTTGCTTTATTCAAACAAAACAGCTCAGGTATTCTGACAAGCCCGTTTATCGGGCAGCAATATATATACACATTTATGTCGGGAAGTTTGCCCGGGAAAAGCTATACCGGGCATGCCCGGGTGTCAAGGGCGAGCCTTGGAAAGGCGAGTCTGGACCTGCCCGGGCGTGTTTGGCTGCGGCCTGGCAAGTCGAGGCTGGGCGTGCCCGGCGCTCTGGGCGAGCCCTGGAAAGGCGATAGCAGGCATGCCCGGACGCTCTGGGCGAGCCCTGGAAAGGCGATAGCGGGCATGCCCGGACGCTCTGGGCGAGCCCTGGAAAGGCGAGAGCGGGCATGCCCGGGAAAGACGAGACCGGGCGTGCCCGGGAGGTTCGGGCGTGCCCGGGAACAGTGAGTCCGGGCATGCCCGGGAGAGGCGCGTCTGGCCGTGTTCTGGCCGGTGCAAGGCGATTGTGTGCATCCAGCGGTAACCGCTACACTATATTGTTTTTCCAATAATTCCAATTTTCCAATTTTCCAGTTTTCCCAAACACGATGGAATAATATTTACCGATATGAACAATGATGTGGCTTTTGTTGAAATTCTACAAATACTGTTTATTCTACGTACCAGGAGAGAGTAGATCGACTCCTGACGAACTCTTCCTATATAAACATGCGACTCCGAAGTAACAAGGCAGCGTGTGCAAAGCGACTGAGAAACAGGTGTAGCGGCCGCTTCCGTGTTACAGATTCGGCACGTACTCTTCACAAATAAACGTGCGACTGAGAAAGACCTTTTAGCGGCCGCTTCCGTTTTGCAGAATTCAATCTTTTTTCAAAATGGGCGCCATGTACTGTTTAGATTTTGTGGATTTGCGTGTGATATGATTCAACGGATGTTTATATGAATTGTTTAAAATATAAAAAGCCTTCAATTTCTGATATTTTGCCTTTTCATTTGGGCCTCCCAATTGAAACCCCACCCATAGGGTACCGTTGCTAGTAATAAAAATAAATTGCATACGTATTGGAAGTGTCCAGGGTCAGGTCATGGGCACAAAAAAATTCCCCTTCCCCTGCAATGAAGGAAGGGTGGGGGGGGGGGGGGGGAGGCTTACAATTTCACCTGTACACATGCCGTGGTTTTAATGTGGCAATACAAGTGGTTTTCTGGCCCCTACTCCAGACAGGTGGCATTATTATAGCCACTGCACAAAATATATTTGCCCCACCTCCCCACCCGAATGGTGTGGGGGTTTCCATTGTATTATAAAATTACCTGACTGACATAAATGTATATTAAAACAAAAACATTTTTTAATGTTAGAATGCACTCGGGTGTGGTTTGGGGGGGGGGGGGGGGGGGGACAGGACCATGGGCTATGTGGGGTTTCGAGGGCAGTGCATGTGAGGCGTAAATTCTCCCTGTAAACGTGTACGGTGTAGCACCACCTAGTGGTGGTGGCAGAGGGTATTACAATTACCTGATTTATCTGGGCAATGCTGAGGTTAAGGCACTCTTCACACAGGTAAATTAATTTTGGCAAACCGAACGACTAACTGGTAGGCTGCGCTGGTGAATTTATAATTGGATTTTTGAGATCCACAGCCAAGCAGTGCCATTCGTTTTGTGTGAAAGTAATTGACGGACTATCTTTCTCACTTGGCAGCTCTGGAAATATCCAGGAGGGAATGATTCCATATTCCTACCGAGTGACTCACAGGCAGACTGGCTTTTTGCCAAGATGTGGGTGAAATCAGCTGCATTGCAACTACACCTTCTTGAACAACTTTTCCTTCGTGTGCACCTGGTCTCCGAGGCCTTTACTGTTGCCACTTTGCGCTGTCTGCCGAGTGTCCACCCTGTTTACAAGGTAACTCTGTGTTCCATAATGGTAACAGACCATCCAGTCAACTTACCTGTGAGCACAGTTCATCACCTATATAAACGATGGCATATAGGGGCTCACTGATACTGGACACATTTTGTTTGTCTGTAACTTGAGTGAAACACTTGGAAGGTGACTTGGGTGTCGTGCAACTGAATGGTCTTTGGCTATATTCGGATGTCTGAATTTTATCTCTTTGAGTTCAGTTCAGTGAATTGATATTTCTGTAAAGCATTAAACATACCTGACCTGTGCAATAACCTCAATTTAACTATATTCTATCATTTTCCAGATACTTATTCCACACTTGAAATACACCCTGGGCATTAACATAGAAATGAGAGAAAAGCTGCTGGGAGCAACGGGCTATTTCTCCAACGTAAGTGATTATGGTCAATAGTATTGTTGTTAATCGTATTGGTATTAGAAAGGACATGATGGATACAGAAGGACATTCACAGGAGGCGAAAAAGGAAATTTGTAACTTGTAAGGAGGAGGACTTGGGTGGGATGGGGGGGGGGAGGGGGGACGGATTAGTGAGGATAGACAAGATCATTGGATTGGAGATGATTTGAGATGGTGGTACATACAGTGCATTCAGAAAGTATTCAGACCCCTTCACTTTTTTCACATTTTGTTATGTTGCAGCCTTATGCTGAAATCGTTTAAATTCTTTTTTTCCCTCATCAATCTACACTCAATACCCCATAATGACAAAGAGAAAACAGGATTTTAGAAAGTTTTGCAAATTTATTAAAAAGAAAAAACTGAAATATCACATTTACATAAGTATTCAGACCCTTTGCTATGACACTTGAAATTTAGCTCAGGTGCCTCCCATTTATCTTGATCATCTTTGAGATGTTTCTACACCTTGATTGGAGACCACCTGTGGTAAATTCAATTGATTGGACATGATTTGGAAAGGCACATACCTGTCTATATAAGGTCTCACAGCTGACAATGCATATCAGAGGAAAAACCGCTGACAATGCATATCAGAGGAAAAACCAAGCCATGAGGTCGAAGGAGCTGCCTGCAGAGCTCAGAGACAGGATTGTGTCGAGGCACAGATCTGGGGAAGCCTACAAAAAATCCTGCTGCATTGAAGGTTCCCAAGAGCACAGTGGCCTCCATAATTCTTAAATGGAAGAAGTTTTTAACAACCAGGACTCTTCCTAGAGCTGGCTGCCCGGTCAAACTGAGCAATCGGGGGAGAAGGGCCTTGGTAAGAGAGGTGACCAAGAACCCGATGGTCACTCTGGCTGAGCTCCAGAGATCCTGTGTGGAGATGGGAGAAAGTTCCAGAAGTACAACCATCACTGCAACACTCCACCGATCTGGGCTTCATGGCAGAGTGGCCAGACGGAAGCCTCTCCTCAGTGAAAGACACATGAAAGCCCGCTTGGAGTTTGCAAAAAAAGCACCTAAAGGACTCTCAGACTGTGAGAAACAAGATCCTGTGGGCTAGTTTGGACAATTGCTAGCTAGCAGTGCCAACAGGAAGGCAAAATCTTCCATCTTGTGCATGAAGTTCCAAAAGTTCCAGCACAAAAGACATCCATTGAAGACAATTTTATGCACTTATAAAATCAGTATTGTCTCATTGCAGCTATTAGAATGCCTGCCCCTTATTCAATACTTGTAGGAATGTTATTAGTCCTGTACCGGTTTCACTGGAGGGGTCTATAGGTCCATCTTTTTGTCCGTCTATCAGTCACATCTGTGGTTTTCCAGACTTTCCGCCCTTACCATTTAACATATTCAACTGAAACTTGGTACGTGGCTTTACTATGATAAGTTACAGAAGAAGTTCGAGTTTCAGGGCATTTCACCAATTTTTCGTGGAATTATGCCATTTTGGACTTCGAAAATATCACAAGTAGCGGACATGCATTGCAAAGCAAATGTCCCTGTTGTCAATCTTAATCATAATCCTGTGCTTTAATACTATAAATCATCATTATTATCTGTGACTTATCCTCATATACGTTGATCATGTTTTCATGAGGCAAACGCAAGTTTTTTTTTTTTAATTAAAACAGTTTCCCTCTTCCTCAGTTTCTTGCAACAGGAGGCCCAAGTGCTTTCAAGGTTATAGCAAAGGCCCATAAGCTTCTCACCTACAAATCCCTGATGCTGCCCACTGATATCATCACCAGGGACGTTGCCACCTTGCCTGGTTATCACTACCGGGATGATGCACTCAAGATTTGGCGGGCAATCTCTGGGTGCAGTATACCTTTTATCTTTAATAACAGGGTCTTTTATAACAAGATCTTTTATAACACCTAATTGTTGTTGTTGTAGCTGTGGTTGGTGTTTGTGCGCTCCTTTGTGTACTTTTATATGCTTTTCTATTGCTTTGAGAAATATTACTTTATATAATTTTGTGGGCTCCCTCCATGATCTTCTAAACTAAAGGGTTCATACTTTGGTAGAATATTAAATCTGACCGTTGGAACCGCTACATTGAGCTCTCGTTCTCACGTCTTCTTCCTCAAGCCGAAAGGCTTTCAAAACTGGCATCATTTTGATAAAATGGACACAAATATGGTTCCAAGTAAATCAATCATTAGCTTTCCAAGGGTACCATTCTTATTATTCTACGACGGCAGGAACCCTTTAGAATGCAACATGACACACACACACACACACACACACACACACACACACACACACACACACACACACACACACAGATGGGCGCTTCTCTTTTTAGTAATAGATGGTTTAGGTATATTGGGGCTGGTAGAATGGCCTGGAGGTACGCACACTCGTCTCTAAGCTATCTAGTTTGGCTTTGGATGTCAGCCCAGCTATAAACCATCATCCTGGTGTTTCACAGGCAGGGTGATTTATCAATGTGTGTGCCATCCCTCGGATGGAAGTTAAAGTAATGGCGTCTCATCTACCGGCATTAGTTGGTGGATATTAAAGATCTCAGGTGTCCTTCGCGATGAGTAGGCGAGCTATGGCCGAAACCATGAACAAATTCCAAATTCGTGCCCCAACCTTCGTCGAACATCAGACCTGGCCAGCCGGTTCGTGAAACACTTGGACCAGGCTTCCCCTGGCCAACCCCAGAAGATCATGGGAATAATTGTGGACATTTAAGAGTAAGAAGATGGTTTTGGTATATTATTGTCGAACCCTGATTATTCATCATCAGCAAATATATTTTGGACTGGGATTTAATTAAGAATCTACCTTGCTTGTTGCCTCATCACTGAGGTGTGGCTCTGCCGTTGATAATGTGGTGGTGAGGTGTCCCTGCACAGAAGGTAACCAATTTGGAATGGGCCCTCTACTAGGCATTGCTAAAGTAATTGCTGATTTACTCATGGGCATTTAAATGTCCGTCTCTTTCATAAAACGAAGCAATTTTGGCCCAACACATTGACAAAATTCCAATTTCCTGCCTTAACCTGTCGCATCCTACAATGGAATTGCGATCTGCCCACAGTTGGTTCTCAGTCAGAATGTTCACTGGTCATAAGGGCCACAATGTTCTGTGAATAGTATGGGCATACCTTGAATTTGACTGATGGAGTGGAAACCGTATGTTTGATCGTGGGGAAATTACATAACCAGAGCAATATAACAGCTCAATGCTGGAATGACGTCCTGCTCTTTTTCACCTGTACTTTCAGGTATGTCTCTGATATCATTGATCTGTATTACAAGTCAAATGTTGACCTCTGGAACGATGTTGAAGTGCAGACTTGGATCAGAGAAATCGTTGATGCTTTACAGCTTCCAGAAACCTCTGGTAATTCTCTAAAACTTTTTTTAAATTCACAATTTTATGTTGAGGTGTTCTGAATTACGTGGCGTTTACTTGGTGGTGAGGTGTTTTGAATTATGTGGCGTTTATGTGGTGGTGAGGTGTTTTGAATTATGTGGCGTTTACTTGGTGGTGAGGTGTTTTGAATTATGTGGCGTTTATGTGGTGGTGAGGTGTTTTGAATTATGTGGGGTTTACGTGGTGGTGAGGTGTTTTGAATTACGTTGCGGTGAGGTGTTTTGAATTATGTGACGTTTACGTGGTGGTGATGTGTTTTGAATTATGTGGGGCTACGTGGTGGTGAGGTGTTTTCAACTATGTGGTATTTACTTGGTGGTGAGGTGTTTTGAATTACATGGTGTTTATGTGGTGGTGAGGTGTTTTGAATTACGTGGTGTTTATGTGGTGGTGAAGTGTTTTGAATTATGTAGCGTTGATGTGGTAGTGAGGTATTTTCAATTACGTGGCATTTATGTTGTGTTCAGGTGTTTTGAATTACGTGGTGTTTATGTGGTGGTGAGGTGTTTTGAATAACGTGGTGTTTATGTGGTGTTGAGGTGTTTTCAATTATGTGGCGTTTATGTGGTGGTGAGGTGTTTTGAATTATGTGGCGTTTATGTGGTTGTGAGATGTTTTGAATTACGTGGTGGTGAGGTGTTTTGAATTACATGGTGGTGAAGTGTTTTGAAATATGTGTAGCATTTACGTGGTGGTGAGGTGTTTTGAATTATGTTACGGTGAGGTATTTTGAATTATGTGGTGTTTATGTGGTGGTGAGGTGTTTTTAATTACGTGGTGTTTATGTGGTGGTGAAGTGTTTTGAAATATGTGTAGCATTTACGTGGTGGTGAGGTGTTTTGAATTATGTTGTGGTGAGGTATTTTGAATTATGTGGCATTTACTTGGTGGTGAGGTGTTTTGAATTATGTGGTGTTTATGTGGTGGTGAGGTGTTTTGAATTACGTGGTGTTTATGTGGTGGTGAAGTGTTTTGAATTATGTAGCGTTGATGTGGTTGTGAGGTATTTTCAATTACATGGCATTTATGTTGTGTTGAGGTGTTTTGAATTACATGGTATTTATGTGGTGGTGAGGTGTTTTGAATAACGTGGTGTTTATGTGGTGTTGAGGTGTTTTGAATTATGTGGCGTTTATGTGGCGGTGAGGTGTTTTGAATTATGTGACGTTTATGTGGTTGTGAGATGTTTTGAATTACGTGGTGGTGAGGTGTTTTGAATTACATGGTGGTGAAGTGTTTTGAAATATGTGTAACATTTATGCGGTGTTGACGTGTTTTGAATTATGTGGAGGCCACGTGGTGGTTGAGGTGTTTTGAATTATGTGGTGTTTATGTGGTGGTGAGGTGTTTTGAATTATGTGTCGTTTATGTGGTGGTGAGGTGTTTTGAATTATGTGACGTTTATGTGGTTGTGAGATGTTTTGAATTACGTGGTGGTGAGGTGTTTTGAATTACATGGTGGTGAAGTGTTGTGAAATATGTGTAGCATTTACGTGGTGGTGAGGTATTTTGAATTATGTGTAACATTTATGCGGTGTTGACGTGTTTTGAATTATGTGGAGGCCACGTGGTGGTTGAGGTGTTTTGAATTATGTGGTGTTTATGTGGTGGTGAGGTGTTTTGAATTATGTGTCGTTTATGTGGTGGTGAGTTGTTTTGAATTACGTTGTGGTGAGGTATTTTGAATTATGTGGTGTTTATGTGGTGGTGAGGTGTTTTGAATTACGTGGTGGTGAGGTGTTTTGAATTACGTGGTGGTGAGGTGTTTTGAATTACGTGGTGGTGAGGATATTTTTGATTTATTGATAAATCAATGAATCGATTAATTATTTATTGATTAATCAATTCATCAATTAATTGTTTTTTTCCGATTAATGAATCATTTAATTAATTTTCAAAAAGTTACAGCTTCAGATGAAACACTGGTGGTTTAGGTATGCTATTAGCCAATTGATTAATAAATTCATTATTTTACAATTATTATTTATTTATTTTAATTACACAATTAATCAATCAATTATATTGTATGCCTATCCCTCCCAATACAGTCTCTATGTGCTGGAGCAATGTCGTGTGCTGGAGGATATGTTATTTATTTATTTGGCATGGGGGCGGTATACTTTGAATGTATCTGTACTTGTTATTTGATTTGAGATAATTTTTCATTAACAGGTTTTCCTTTCGCCTTTGACAAGTTGGATACACTCAAAGAGTTTGTCACCATGGTGATATTCACCTGCACTGCACAGTACAGTGCTCTCAACAGCAGCATGGTACAGCAGCAGTACAACATCAAGCTTGAGTCTGTGGCTAAATAAATGACTCGTGAAACACAGTCATCTGTGATCGTATAATTATTTTGTCCACATTATGTTTGCAGGTTGATTGGCACGCATGCATCCCAAATTGTCCAACAACAATGCACTGTCCACCTCCCCAAGAGAAAGGCAACATCAATCTAGAGTATATCCTTTCTGCCCTACCAAACATGAATCAATGCAGCAAGTTTTTGGCCATACAGGCTAAGCTCTCCAGCAGACCTGTCCAGGTAACAATTCAGTCATTCTTCAATTCTTGTTAAAATGGAAAATACACGATACACTTGGTCCACGGTTATGATGTTTTGTGAAATGATCAATTCATCTCAAGGGGGTTGCTTCATCCACATTATATGCATCACATTTAAGTATATTCAACATTTGTCATTGTTTATATATTCTGTATAGTACATTATAAATACAGTATGGTAAATAAATGCAAAATAAATGACAAATATCATCCTTTAGTACAATAAAACAATCTACTTGTGGATGGTGGAGAGTGGTTCTCATTGAGATCAGGAGGGTTCTCCCCCTATTCCTGCGAGACTCAACGCGACACCGATGTCTACAGCACATTCACCATTGTCAAAAAGATATAAAGCATTCATTTTCACTGCAAGACTGATGCTTTTCTGCTGCTCTGCTTCACCATTAATATTAGCACAAACACGTGATGGTCGTTTTGAAGCCATGTTGATGGGTAAAGTAAGGTACGACATATGTACGGTATGAGATGGAAGAACAACTGATACCAGAAGTAGTGCACGCTGGGTGGTAGAGAGTAATGTGCGGAGGTAATGCTTGGATTAGTGTGCTCCGACCAAGTAGTCCGCTCTGACTGACGACGTAATAGCGAGTAATGGGTAAATAATCACGACGTTCTGTGAAGCCTTGGTACCTAATTAGTACCGCCGATGTTATAATGAAACAACGTTAACCGGGACGACGTTAAGCGAGGACACCCTGTATTTTCCTGTTGATGACCCAATCTTCACCAAGGGTTCTAATTAAATTTAATCAATTCGATTAATTTTTAGTAATGCTGGGAAAAGTTAACAGATTATGAAGTTATGTGTCTGACTGGTATGCCCTCTTCGACCAGCTAGGTACAATGTATCCATTACCAATACCACTGAAATGTTGTGCAAAGAGGACTCTGCTGGCCAGTTGTCTGAACTCTACATCATGCACTAACTGAGTCTTCTCCGCTGCACTTTGTCTATGATATCAATCAAAGTGATCTCAATCAAAGCTTGTCCATGACATCAATCCAATTTGTAACATGATCAGGTATTGGTAATGGGCACTTTTTGCCCCCAAGATAAATTGAGCAGCCTGATTGGCTGAATTTAAAAGCCATTGTTGGAAATATGGTCTTAGCCTAAAAAAAGAAAGGCTGACACAACTCATGATGGAACGAGATGGGTAAACTCCTTATGCAGTTTTAAACAATTTGATAATAGGATGATTAATTTGCAACAAATCCAAATACCCAGTTTTATAAATAACTAGATGGTATTCATAGAATACTTACCCTGCGCAGTCAACTTGGTGCGAGCCAACTCTTCTGTTTTTGAACGTTTTTTATTTCTTTGATCCAATATGGCTGCCAGATCACGTGAGCGATGACATCATACATTTATATTCTCTAATATAATTGTTGCATAGATCATGCTCAATAAATTTCAAACTGAACAGACTAAGCATTGTCCCTGTCGAATTTTGACGTCATAATTACGGCATCAATGACGTCATCGTTAACAACACCTATTCCCCATATGGAGTTCTTTACAATGAGCCACGTTTCAATTTTTTTCCATGGAGCGGTTTTGGAGATATAGAGGTGCAACCTTTTTTCGATTTTTCCAAGATGGCGCCTGTACCACATGACCTTTGACGTCATGATTATCATTGAAATGTGCTACAGGAGGAGTCGCTCCTATGGTGAAAATTTCGTGTCCATCAGAACAACAGTTGCTGAGAGAAAAAAAATCATAATGATCGGATACATGTTGTACTTGTCGAATTATGATGTCATAACAAAGGCTAATGATGTGACCATCGTGACCTATGATGTCATCTTATTCCACATGGGGAGTAGTTGACAATGGGCCAGGTCTCAATTGTTTTCCATGGAGTGGTTTCAGAGATATAGAGGTGCAAAGTTTTTCCAAGATGGCGCCTGTACCACGTGACCTATGACGTCATAATTATCATTAAAATAAATTATATAGGATGAGCCGCTCATGTTCTGAAAATTTCGTGTCCTTCGGTTTAACAGTTGCAGAGGATTTTTTTTTCATACTGAACAGATCAAGCGTTGTACTTGTCGAAATTATGATGTCATAATGCAGGCACCGATGACATCGTCATCAACATACTTATTCCCCATGGGGAGTACTTGACAATGAGCCATGTTTCAATTTTTTCCATTGAGCGGTTTGGGAGATATAGAGGTGTAACGTTTTTCCAAGATGGTGTCCATACCATGTGACCTATGATGTCATAATTATGAATAAAAAAATATATACAGGTGGAGGCGCTTCTATGGTAAAATTTCGTGTCAATTGGACCAACGGTTGCCGAGAAATGAATTTTAAAAATGCAGACACGTACGCCACATGTACGCACGTACGCAGCCGAATGCCTAACCCTGCTTTTTGCTTCGCGATCAGACACAGCTAGCCCGAGGTTCATCGGTTCTCTCTCGGCTGGCTTGCCTTGCCCCTACCTTGCCAAGGAGGTAGGCCGAAGCATTCCTCACCCAACCGAATGTTCCTGCACAGGTAGCACTTCAGGTGCGGTGAATTTGCCCCCCAGGGCACCACAGGGAATTTTTAATTTATGGGCGGATACTTTTTTTTTTTTTTTTGGGGCGGATACGGATATTTTTAACATAACAATAAAATGATAATAAGGCGCAGAAAGGAGAAAACCAGGTTTATGGGCGGATACTCTATCCAGCAAATATGCCTGAGGTATGCTCTTTCACAAAATTACGTACGCAGATGTGGACAAGGGGGATTACCACTCCTTTCCACACAGTTACAACACAAATTTTTTTTTTGCACTATGGTATTTTTCAAGGTATTCTTCCACTTTTCACACACATTTACCCCCATCAGAGTAGCTTTCGCATGACCTCTGTGTGTAACTCTTTCGGAGATGTGCTTCACTTGTGTCTGACGTCATTCTTTCTAACTTCGTTCATCAAAAAAGTTTTGTTCCAATGGTGCTGTTTAATTGGCATGTCCTTGGCAGGCACTCAGTACCATATGGTGCAGCTAATTATATTATCTGTAAATATATCTGTTCAGTCTGTATTCATTGACCGACCAGAATGTTTGATATCTTAGTTGACGAGTAATTTCATAATCATTACTTTTTTCCGACAATCTTTGTCATCTCACTTGCTACCATCTTGATTCGAAGCACATGTGTAGTCATAAACAATAGATTCCATCAAAATTTTAACACACCTGCAGTACAATAGGTCTTTACAAACAAGGTCCAAGTTATGTTTCAAGCACCCTCATGCTATTGTTGTTTAGGAGTTGCATACTCGGTATGATCATCGACTGATACTGAAGTTGCAAACTCATAATCACTGCATCTGATCATGTTGTGTTTGCAGACGGCTCTGGGGCAGCACTCGGAGATGTACTTCACTGAACCCGGGCCGCAGGCCGCTCTGCAACGTTTCCGCACAAGCTTGCAGACCGCCTCAGCTGACATTGCCGAGCGGAATGCAGACCTGGCCTTGCCCTATTGCTATCTCATCCCAGAAAACATCCACAATGGAATTCTAGCTTAGGCAAGGCGGAATTCCGTGACTCCTGCCTCTCAAGCACTCAACATGCATCAATCGGCGAGCGCTTGTTATCCTCGCAAGGCGAGAGGTTATCGCATTTGGGTCCGTTTGTTTTTCTGTTTGTTAATGGGGGAAAAAACCCTTTTTGACAAGTATGTTGTGTGTTTGTCTGTCCGCTCACTTATACTTACCTACGGGTCACAATTTTAAACCGACCTTCACAAAACTTTACAAAACGGTAGAGTTTGTGGTCCGACAAAATCCTTTATATTTTTGAGGCCAAAAGGTCAACATAGGCCAAAGGTTAACCACTTTTTATCGAATTTCTAAAATCTTCAATTTTCGTGCGATTGACTCTAAATTTGAAAAATGATTTTCATGTCAGCTACTGCATTCAACCACCAGCTATTTTTGAGATCAGCATAGGCCAAAAGGTCAACATAGGCCAAAGGTCAACCACTTTTTTCAAATTTCTAAAATCCTCAATTTTCATCTGATTGACTTGAAATTTGAATAGGATTTTCATATCAGCTAACTGAATTCAACGACCAGCTATTTTTGAGATCAGCATAGGCCAAAATGTCAACATAGGCTAAAAGGTGAACATAGGTCAAAGGTCAACGACTTTTTTTTCAAATTTCTAAAATCCCCAATTTTCATCCGATTCACTTGAAATTTGAATAGGATTTTTCTGTCAGCTAACTGAATTGAACCACCAAATATTTTTGAGATCAGCATAGACCAAAAGGTCAACATACCCCAAAGGTCAACAACAATTTCAAATTTCTAAAATCCTCAATTTTCATCTGATTCACTTGAAATTTGAATGGCATTTTCATATCAGCGAACTGAATTTAACCAACTATTTTTGATATCAGCATAGGCAAAAAGGTCAACATAGACCAAAGGTCAACAATTTCAAATTTCTACAATCCTCAATTTTCATTCGATTGACCTGAAAGTTGAATGGGATTTTCATATCA
This sequence comes from Myxine glutinosa, assembly GCF_964187855.1. Classification (NCBI taxonomy): domain Eukaryota; kingdom Metazoa; phylum Chordata; class Myxini; order Myxiniformes; family Myxinidae; genus Myxine; species Myxine glutinosa. The sequence continues at coordinate 102,192,677 of NC_136267.1, forward strand.
GTTAACTGAATTTAACTAACTATTTTTGAGGTCAACATAAGTTACAAGGTCAACATAGGCCAAAGGTCAACCACTTTTTTCAAATTTCTAAAATCCTCAATTTCCATCCGATTGACTTGAAATTTGGAAAGAATTTTCATATCAGCTTAGTGAAACCAAGCACCTACTATTTTTGACGTCAACATAGGCCAAAAGGTCAACATAGGCCACATTTCTAAAATTGTCTATTTTAATCCGATTAACTTAAACTTTGAAGACGATTTGCATATCAGGTCACTGAATTCAACTACTAATTATTTTTGAGGTCAAAGGGATGCTGTACTGAGTGCCATTCTACTTTGTTCTGTTTTGCCGAGTGTCGCTCCATGAGTGATTTTTCATTTGTCTGTCTGTCCTCACGGAACGTGAGTATGCTTTTCTCTGCAACCGCTGTTTCGTTTGGCACGAAATTTTCACCACGGAAGCGCCCCTCCTGTAGATTTTTTTGTGATAATCATGACGTCATATGTCACGTGGCACGGGCGCCATCTTGGAAAAAACGAAAAACTTTGCACCTCCATATCCCTGAAACCGCTTCATGGAAATATTTTTTGAAACATGGCTCATTGTCAAGTACTCCCCATGAGAACCAACATATATTCATGTCATCGGTGCCTTAATTATGACGTCATAATTACACAAGTAGAACGCTTGATCTGATTGCTTTGAAATTTCTGGAGTGTGATCTGCAGAAAAATTGCATGGGAGAGTTAAATTGATGACATCGTCAGTCACGTGGTTTGGCAGCCACATTGGATTGAACATAAATAGATGTCGTCAATAAACCACACAAACACAGCAGCCACACACAATACACCACACAAACACCTCCTGGTGAGGGTCTGCAATCTCTGTTTGCTCTTTCTTGTTTTCTTTTGTTTTTGTGCGGGTAGCAAACTTCATTTGCCCCTAATTCCATTAATGCTTACATAGAGTCTTAATTGCAGCATGTTAAAATTGAATAAACTATATTCATGAGAACAGTCGTGTCATCTGGTTTTCTGGTTTCGCGACAGGTGTATTCAATCCAGAGTCTGACATAGGGTTGTGCTGGGCTCATAAATAATTAGCTTTTGCTAAATAATCAGTACAGTATTGTAAGTTACTGTGTTATTATTAACAAATTCCAAATCGTACACATAATTATCTAGCCAGGCCTGACCATCTGACCCCTGTCTCATAATGTAGGGAACCCACATTCAAATCCAATATACCATGTTTGTTGTTTGTTTACTTGACCAGTCTGTTTAGACCAATGCCTGTTGAAGGCCTCCCTCTACCCAGTCCATTCGGTTCTACTCAACGTAATTTGAGGCCATTAATTACGTTTTTACTTGAACTGAAAAAATACAGTAAAATTTCTCTCTCTAATTCTCTCCATTTTCAATCACTCCATTTAATCGTTGGGATACCTCTGCTTCTTCTACAGCCTTCACTGGGTTGTCATTTTCTAGTTGTTGGTAATCCAGTCCAGTTCCATTTCAGTTTTTTTCATTGTAACTAGAATGTCTTGGAATTTTCATTTCTGTATGATCCATTCATTATTCACAAGGACTGGCAGGATAAATAGCCCAGAGGTATACACAATCACATTTGAGCAGTCAAACATTGGGTTGAAATCCTGATCAAGCTATAAACTGCCATCCTGGTGTTTTGCAAGCAGCGTGTGGCATCAGTGTGTGTATACTGGGGGTCAAGTCTGCTCGCATCGGTTGATGGACGCTAAATATCCCAATGGTGTCCTTTATGAAGAGTACGCGAGCCATCTCTGACTTCGTCTTTAACGGCCATAATTATTCCCAAATTATTGTGGGGTTGGCTGGGGGAAGCTTGACCCAAGTCTTTCACGAATCGGCTGGCGAGGCCTGACGGTCGACTAAGGTTAGGGCAGGAATTTGCTGTTTGCTCAGGGTGCCGGTGATAGCTCGATTACGCTTCGCAAAGGACATCATGGGATCTTTAACACTCACCAACTGATGCCGGCACCCTCACTAAATTATGAGTTCCTGTTCAAACCCACAGGGTGCACTGCATCAGCAACACAGCGGGACCCAATCAAATAATGCTACCAACAGACATATGGTTGAATGTACGGCGAAGCCTTTTATAAGATATGACGAATGTATAATACTCCTTTTTGCTCTGATGAAGGGCCAACGCTCGAAACGTCAGCCGCTTCTCGCTTCCTACGGTGGTTAAAACACAAACCGACATGAGCTTTCATGAAGACCAGCTTACAATCAGAATAAATCAGTCTGGAGACCACCTCAACCATCATTCTGAAAATTATCCACCAGAACACTGATGACCACCTTTAGACCACCTTTGGAGGCCATTTTTCCCCGCAGAGCAGGGGTTGGCCTTTTTCGGGCACCGTGGTCCCCTTTTTGAAGCAATGTTTTATGGCCGGATGCCCTTCCCGCCGCCAACCCTGTTAGTCGCAGTGGACTGGTACTCAATTTTCCGACCTCGGAAGGATGACAGGCTGAGTCAACCCCCCTGGTGTTAATTCAGCGATCGACCGAGATTCGAACCCAGGATCCTCAGATCCCAAGCCTGCACACTAACCGCTAAGCCAACACCAGGTATCAACAGAACACTGATCTCATCAACAAAATGGAAGCTCTATATAGTTTTGATAAACTTAAAACTTTTCCATCTTTTCTTCAGCCGACTAATCTTGGAATTAATCTGTAGTTACTTTTTACTCTAATAACTGGTTGCTGTAACAATGATGGAATGGTCGACTCTAAAGTAGTAGAGCACTTAACCTCATTGCAAACCACAGAACCACACTATCTTGGCGTTCGTCACCACATTCTGATGGAACAGAGAAACTAAGACGACCACTCTGCAAAACAGGAGGCAGGAAGTTTACCAGGCCACGTGGCACACAACAGCCGACTCATCTATTTCAGAAATCCTCCATCCAGGTCATCCCCCATCCATACTCATGATCTCTTCTACCCCATATGACCCCATTACCAAGCACTCATGTTTTTCCAGGCTATTATGTTTCAGCTTCTGTGCAGATTGTTCACCCCCAAATGTCCTTCTCCCCCTCCAATTGATCTCACTTCTACTCTGCTGTCGGTGTTTCCCCTTTTCCATTTTGTTCCCTTCCATTCTGCTCTTAACAATTCCCCTTCTCCCGAATGTCCTGATTTAGAAAAGTTCGAATTTCATAGATAAATCGTTCTCAGAACTTCAGCAAGTCGACTCAAAGAAAGGCGCAGCCCTCCAACATTGTGCATTCAACTTCTTCTTCTCCAAGGGAAATGAACTGCTTTCAAAGAAGGGATATGGATCAGATGTTCCCTTTAAGTTTGTTTTTTTCCCAAAGGTTCTGCAGACACATAAACCTCCTGTTCTGCCACCACAAAAGTTATAACGACTACAGTCCTGTATTAACGATGACAGTACCTCCAGGTCACAAATCCTCTATTGTAAACTAAGTCTGAGCTATTGAGTTACAAATACCAAAGAAATGCTGTTGTATGGTATAATTATTGCACTACAAGATAGCCATAGATATATTCAGTGGGTTGACAGGTGGAAAAAAGCAGGGCATAAAGCAAAGGTGTGAAAGCAGAAAAGCAGGACTGTTGTTATTAATAACCAGGAGAGCTGGGAAAGCATGAATATCCAGATAATATGCAGCAACCCTTTTACCCTCTTCGTTAATGGTTACAGATTTATTTTTTTTGTATACAAGATCGAGGCTAGTGAAAGAGCTAACATTAATCACAAAAAAGGACACATAAAACATATAATAAGGGGAGCAGTAAAGAAGATGGGGAGAGAGGGGAAAGCACAAATTTTTCCGAAAGAAACCTTATTGCATACCTGCATGTGCACGTGAAAGGCATTTCATCATATTTTAACAGAACTAAATGCAAACAATTTTTTTTTATTGATGTCTCAACAATCAAACAAGAAGATGTCATGCGTAACACGATACTTGCAAAATCCCCCCCCCCCCCCCAAAGTTTTCCAATGATACAGCAAATTGTCCATTTCATGAAGATTAAAATTTACAATCTTGATCAAAGCTCGGGTCAACAGGATGAAAATTGATGATTTTTCAGATGAAAAATGATGATTTTGGAAGGTTGACCATGAGTTGACCTTTGACCTCAAAACTAGTTAGTTTCCCTATTTAGTGACTCGATGTGCAAATGCTGTTCAATTTTCAAGTCAATCGGATGAAAATTGAGGATATTAAAAATTTGGCCTATGTTGACCTTTTGGCCTATGTTGACCTCAAAAATAGATGGTGGTTGAATTCAGTGACCATATATATAAATCCTCTAATAAGTTCAAGTCAATCAAATGAAAATTGGTGATTTTAGAAATTTGGCCTATGTTGACCTTTTGGCCTGTGTTTACCTAAATTATAATGCGTGGTTGAATTCAGTAACCAGATATGCAAGTCCTCTTCAAATTTCAAGTCAATTGGATGAAAATTGAGGATTTTAGAAATTTGGCCTATGTTGACCTTTTGGCCTATGTTGACCTCAAGTATACTTGGTGGTTGAATTCAGTGACCAGATATGCAAGTCCTCTTCAAATTTCAAGTCAATTGGATGAAAATTGAGGGTTTTCGAAATTTGGCCTATGTTGACCTTTAGGCCTTTGTTGACCTCAAGAATACTTGGTGGTTGAATTCAGTGACCAGATATGTAAGTCCTCTTCAAATTTCAAGTCAATTGGATGAAAATTGAGGATTTTAGAAATTTGGCCTATGTTGACCTTTTGGCCTATGTTGACCTCAAAAATACTTGGTGGTTGAATTCAGTGACCAGATATGCAAGCCCTCTTCAAATGTCAAGTCAATCGGATGAAAATTGAGGATTTTAGAAATTTAGCAAAGTTGGTGACCTTTGGCCTATGTTGACCTATTGACCCCAAAAACAATAGGCTTCTTGCTTTTGACCAACTCTACCGTTTGGTGAAGTTTCGTGAAGATCGGTTGAAAATTGTGACCTGTAGGCCGGTGACAACAAACAGACAAACAGAAAGACAAACAGACAGACAGAACCACAAACACAACCGACCAATATACTTGAAAAATCTTCGATTTTGCAAGTAACAACCCCAAAAACGACGACAGTTACACAATCTGAACTCACCTGAATGAGAAAGATGAACCACAATGTCCACGTGCTCAGTAAAACTTAAATGCGTGTGTAGTACTGTAAGCTACCTTGTTTCCATGAATCCACTCAACCCGGGTTGAAAACCCTGCTGCCTTGACCTCCTGTGAGGTGATGTTCCCTTTACTTGTGCTGGTTATGGTGACTAGCGTGGATCCCCGCCTCACCACACGTCGGTACAGAGGCATGGGCTTGTTTTAACGGAGGAAAATGACCTGACTGAACTTGAGTTTTTGTGTTGTCATGATTTACACCAATCATAATACAAACATTTCTTTTGAACAAATTTATTTGTAATATATTCTTATTAGTGATATTATTTATTTGCAATCTAAAAAGGTCCAAGTGTTGTAAAGCTCTAAAATGGACAAGGGTCCAAACTGTAACGGTCTTTGGAATTTTTTGGGTCCTCGAGGTCTTTTGGGGGGGGGTCTTTAAGGGTCTAAGGGGGTTCGGCAGTCAAAATGTATATTCCAACAGCACGTAATTTTGTTTCATACAATCCTCTTGAAGAAGTTCTGTCACTCAAGCTCTTGGGTCTCACTATCTGCCATGATCTTTCCTGGGAAAACCACATTTCCAATCTGGCCTCCAAAGCCAGTTGCCGACTGGGCATCCTCCGTCGTGCGGTCCTTTCTGGACACTTCTGAGCTCCTCACCACATACAAGGCTTTCACCCGCAGCTCAATGGAATACTGCTCTCCCCTCTGAGCTGGTGCTCCTGCCTCACACCGAGCTCGGCTTCAAGCTATTGAAACCAAAGCATTCAGAATCATTGGAATCTCCCGCGATGATGCTGATTCTGAGGGCCTTTCACTTACTCACCGTAGGTAGGTTAGGTTGGTGGTCTTTCTGTCTTCTACCGACTCCTCTCCGGCCTTGCTCCCCCAGCTCTGTCTGTGCTCTGCCCCCAAATATTCCTTCAGGATGCACAAGATCTGCCAGCAACCCTCTTATGGTTAAACTGCCAAAATCAAGACTCTCTGCTCACCTTCACTCTTCCATTCCTCTTTTCTCCCGCCTCTGGAATAAACTCCCTCACTCTCTTCAATCCCACTCCTCCCTCCAGGTCTTTAAAACAGCTGTTCACCACCATCTCTTATCTTCCCCCATTCAAAACCTTGATCTTTTCTACCACTGTTAAAACACCCCAAATCCACCTCTTTCAATCCCCAACTTCTTTCCTGAAATTCCTAGTAATGTTCATTTGCTTTATACCGTGTACCCCTCCCCCTTCCTCCCCAGCCCCCTTCCTTCCACAGATCTACCGACGTCCGTTCTCTTCTGTTGTTGTGCTTATGTGCTTCCCTCTCTCTCCCCCTCTTGGCTCCCGCTCCCTTCATTGTATGTTTTATGTGTCTGTGCATGTTTTCATGTTCAATGTGATCGCTCTTACACGAGCCTCGATTCTGTATTGAAACAAATAATAATCATAATTAATACACAGGATGCAACTGACATACTCCGGGCCTCATCGCGCTTCAGCGAGCCAGCATCGCTCGTCCACCCGTCGCTCTTGCTTGGAAAGCCGCGGCTCTTCCTCCTCACGACCACCAGCAAGATCTCCAAACACGGACGTTCACGATCACTCCCTTGAGCCCGAGAAAAATGCCACCGTTCGTACGAGGTCCAGGCGAGAAAAAGCGCAAGAGGGAATTCGGTCAGAGCCAAGGAGAAGAGAGCAAAATGTCCGCTAGAGTGAAAAGCCAAGAAGAAGAGAGATGTCCTCAAGCGTGTTCTTTTATCACCCAGGCTCTGACGTCATCTGGAGTGCTTCGCCAATCAGCGAATCGCTTCCTACCAGCCCTTCCCTGCTCTTATCAGCAAGTCCCATCTTACCCCGGGCTTGTACCAATCAAAACCCCGACCAATCACTGCCCTTCTGGGCGTGGCCCTCGGCCCGCCCGTCCTGTGCGCTTCCAAAGTCAATGTCATCTGCAGCAGTGCTCAATGTCCTGGCTTCTGGTAGGTTTTAATCAGGGTGTTTAAATGTGCGCGATTGGCTTGTGTCTATGGTGTGGTGCCAAAAGGGACATAGGAAATAAATTACAGAGGTAATGACATACAAGGAATAAATTACCCATAATCCCTGACCTAATTAATATAATATACCCCACTCCTCATAATGGGGACGAAGATACACCTCACACGACATCCAGGCTAATACAAATTCCCTACTTACTAGTACCCGACTGCAAAGCCGCAATGAGCCGGCGAAGCCAAAGCCTCTTGTCACTATTTCACCCATCACGATGGCATCAGTAGGTTAGGTAGTTGGTAGTAGGTAGGTGTAGTAGGTACCGTAGCTAGTTCAAAATGACACCATTTGCATTCTGGATGAGATTAAAATTTATAAAATTTCCTTCTTGATTAATTCGGTGAATTCCGTCTCAATTTCGGATATTTCCGGCCGTGAAAAACTATGCCCTACGGCCGCGAGATTTCTAAAAAATAACTTTGTCAAATTTAGAATATTAGACGCCGTTTTCAGCCTCCGAAACGTGGTAATAAGCTTTTTTGAAATATTTTTTCAAAATACGTACTCGAATCTCATTGGTTCCGGTGTTTGGTGACGATTTTCGTTGAAGATAACCAGGGTCCGTGCGGGCCTGGGGAACAAGGTTGGTCTTGAAGTATTTTAATTACAAATTAGAGGTGCATAAGATTGTGAATCAAAAAAAGACGGGTGAAACAAACTCCTTTTGAACTTTTTCGCAATTTTTATGCATATTTCCGCATCTGCAAGATGGCGGCCTCCATGGAGCGATTTGGTGCGTCAAAGCTTCGAAATTCTCAAAGGATTCAGAAAAATCTGGCTTTTCAACATAATACGTACTCGTTCATTCACAACACCGGCTTCGCCGGCTATTACATGGTGGTTCTTCTTCTTCATCGCGGCATATGGAGCATGCTAATGTATGCACTGTGCCTGGTCTATGGTATCATTACCCCCTACAAACGTAACAATATTTTGGTCACAAATATACGTAACCATGATGTGTTTGCTCCATAATAATAAGATGGTGTTTAAACCAGGACAAAAAGAAACTCACTCACAGATAAAACGCAATGACGTGTTTTAAGTGAAGTCCTGTTGATAAAAAAAAATCATTTGCGTTGTCTCTCCAACTGTTTCCGAAGAAGGATTGGATTCCTCGGTGTGGAGCCGTCGTGGCTCGAGATGGTGTGAAGAGCAAAACCGAGTTTGCTCAACCAAACCAGCAAAAAATCCACTTCACTCAATGGTTGTGGTGGTGTGGAACAGAAGTCACTATTAAATATTGACGGGTGTATCACCTCAAATAAAGGAAAAAAGTCCTGCAGGGAAAAAATCCTCAAACTACATTTCCTGACCCTGACACGAGCTCTTAGTCTCAGCATCTCTTCTTAGTGTCCGCAGCACCCATTGGCTATCCGAAAGGTCTTCACCGATTGGCCAATAATATTCACACGAGTTTCTTTCTCATCACCGCCATTAGCAAAAAGAAAGACAATTTTATAGTGTTCAGGGGAATCTCAATGTGTATGTGGGATACCTTGTTTCCACGCACCCACTCAACTCGGGTTGAAAACCGTGCTGCCCCGACCTCCCGCAGCCCGTGGGCATCGCTAGCCGAGTGGGGTTTCATGTGTGCCGCTAGGCCTGACAACCATGAGATGTCGATTTCATACCTGAAATGTCTATCTTCACCTAGCGATAAACTCACATCTTATCTTCTTAATCATTCGTAACCTGTTCTCTTCTACTTAGCCAGCCAGGGCTTGTGAAAGATTCTCATAGGCCAAAATATGATATCTTTCCTTTTGGCTTCACTCAAAATACATGTCCCCCTAGGGTGGTTCTTAGCTACATAAGGCAAAAAATTTGAATTGTTTTACTCCTAACCTTTAATTTTTTTGGTATTGAGGTAAAACTTCTGCCTGTGGAATATTTTTTGAATACATCAAGTTTTAGGGGTTGCACAGTGACTCATGGTTGCCAGCCACTCAATGGTTGTGCCCGATAAGTGTTGATTTCCTGCAATCAGGAAACCTGTTGCGATGTTCTGTCACAACTTGAAGCAGATACTGGGTTTGCTTTTCATCCCTTGTCAGGAGACGATTGTACTCTTCAATGAGAGCAACTGCATACACCAGAGTACAGCTGTACTATATTCAATTAAATTAAAAACAACTTCAAAATGTGCAGTACATAGCAATGTCATAGGTCAACTGTAATGGTCAAAATCATAATGTCATACACGTGGAGTGCACGTGCACGTGTCATACACGTGCAGTGGAGAATAAATAATCAACTCCAAACATTTATGCGAGCCAAATATGTGAAATTACAAACTCCGTGTGCAACCCCTAAATTTAGTCCAAATGGCTTAAAATTTCACCACAAGGGTTTTTTCATACAAACAATTTTTTTTAAATGTTAGGAGCATGACTTTACTAACTTTCATTTTAAAGAACCAACCTAATATATACCTACTCGTCACCGGATTGGACAGACAGTGGTTCTCATACAGTCAAACTTCCGTTCACTTTGGTAAAGGGTTCGGATAACATGCAGGAAATGAGAGGGCAAACCGACACCAAGCCATATCAGCCTGTTTGTGACGACTTGGGTCAACTATAACGCATACTCTAGACTCAGGTGCTCGTTCTGAACAAAAAGTGCATCATTAACTGAACATATTACTATTAATATTGCTGCGGTTTTGAGATTGGCACATTGAAGTCATTAAAGGTTAAAGGTTTGCCCCCCAGAGTTAGTCACACGAGCAACATATAGGCCCATTTGTAGTATAGTTATGTCTTAGTATGTGAAAAAATAGGCCATTTCCCCTCTTAGTACCTGCGTTGTGTAAAGACAGGAGAATAGGCCCCCCAATCATTTTGCTCCAACCTCCATTCTACCTCTATGGGCGCAATCCACCCCGCGTCCCATTTGGTGGGCGCAATCCACCGTCCCTAGTCAAGTTAACACGAGGTGGGCCTCGGAAGGTGAAGGAGGGGAGCGGGGTCGGGGTGAGCAGCGTGGGGGGACGGTAAGAGCCACTAGCCAATCAGAGCTAGAGCGGAATGGCGTGAAAGGGCGTGGTGAAGAGAGTCTGGTGAGTTCCAGAAGGTTCGCGGGGCGGGTCTATATAAGCCCATAGAGCAGAGCAGTTAAGAGGAAGCATCGTTCATTTTTTCAGGAAAGCACCAAATTTGGCACAGATGTAGTATGGACCTATACAATTGTTTTCCTGAGGGGCGCCCAAAAATTCAGAACCCCTGGTGGCCGCCATATTGAATTTCAACATGACCGCCCTCTGTGACCTATTTCCCTCAATAACTTCTATACTATGAGTGGTCTTGGTCTTGTATTGTGGTCTTGGAAATAGCACACTACTTTACCTACCAGTCACACGGTGTGGAGGAACTCTGGATTGCCATTGGCACTGGTAAAAGCTACCGCTACCTTGCCATCCATAAAATTGCCACCGGCCTTGGCCGCAGGAAGGAAGAGTCTTTGCCATTATTTCATGCCTTCACTGGCTGCAACACAGTGTCCTTTTTTGCCCAAATTGGGAAAAAGACAGCCTGGAAGGCTTGGGAGGCATACCCCAGCATCATGCAGACCTTTCATGCTCTCGCTTATAGGCCATCTGTGGACGCTATTACTATGGAACAACAGAGCATAGAAAGATATGTTGCCATCCTCTATGACCGGACTACCGAGATAAAGACAGTGAATGACATGCGCCGACACTTGAAGTTAAAACTGCGACTGTGTGTAACTTTGATTAATTAATACCATTCCATTGTTATCAGAGACCAATAAAACAATGTGTATCACTTGGAATTGAAATTTTACCTAAAATACGATGAGAGATTCAAGGAAAATGGAAACACCATGGTGGCCATCTTGAAATTAAAGATGATGGATACCAATCTTTATGCAATTGATCCCATTGGATTCAGGGACCATGAAAACATGGAGTAAGACACTGGAACTGTGGTGTTATCGCTCATCGTATAGAAGTTATTGAGGGAAATAGGTCACAGAGGGCGGTCATGTTGAAATTCAATATGGCGGCCACCAGGGGTTCTGAATTTTTGGGTGCCCCTCAGGAAAACAATTGTCTAGGTCCATACTACATCTGTGCCAAATTTGGTGCTTTCCTGAAAAAATGAACGATACGCCCTATTTTTCGGTCTTAACTGCCTAAGTAATACGAAAAGCCCTCGAAAGGACTTGCACCAGTGGCGCGATAGGACTTGAGGAGAAAAGAATGTGCCAGAGAATTTGCATCACTCGCCGTTGTTGAACTTTGACCCTCACAATAGAACGTGTGCGCCAGGGGAGAGAGGAAGAGGCGTTGGCCGTACATGTACGCGGGCGCAGCCAGACGCGCCGGTAACGAATATAGTGCATTTCGGTCACGCGAGTGAACGCGGCCATAACCGCGAGTGAATAACCGCCAGTCGCGCCAAAGTCCGCCCTCTACCGTGCGCCCCGAGATAACCCGATTGTTCAGGCGACACGCTATGAGCTCCTGCCTTCTCCTGCCTCCATCTACACGGGACATGCCGGGGACCGGAGAGAGCTGCACGAGAGCCATCCCTGGACACGCTGGAGAACATCATCCTGCCCATCTGCAATCCCCGTGTGAGTGTGCGTGTCAGACGGGTCCGTTGTCCTGGGGTATTAAGTAAGACTGTATAAGGCTTGCTCTGTGTCCCTTTCCTTCTACCAATCCTTGTATCGTGTAAATAAATTCTGTTCTTCCTTCTGATTCGATCGTTCCCGTGATTTCTCCATTGGCTAAGCTTGGTACGAATAGAACCGCTTGAATCGGGTTCCACCATCTATAACGGTGCGGATCACGTGTACGCAACCGCTCGGCGTATCACCAACACACGTGGTTCGTGCGAAGCTTATTTCCTCGCTTCAGGGCAGCGCTAGTACTTAGATAACAGCGAATTTGGTCCCGAAACCCTATTTAGCGCTGTCCGGAAGGGACCTAATAGGTCCCGGGTCGCGTCAGGTCAGTCAAGACAAGGGGACTAATCCCCCCTTGGTAAGGGAAGAAGGCCGGTGACAGATCCGCAACAATATTATGGTGCACCGCCATCTTGGCCCAGGCCCATATAGCTGCATCATCCATGCACCTTATATTGCAATTATCCATAGCTTTATTGATTTATTTATGCCTGGTGTTGGCTTCACGGTTAAGGTGGCTGGCTTTAAGATCTTAGGGTCTTGCGATTGATGCCCTGTCATTCTGTATAAATAACACCAAGTGGGTCGACTCAGTCTGTCATCCTTCCGAGGCTGGCAAAATGAGTACCAGCTTACTGGGGTACGGTAATAAGTGCACATCGGATTTTTATGTGAAAAAAGAAAAAATATTTTTTCACATAAAACGGCTTTTTTGCGCGCAAAAAAATTATTTTGCTATTTTCGGAGAAAAAAAATATTTCGCCCTTTTTCGGGAAAAATAAAATAAAATGCCCTTTTTGGTCGAAAATATCTGTCAACGCTAAAAAAAATTAGGGTATGTTTCGAAATTTTTAACTGCGATCTAAATTTTTAGCTGCGATCGATCTCAAAAACAAAACGTTGCGTCCACTTGCGTGCGTTGCGTCCCCAGCGTGTACAGCAGTGAGGCGGTGTACTACAGTGAGAGAGTGTACACAAAGTGTGAACAAGTCTCCTATCAAGATGAGTGCTGCTCTTCATGACAAGTGGCTGAAGGAATTCAACGCTGGCGGCGATGGGGCCACCTTCAAGTACGTGTCGAGTGACACGGCTTTCTGTCGAGCTTGTGAAAATACTTTCCGGGCGAAGCAGAAGTCTGAGCTGGCCCAACATGTCTGAGGAGACCGCCACAAGAGCAACTTGGCCTTGAAGAAGAAGAGGACGGTCACGCAAGCCACCATGGAGGACTTTGGTGGCGGAAAGAGGCACAAGTGCGACGTCGTGGCTCAGGAGCTGTGCCAGGCCATGCTGGCCGCTGGCATCCCATGGTCGAAATTGGAAAACCCTGCCCTCCGGTCGTTCCTGGAGAAGCACATCACTCTCCAGATCCCCGATGAAAGCTGGATTAGAAAGCACTACCTCGACAAGTGCTACGACGAGGCCTTGGCGGGGATCCGTGCCGACCTCGGACAGCAGCCCATCTGGCTGTCCGTCGACGAGACGACCGATTCGGCAGGTCGATATGTGGCCAACATCATCGCGGGACGCTTGTCCAAGGAGGGGTACTTTCGTCCCCACCTCGTCCAGTGCATGTTTCTGGAGAAGACCAACTCCGGGGAGATCGGGCGCGCAGTCAATGACACGCTGCGCTATCTTTGGCCTGATTTCAAGCCGGAGTGCCTCAAGGTCCTCGTCAGCGACGCCGCGGCCTATATGATCAAGGCCGGCCATGCCCTGAAGAAACTCTTCCCGGACTTGCTGCATGTGACTTGCGTTGCCCACGCGCTCCACCGTGTCTGCGAGACAGTCCGAGAAATGTTCAAGGACGTCAACGACCTGATTGCCACGACGAAGAAGGTGTTCGTCAAAGCCCCGTCACGTGTTGTCCTTTGGAAGGAGCAGCAGCCCAATCTTTCTCTCCCCCCGGAGCCCATTCTGACTCGGTGGGGGACGTGGATCGACGCCGCGGTGTTTTACGCCGAGCACTTCGAGGCCGTCAAGGACATTGTGGACCAGCTGAACGATGACGACGCGATGGCAATCCGGAGTGCCAAGGACCTGTTCGGAAAGGCGGACATCAAGCTCAGTTTGGTCTTCTTAAATGCCCACGTGTCGTTCATCCCGAAGATCCTTAAGCAGCTGGAGGAGGCCGGCATGGAGCTGGCCAAGGCCTTCCAGCTCCTTGATCAGGCCAAGGAGGAGCTCGAAAAGATCCGAGGCTGCCGTAAGGAGATCCTGCTCACCAAGTTCAAGGCGGTGCTGCAGCGCAATCCCGACATTGGTGTGCTGAGGACAGTGGATTTGATCCTGAATGGAGATCAGCACGGATCTGAGGTTGGTGTGCCGGCTGGAGTCAAGCATGCCGACATCCCCCTCTTGAGGTACTGCCCCATCGTCAGCGTCGACGTGGAAAGGTCCTTCTCCGTCTACAGAAACGTCCTCACTGACCGCCGACACCGCCTCACCAAGGAGAACATTACCAAGATAATGATTTCAAACACCTACTTTAACCGTTCCTTAAAGGGTCTTGTCAATTTCTTCTAGTCCTCTACTTATCAAACAATGCGGTTGCAATAAAGGTACCTGAACGTCATTTTTTACCTGTTTACTAGCCCAGAGTGCTTAATGTTGTGCAGGAAAAAGCTTACCATTTTTTTTTTTGACTGATTTCTGAAAAATTTGGTAATAATAAAAAATGAATAAAACGGGGGAAAAAAATATTTCGGGATTTTTTCACATAAAAAAAAAAAAAATTCCGCTTTTCAAAACATAAAAGGCCTATTTTCTTAACATAAAAATCCGTAGTCTGGCTAATAAGCCATTCGAGTATCCTGCGTCGGAGTGGTGACTCGTCGAGAATTGTTCTCCTCAGCCAATGAAACTGCCTTGGCAGCTCCAATGTGTCTTACGGTGTGAAAAGAATAGCATATATTATTGATTATTAAGATATATATCTATTTTTGTTCACATTAAGGCCTTATTGCATCAATGAAAATGAATATGAAAAAAAAATCAAGCTATATTCCATGCGACTAGATGATCCTATGTATGAAGTTTTGTATTGATCTGTTAAGCGGTTCTGGAAAATATTTTTAAACGTTATTATTTTCAATCCAATATGGCCACCAAACCATGTGACCGGTGACGTCATAAATTTAATGTTCACTCACTTCGGGTCATCGATCAGATATATGAAGTTTCAGAGTTTTCGGAAAAGGATTTCAATTCAACCAATTATGCCTGGAATACCACTTCAACGATGACATCATCGTTATCACCCTATATAACTCATGGGTAGTTAGTTGATGACATATGACAAGTTTCAAATTTGTTAATTGAGCAGTTTCTGAAATGTCCAATTTTTTCCTTTAATCCAATATGGCTGCCATACCATGTGACCTATGACGTCAGAGTGATTAATAAAATATCCATGGGGAGTCCCAACTATGCTTAAAGTTTTGCATCGATTAGACCAGTGGTTGCAGAGAAAAAAAAAAAAAAAAGGGAAAATATATGTAGAGGTGGCCACAGACAGACCAAGTTACAAGTTTTACAACAATTCGGGGCGAAACTAAAAACTTTATGCAGACGATCGCACAAGATGGGAAAAATTGGGGGCATTAAGCCTCGGAAGGATGACAGGCCGAGTCAACCCACTTGGTGTTAATTCAACGGCATGACAGGGGCTCAAACATAAGACACAAAGGTCTTAAGCCAGCCACCTTAACCATTAAGCCAACACCAGGCTACTGCTCAATCACAGGGTGCTACTGAAGCAACCCTCAATCTGTGCGGGCATTTAAGTTGGCCAGGCTACCAACAAAGAGGCATACTCTTTTGAACAGGTATGGTGGGTCCTCAATCAAATACTAATCGATGGAACAGTCGGCTTACTCATTGATGCAAAACCCTTCTAGTGAAGCACCAAGATGACAATTTATAGTTTGGTCAGGAATCAAACCCAGATGAGCTGATTCAAATGTAAACACTCAATCTCCGATCTATCCTGTTATCTAGAATCCGATTCCAATCTATCCTCCGATTTACGGAATTAAACAAGTCATTATTTGAAACCAGAACGGCACTCGGTAGAGAGCATACCACCGCCAGGCTGAACAGTTTACGTTTTGTATCCACTGATGTGCCTGATCTGCATTCGGACCGAAACCAAAATCGAATCGCTTGTTCTTGTCACCACCCGAACTCATACACCAAGTTTTGTCATAATCCGTCCACAACAGTTTGAAATATCATGCTGTACGTCGTTTATGGCCCCATCGCAATTGTGAATAATCATTTTTAAAATTCTAATATTGGGATCCGGATCTTCTCCAAAACCAAATAAATTCGTCCTCGTCACACACCCAATCGGTCCACCGAGTTTCGTCTGAATCGGTCCATAACGTTTTGAGATATCCGGCTCACAGACAAACAGGGTTGAAAACAACCTCCACCCACCCTTTTTGGCGAAGGTAATGATGAGATAATATTTGGGCCAGAGGCTGAAGTAATAAAATAAGGGGCAATAGCAAATAAGAGCGATAATTGCTTTGCAAAACATATCCCCTTCAGGTGCCAATGAATTTTTTTTTTTTTTTAAACAAATTTAAAATAATTGATGAAATGCCCCGAAACTCAAACATATTCTTTAACTTACCATAATAAAGCTATGTACCAAGTTTCAGTTCAATATGCTGAAGGGCATGGGAAAAAAGTGCAGAAAACCATAGGTGGGACGGACAGACAGACAGACGCAGAGCAAACATAGACTCCACTCCGGGTATGGGACTAATAACAAACAGCAATGGCAATATGGAAACAAAAAGCTGATCGATCTTAGAGTGAGATATTCTTCTTCTTCTTCCACATCCTAGCAACACAGCTGCAAGTAGCATCATTTCATGGGGGGAGAGGGGTGCAGCTGTGTTGCCAATACAGTGCCTCGAATTTGGGCAGGGTGCCGGCGATTACAGGTCGCCTGCTCTTCACGAAGGACACCATGGACTCTAATGTCCACCAAATAATGCTGGCAGACAGGATACCTGGATTAACGTTTATCTGAGGGACGGCACATGCATTGTTTATAGCTTGGCTGCAATTCAAATCCAGGCTAGACAGGTCAGAAAACGAGTCTGCATACCTCTAGGCCATCCTGCTAGCCAAGTAGCGAGATTAAATCATTATAGCAAATCAATATTTCAGTGCAGTCACCTGGAATTTAATTTATTTTTCCCGAAAAACACAACCAAGTTAGAGGCAGAGGGTTTTTGAAATCCTGACGATTTATTGAGTGCTGCTATGGAAATCTTCATGTGCCTCAAATGGAGGAGGGGTGGGTGAGGAGGGGGACCTGTGGGTTATATGTTCAGAACATGGATGGTGGAAAACTCCTTCACAATTTGTACAAAATTTCTTTTCACTGTCCACTTTATTTAAAAAAAAAAAAAAAAACCCACCATCGATGTCCACAGTGCAGAGTACTGTCCTTAAAGGAATTCGTCAAGAATGTGCCACGGACGTTTGTTGGTCGTTGCAGCAGCAATGAAAACCCAGAGTGTCAGGATGCCTGGAGAAACTCCATCAAGGTCCCTCATCCAGGAATATAAATCGCGTTTTCAGTTGTCTCCTGAGAGGCTGAAGCAGCGTGTTTGGACCGAGCTTGGACGTTGCGATACGTTTAAGGCTGGTAGCTGTGCCTCCCCCGGAGAAACAGGGAGGCGAGAGTTACAAAAAGAGGAAACGGAGCATTCATAGATAGAATTGCATAGTAAAAAAAAAGAACGATAAACATTTGGCACTTCCTGTGCCAGAACGATCAATATATGGCAATGTTTTGGCATACGTTGATTGCAGCAGTGTAACATGACAGCTGTAGATACAAATCACCCAGCTTAATGGCAAATAGCACACGATGAGAAAAATAACATTTTAATAACAATAATATCAAACATCTTAAAACAGTAGCCGCGTCACCCATTAGCTTATTTCTTACACCAACTCCACATAATCTGTCGTTTTAAACGACATTAATTATTATTATTATCATTACAAAAAGCTGTTTTACCTTTCCTTAGAAATTCAAAAAAATTGAAATAAATTATGTATTTAATGAGAAAAAGTGCGAGAACGGGGTGCATCGTGTTTCAGGATGCGACATGAGTGGGGGTCGCTCCGATTAAAATGCGAAACAGCAAGGTTAGCGTTTTCAAAATAACTTTATACGCGTCCTATGTAAAAACTTTGAGAATTCAAATAATATAAATTATAGAAATTTAATAGGACAAAATTAGAGCAGTTTTATGAAAGCTTACTTGAATGGTAACAGATTATTATGTATTTGATGAGATATGACCTATAACAACACTATGGGATATAATATCGCATAGGAATTGCACAAGCTGGCAGCAAGAGCTTCCGGGGCAAATGAAAGAAATAGGGGAGGATTCAAAAACCGATGTTATTCTTTCGTTCGCTCTCTATTAGAAAATGAGAATTCATTAAGTCGGGATAAATATAGCAGTGGGAAGAGGTAAATGAATATCATACAAGATGGTTGTTACTGGGGATGGGGTAGTGGGTAAAAGGAATGACAGTGTATCATCATATGTGCCTTCATTAGAGACCAATGCTGCGCAAGCAAAAGGAAACTTAGTGCCAAAAAGGAGTATTACAAGAAGAAGAAGAAGAAGAAGAAGAAATCCAACATATATGGAAACAAATGCAAAATTATCACAACAGTGAGAATGGGAGAGGAAGGCGAAGTAATACAGATTGTGCATGGATACAGCATCTACTTCAATGACACTAATGAGGGAAGGTAGGAGGTGACGGAGTAGTTTAGGTCAAGATTTCGTGGAGAAAGGTTGATCATCACAATCATCTTGTTCCCCTGGAGAGAAAACAAGGGAGGAGGGAAATCGATCCTGAAAACATCCCTGTGATCAAAACATCATATGTTAAAAAAAAACAACCTTTTAACACCATCTTTTTCGAGTTTTGCTATTTGTCTTTCACACTTTCATTCCTCACAATAGGTACACCGTATCCCTGTGCATCGTAAGAGGCGACTAAGGGTTGGCGTCAGGAAGGGCATCCGACCATAAAAACATTGCCTCAAACAGGGAACCATGATCGTCATGGGGCCCGCAAGGCTAACCCCCGCTCCAGCGGGGAAAATGGCCTCAAAACGATCATTCATTCATTCACTTTCATTCTTCACCTTTTGACAATATGACATCATTTCTTTAAACATACAAGGGCCATACCAAAAGTCATGCGCATCAGTGGATTCCACATGCTTGTGCCGAATAGAGTGGAACACGAGTTATTAGTGACAGATATCCATCTATCCACTCCAATATAAACACAGGCTCGGTGCATGCACACCATTGGTATTCCCACAATCCACTGTGACAAAATGGCTGTCAATGACATCATTTCACAAGCATGCAGTGATTAAATTCCTCGTGCAGGAGAACGACTCAGTTGCAGATATCTGCGGCCGACTGTAGATCAGGTGTACAGAGATGCCTGCATGGGCGCTAACAGTGTCAGAAGGTGGGTGAAACACTTCAAAGATGGAAACGCGGACATCGCCAATCAGACCCGCTGTGGGCGGGTGAGAAGCACCACGACGAAATGCAACGAGCAGAAAGTTGATGCGCTCATCATCGAGGACCGAAGGGTGACAGTTAAGGAGATTGCAGCACAGCATCACACAGGACACCATGCCGTCCATACAGGACATGATGGCAACCTTGGATATCGGAACGTTTGCTCCTGTTGAGGTCCCCGTTTGCCTAGGGAAGAAAACAAATACACAGTACACACGCATGAATGTGTCATCACAGTTGCTTCAATGACATACTGACGAGGGCGATTACTTCCTGTTACGTATCGTGACTGGTGATGAAAGTTTGTTCCCGTTGGGGTTTTTTTTTGTTCAGATGAAATTTTGTTCCATTCCTGGATAGTTCCACCATTTCAACCCAGAAACCAAGCAGCAAAGCATGGCATCACTCCACATCTCCAAAAAAGAAGCCCAAAAGAGTACCCTCTGCTGCCAAAGCTATTGGAACCGTCTTCTGGGATGCCAAGGGACACATACAAAAGTTCCTGCCCAAAAGGGAAACCATCAACGTGGCTCGAGACATTCAGAATCTCAAGAAACTGAAACGTGCACTTCAGGAAAAGTGTCCGATGAAAAAAGGTGTCATCTTTCAACACAACAACGTTAGACCTCACACTGCATATGTCTGACATTGGAGATCTCAAAGAATGGCTGGGAAGTGCTTCCCCAGCCCCAATACAGTCTGGAATTGGCCCACTCATCCCTTGAAAGATCTGTTCAGGCCTTGAAAGATCACATGAGCAGCCAGCACTATGAAAAGAACAATGCAGTACAGACAGCGGTGCGTAGCTGGTTGCGAAGTGTTGGAATAAACTTCTACCGCAGGAGGATTTAAAAGCTCGTGCAGCGCTAGCAGAAATGCGTGGATCGTTCAGGAGATTTTGTCGAAAAGTAATGTGGTATGTCCAGTTACTATGGACAATATCAGTTTTCTTACATGTATCTTTGTTTTACTGTGCAATAAACATGCTCATTACTTTTGGTATGGCCCTCATACATTAATTTAGCAAGAGTCAAGCAATCAGAAACTCCCACTTCCTTCCCCCTTGAACACAATCTTCTGTACCTGCACTGATGTTGCTATCGGGGAAGACAGAATTTGTGGGAGAGTAGGGAGATGAGTGAGGGAGAGGAGGGGGTGGGTGCTGAGGAGGTGGTGGTGGTGGCGCATGGGAAGGGGGAGGTGGTGGAATGGTGGCATCCAGTCTTTCTCGAATGATATGGAAATCACTCTGTGGAATGGCAGGGGGTTGGGAAGGCAATAAAAAGCGAAAATTCATTGCACAGCAAAAGTGACACAATGGAAAAAGCAAAATAAATAAATAATTAATTAAGAGTGGGAGAAATCAACCGAAAAAGTTACCTTTAGTTTACACAAAATACTGAGGATCTCGTGAAAATCCTGCGTTATTTTCTGCATGGGCATGAACACTTCACTGGATTGATCAGATCCCAAAATAGTTGCCGAGTAGTCCACAGACCTCAGAAAACTTTTCACTGAATGGTTGAATGGGGAAGAAAGTGGAGGCATCGACTGAGGTTGGCATGAACTCGAGTTTGGTGCGAGAACCTCCCAGTTTTTACCCGACTCCATAATATCTGTAAAACCAGACATTCCATCCGCTTGACCACCTGGGGGAGTGGCAAGGGTGTGGAGACAGCTCTATGATAAGAGTACTTGCAACTGGAGTAAAATAACGAGGATATAGTATGGGGACAACAACATTATTTCCTATTTAAAGTAGGGTAAACAAACGGAATCGTCCATTTTCTCAAAACCTATCGTATTTTCGTGTGCAATGCATGGCTAATTGTTTACATCACTGCTGGGAATGGTGCTGTGCCGCTGGTGCAGTGCCCCATATGTAGGTTAAAGGAGGAATTTGAAAATCTTCATGGAGCCGGCGATAATTCGCCCTCCTCTTTGCAAAACGCACCGTGGGATCTTTAATGTCCACCAACGGCCAATGCTGGCAGATGGGTCCTCCCGCTTTTAGCTGGGTCGAGATTTGATGGACGTCGGTGCACATTGCATTTCCCTGGGTGCAAAACGCCATGCAGGGTGACCGTTTATAGCTGGGTTGAGATTTGAATCCACACCAGATAGTTCAAAGGTGAGTGCACAGACCTCTAGGCCAGGGTTCGTCAACCTTCATGTACTTGCAAACCCCTGGACACACACAGTAACCAAAACTAGGGATTCCCTCTCAAAAGGAATTGGGTATTATGTCTGACTCGGGTAAGTTTAACCGAGATTTCTTACCAGAAACATTGGCAAATAATTATACTTTCAAACAGGATGAAAGACAAACAATTATATCAGCATTACATTTTCGTTTCAATCATCCCTACACCTGGTATTTTATACCCTCATTAACCCTTCCCAAGCCCCCCCCCCCCCTTCCTTTTCTGGATATTGTATGTTCTCCCCTCTCTCAATTTATTTCTTCCATTGCTCTTTAATCCCTGATTTTCCCAGCCTGTTCTTTCAGCCCCTTAATGCTTCAGCTTCAGCTGGTCTTGAGCTTGTTTTCCCACGCTGTGTCTTTCTTCCCTCTTCTTCTTCCTCCCTTACTCTCTCATTCTCACAGTGTGCTTTCCCTCCTTCCACTCCGTTCTGTTCGGTGTTATAGTTCTATTCCACGAACCTCAACTTCGTATGGAAAAAACCTGCAACCCCCATCTGTCTGTCACTGATTTATCTTCAAAGACGCAAAGAGGGTTAATTTTTTAAATAACTTTAAACTTTTTACCAAACAAAACATTGTGATTGTTATCCAACAAAGAGAGAACTTATAGAACTTTGAGAAATAGAGAACAAAGAACAAAGTTGAAGTTAGAGAACAACTTAGAGAAAAGAAAGAAGGAACAAAAAAGATTATGTAATGTCTTCAGCGCTAGAGGGAAGAGGCATTCTTCCATCATCACTAGCACTGACATTCTCAGCCTGCTATTCCAGTTCATTCCATGACTAAGACCTTACCCATTTCATTTTGAGGGGCATTTGGCGTACTTGCCAAGTGTGGTTGACAAAAGTGAGCAGCAATGAAATCAAATAGACATCAGCCAATGGAGAACTCCTCTTCTTCAGCTGTCGTATGCAGCATGTGGCTGCGGGTAGCATACTTTGCTGGGAAATCAAATGTGCCACTGTTGTGGTCTTCTTGTAGTTTAAAGTAGGAATTTGAAATCTGACCAAGGTTTTTTTCCAATGGAACTCACCCTTCACAAGACCAAAGGCCACTCTCTGTGGACGACACGAGGGAAATTTAAGAGAGAGAACAGAAGTAATTTGCGGCCATTCCTCTTGAATCGCAGAAGGTCGAGATGGATTGAATGGACATCACAAAAACGACTCACACAATGCGTGTCAGCACCTCCTTGTCAGCGCAATTCCTCTCTGACCCAGTTTTTTTGACACTCTCGGTTGCAGAAAGTGGTTTGTTTATATCATCAACATTTATGTTTGTTGTAGCGATGAACTGAGAGTAATGGCTGGCTGCTGAAAGGAAATGTGTGCCTTTGCCTTGAACTATGTCTATGGCTCAAAGGATATGTTACAGTGCAAGATTGTGACAAAATGTCTTCTATTTCACTTCTATTTCAGAATCATTGGAATCTCCCGTGATGAAGCTAACTCCGAGGGCCTTTCACTCACTCGCCGCAGGCAGGTAGGTGGTCTTTCTGTCTTCTACCGACTCCTCTCCGGCCTTGATCCCCCAGCTCTATCTGTGCTCTGTCCCCCAAATATTCCTACAGGTCGCACAAGATCTGCCAGCAACCCCTGATGGTAAAATTGCCAAAATCAAGACTCTCTGCTCACCTTCACTCTTTCATTCCTCTTTACTCCCGCCTCTGGAACAAACTCCCTCACTCTCTTCAATCCCACTCCTCCCTCCAGGTCTTTAAAACAGCTATTCACCACCATCTCTTATCTTCCCCCATCCAAAACCTTGATCTCTTCTACCCCCGTTAATTCACCCCAAATCCTCTTTGCAAAACGCACCGTGGGATCTGTGGCAGTGTCCATGTGTTTTATACCTTTCTCACCCCCCCCCCCCCTCCGCCTTCCCATGCCTCCTCCTCCCATGCCTCCTCCCCCCAAGCCCTCCCCCTCCCACAGATCTTCCGCTGTCCCTGTCCTCTCCTGTTGTACTTGTGTGCTTCCCGCTCTCCCCCCATCTTGTCTCCCACTCCCTTTATTGTATGTTTTGTGTGTCCGTTTTTTTTTTTTTTGTCATTGATGTTAGCTCTTTCACGAGCCTCGACCTTGTATACAAAGCACTTAAATAATTCTCGGATCCAGCCACAGATCTGGATCTTCATCAAAATCTAATCATTTCGCCCGTGTCTCATACCCAATCTCTACACAAAATTCTGTCCAAATCCATACACAACGTTTTGACATATCCTGTTCACAAACAAACAATCAGACAAACAAACAGACAAGGGTGTAAACATAACATCCATTCACCTTCAGTTGCAGAGGTAAAAATACATCATTGTATTCCAACCAGCAAGGTAACACATGCTTTATTTCTATCAGCAAGTAACTTTTATCCTAAAATGCCTAAGGTGCACATGGGGGAGATTGTACACATTTCACACACAGGACAAGAACATTTAGAGACAGCAATACCTTTGATGAATTACAATGGCATTGAAAGACAACAGAAATCAACAGGGTATGGCATCATTTGAACCTTAAATCCCGGCATCATGAGCTACCTGCTCAAATAACTCATCCCAAGGATCCAGCATAAAATCTGGTACTGGCAAACGAGCAAACACTTAAATGAGGGCAATAATGAGTTTACAATCAAAATTAGCCTGGTATTCCCCTTTAAACTTTATCCAGATGGATCATGAAATCCTCAATCGTTTCAAGTGCATTTCGGTGGAAATGGCCAAAGTATATTTGTGCCGGTAAATTACAGAACATTGTATGCTGTGGAATTATAAAACATTGCAAGAACAAAATCCAACAAGAACAAAGTTTTTACTCACCATGTGCCGCTACTTCCCAAGAACCTTGTGCCAGCAGTTGAGGATCACTGCATTTTTGCTCGAGGATTCTTGGATCAACATCTATTCCCTCTAAAGCATGTAAATATTTGGCTTTTTGCTCTTGATCTCCAAGTTTTTCATCTTCCAACAAGTCCATTTTATTATCTGCCCTTGGTTGTTGCTCTTCCTCTTGAAATGTTTCTCTCCCCTTCTTGAATGCTCCTTCATTCGTTGTCTGAAAATGAGCCAATCCCTTGTTATCCCGCATCCGAATGACCTCAGCCTGCCATATCCTGACTTCTGTCTTATTCTCGTCCTCATAAACATCTAGGGCTGCCCTATTCACATCCTCTCGAGTCCAGATGATATCCTCACGCTGAGCTCCTAACCCATCATCATCATCATGTTCATCATCATCATCATGTTCATCATCATCAGAAACCTCCAGAAAATTGGTGCCATTGGAACATTCGATGGCCCATGCCCCAGCCAAACGCACCTCAACATCTTTGGCACTCTGGCACCTGCAATCATCCAGATCCTTAGCACCATCCACATCCTTGGTTTCCCGGATCTCAATCCCCTTCACTACCTCAGCTTCCAGAGGCCAAGAACCCTCATCATTCCATGCTTCCCGGGCACGTATGCATTCCCTAATTTCCGATGGCACAGAAAACTCATCCTCAGGCTCCATGGACAGGACACCCCCCACTTCCTTGGGCTCTGGGGCCCAGGCACCTTCCACATCTACAGCTCTCAACATCAGGGCACCATGTGCATCCTTATCCTCAGCTCTCGGTGTCACTTCACCCTCCTCATTGTTATCCTCTGCTCGTGGTGTCACAGAACATTCCTCATCGTCATCCTCGATTCCTATCAAAGCAGTGCCACCCTCACCCTCAGTACCCAGCACGCCGGTACCGTCCGCATCCTTAGTCTCCCGCGTACCGATGTAGTCCGCATCTTCAGCTGCCAACGTACCGGCGCTGTCCACATCTTTGGCCGCCCATGGACTGGGGTCATCCACATCCTTGGTTTCCACTGTATTGGCACCAGCCTCATCCGCATCCGCATCTCCGAGCACTGTTACATGCACGTCATCCTCATTCTCTACTGGCAAAGTCATGGTGTCTTCGTCATCCTTGGTTATCTCCATCGTGGAACCACTGTCAACCTTGGATCCCAGCATTGTGGAACCATCCTCATCTTTGGGCATCGTGGCACCATCCTCATCCCCTGAATTGGGTGGCATGGTATTGCCTCCTTCTTCATCCTCGGCTATTGCTGTCGTGGCACCACCCAGATCCTCTGCCTCCTGGGTCCTGGTGCCATCTGCATCCACGCCGTCCGCACCCTCAACTTTCCGCTTTGCGATGCCGTCCTCATCCTTTACATTCAGTGTCCTGATACTGTCTGCATCTTCGCCCTCCCATGTCGCGACGCTGTCCACATCCTCAATCTCCCGTGTTGCGATACCGTCCACATCCTTGACCTCCTGTGTTGCGACGCAGTCCACCTCTTCAACCTCCAGTGTTGCGACGCAGTCCACCTCTTCAACCTCCAGTGTCGCAACGCCATCCGCATCCTCAACCTCCCGTGTTGCGATGCAGTCCACATCCTCGACCTCCCATATCGCGACGCCGTTCACATCCTCAAACTCTTGTGTTGCGATGCCGTCCACATCCTCGATCTCCGGTGTCGTGATGCCATCCGCATCCTCAACCTCCCGTGTTGCGATGCCGTCCGCATCCTCAACCTCCATTGTCGCGACGCTGTTCACATCCTGGACCTCCCATGTCGCGACGCCGTCCGCATCCTCGACCTCCCATGTCGCGACGCCGTCCGCATCCTCGACCTCCCATGTCGCGACGCCGTCCGCATCCTCGACCTCCCGTGTCGCGACGTCATCCGCATCCTCGACCTCCCGTGTCACGATTCCGTCCACATCATCGACCTCCCGTGTCGTGATGCTGTCCGCATCCTCCACCTCCTGTGTCACGATGCCATCCGCATCCTCAACCTCCCGTGTCACGACGCTGTCCGCATCCTCCACCGCCCGTGTCGTGATGCTGTCCGCATCCTCCACCTCCCGTGTCGCGATGCCATCCGCATCCTTGCCCTCCCGTGTCATGACGCCGTCCGCATCATCGACCTCCCGTGTCGTGACGATGTCCGCATCCTCCACCTCCCGTGTCCTGACGCTGTCTGCATCCTCCACCTCCCGTGTCGCGATGCAGTCCACATCCTCGACCTCACGTGTCATGATGCAGTCTGCATCCTCAACCGCCCGTGTTGCGATGCTGATACCTTCCCCGACTCTCCGCATCGTGACACCTTCCACATCCTTGACCAACTGCGTCGCAATGTCATCCACATGCTCGACCTCCTGTGTCATAATGCCATCCGCATCCTTGATCTTACGCATCTCGACGCCGTCTTCATCCTTGACCTCCTGTGTTGGGAAGCCGTCCACCTCCTCGAGCTCTCTCATGGTGACTCCGTCTGCATCCTCGACCTCCAGTGTTGTGATGCCATCTGAATCCTCAACCTCCCGCGTCGCAACGACGTCCACATTCTCAACCTCCCGCTTCATGACGCCATCCGCATTCTTGGCCTCCCGCGTCATAACACCGTCTACATCCTCAACCTCACACATCGTGGTGCCATACCGTGTCACAATGCCGTCCGTATCCTTGACCAACCACTTCCCGATGCAGTCTGCATTGTTGCACTCCCATGTTCCAGCACCACCACCCACATCATTAGCCTCCCATGTGGTTGCTTTCTTGGCATGCTCTGCCTCCCGCATCCTGGCACAATCCGTATCCTCTGCCTCAGCTTCACACTTCCAAGCATCTTCTTCATCCTCAGACTTATGCAAACTGACTCCATCATCCTCCTGTGCTGGGCCCGCCTCATCAGCTTCCAACGCTGACGAAAATTTCTGATTATTTTGCATATGTTTACGATTTACAGGCTTCTGCAACACTGGTTCAGCAATTTTTCGGGTGTCAACGTCTTTGTCCATCTCTTGTGTGTCATTGTCCCATGCCATGTCGAGTGTCTCAATCTTTTTTAAAGTTTTTTCCATTAATGTTTCTGGCAATGCTTTTCCAATTGGTTTATCCTTTAAAAAAGTACATTCTTCATCATTATTCTTTGAAGGATAGTTATCAGAAAAATATTCCTCAGACTTACTTTCTTGTCTTTTTCCTGCTCGATCCTTTTTCCCAATATTATGCTGACAATCAATTTCGACCAAGTTAGTGGTCTTTCTCTCTTTCTTAGTCTTTCGTTCTCGCTTGCCCTTTCGTTCTTTCTTGGTCCTTCGTTCTCGCTTTTTAATTCCACATTCCAATTCAATGTTTTCATCTATCTTTCCAACAGCTCTATCCCCTTTTTTCACTCTTTTTGCACTTCCATCAAACACCACAGGAGATGCTTCATCAGAGAACCCCTTTATCTGCATTTCTTTTGTGGTCATCCCAACATTCTGTCCAGATTCAGGTGCATTCACCTGTGCCAGGCCCCCTGGCAATCCCGCTTGGCTGCCGGCCGATGCATCTACCCAAGCTGGGCCTTCTGCCTGAACTGGATCACCCGCCAGCGCCTTCGCCCGAACTGGACAATCCATCTGCCCCTCCGCCCGAACCGGTCCCCCAGTAGACATCTCCGCCAGAACTGGAAGCCCGGTTGACCCCTCCAACCGAACCAGAAGCTCGTCCGGCCCCTCCGCTAGAACCGGAAGCCTGGCCGACACCTCTACCTGAGCCGGAAGCTCGGCCGATGCCTCCACCCGAGCTGTAAGCTCTGCCACAGCCCGAAGTTCGGCCTGCTCCGCCGCCCGAGCTGGAAGCTCGGCCTGCTCCTCCGCCCGAGGTGGAAGATCGGCCTGCACGTCTGCCCAAGATGGCAGATTGGTATGCGTGTCCACCCGGGCCGAAAGATCTGTCTGCGCGTCCGACCGGGCCGGAAGATCGGCCTTCGCATCCGCCTGGGCAGGATGGTGGGCCTGCGCATCTGCCCGGGCCGGAAGATTGGCCTGCGCATTTGCCAGGGCCGGAACATCGGCCTGTACGTCCGACCGTGCCGGAAGATCGGCCTGCGCGTTCGCCCCTGCCAGAAGATCGGCCTGCGTGTCCACCTGAGCCGGAAGATCGGCCTGCGCATCCACCCGAGCAGGAAGATCAGCCGGCACCTCCACCTGAGCCGCACCTGCGTCCGGCTTTTTCACCTGAGCCCAAAGCTCGTCCGGCTCCTCCACCCGAGCTGAAAGTTCATCCAGAGCCTGCACCCGAGCTGGAAGCTCAGCCGGCTCATTCGCCCGAGCTGAAAGCTTATCCGGCTCTTCTGCCCGAGCCAAAAGTTTGTCCGGCTCCTCTCTCTGAGCTGAAAATTCGTCCGGCACCTGCATCCAAGCTGGAAGTTCGGCTGGCACCTCCTCCCGAGCCAGAGGCTCGGCTGGTGCATCTGCCCGAATCAGAAACTCGGCTTGCGTGTCCACCCGAACCAGAACCTCAACCGGCTCATCCCCCTGAACCGGAATCTCGGCCGGCACCTCCACATGAACTGGAACCTCAGCCAGCTCCTCCACTCGAACCATAAGTTCATCCGGAGCCTGCACCCGAGCTGGAAGCTCAGCCGGCTCCTTCGCCCGAGCTGAAAGCTTATCCGGCTCTTCTGCCCGAGCCAAAGGTTTGTCCGGCTCCTCTCTCTGAGCTGAAAATTCGTCCGGCACCTGCATCCAAGCTGGAAGTTCGGCTGGCACCTCCTCCCGTGCCAGAAGCTCGGCTGGTGCATCTGCCCGAATCAGAAACTCGGCTTGCGTGTCCACCCGAACCGGAACCTCGGCCGGCTCCTCCGCCCGATCCGGAAGCTCGGCCAGTGCATCTGCCTCATCTGTTAACGCTGCCACAGCCTCAGCATTAATTGTGTCCTTTATCCCTACTTCTGTCTGAACTGTCTCCCATGCAGTTGCCTTCGTATTAACTGTTGCCTCTGCCAGTTCCTCCTTCTGTCTCAGTTCCTCTGCCATTCTTTCTACTTTGGCACTCACTGCCTGTCCTTCAAAATGCCTGGTATCCTCTGCACCTCTCTCTGTATCCCTAGCATCCTCTGTACCTTCTTCCACTTCCATTGTGTCAACTGTGCCTCCTTCAATGTACCTGCAATCTCTCACAGCCTCAGCCTCTCCCTGTATGTCAATAACGTCCAATTCCAAATGCCTGGTGCTCATAACATATGCCTCCAAGTCCACGGCATCCAGTGCACCTCCTTCCATATTGCTGACATCCATCTGGTCACTCTCCATAACCCTGGTATCTGCTGTTCTTCCATGCATGTCCTTGGCACCCTTAATATCTGATTCCATACCTCTGGTATGTTCCCCATCTTCTTGCATACACGTAACGTTCCTTTGCACTTCTTCTATCACATTCCTCACAATATCTCCATTCCCTCCCTCCACCTCTCTTACAATTACGAACAGTTTCTCATTTTTCTCAAAATAATCCTTGGTCTTTCTTGTCATGCTTAACTCGCACGCGGGACCGTCGCCCACCTCGCCCTCAGGACCGTCGCCCTCCTTGCCCTCAGGACCGTCGCCCACTTTGCCTTCAGGACCGTCGCCTGCCTCGCCCTCAGGACCGTCGCCTGCCTCGCCCGCAGGACCGTCGCCCGCCTCGCCCTCAGGACCGTCGCCCGCCTCGCCCTCAGGACTGTCGCCCACCTCACCCTCAGGTCCACCGTCCGCCTCGCCATCAGGTCTGCCGTCCTCTGCCTCCATCAAGCTGCCCACCTCACCCTCCAACTGGTCGTTTTCTGACTCTATTGTGCTCTTGCACCCCATTGCCCCTTCTTTCATATGATTTTCTTCTTTTTCAGTTTCTTTCCCAGTTTTTACAATCTCTTTCTGCCTGTCCCTGTCCACATCACACAGTTCACTGCTCTTGCTCTTTCTTTGATTGTCATTAATGCCCTGTATCTTGCTTTCTGGCTCACACACCCTCACACCCTGTTTTCCAGGATCTGCATTTGTGGCTACTTTCACAGCTAATGCTGGCAAGATAGATTGCCAGTTTAATGCCATGTCATTCACTGTGGAAGAGAAGTTGGGAGGGAAGGGGAATACAGTTGATGAAGATTGATCAAAACTTCCCAAACATTAAAAAAACAATCAAATAAAATGAAAACAAAAATCGATCAGGCCAAACACAATTGCTTTTTATTCTTATGTGTACACCAATAAGTACCACGCTGTCATTAACCAATTACTGAAACAAGTACAGATACATTCAAAGTACACCGCCCCCATGCAAAATAATTAAATATCCTCCAGCGCGGATTTGCCGGGGCACCTCAGGCGCCCGGCAATACCGCTGTGCAGCTCATAGAGACTGTATTGGGAGGGAGAGGTGTACAATAATTGATTGATTGCACAATTAAAATCAATAACAAAATAATTAATCAATTGGCTAATATCATACTTAAACTACCAGTGCTTCATCCGAAGCTGTAACTTTTAGGAAATTAATTAAATAAGTCATTAATCCCCCCACCTAAAAAAATTGATTTATGAATCAATAAATAATTAATCGATTACTGATCCTTCAAAAAATTCCTGGATCGGGAATAATATCCTGAGCTTCACCAAAACGAATCAATTCTTCCTTATCCCAAGGGCAATCATCCCACCAACTTTCATCCAAATTCGTTCAGAACTTTTCCAGATATCTTGTTCATGAACACACACACACACACACACACACACACACACACACACACACACACACACACACACACACACACACACACACACACACACACACACACACACACACACACACACACAAGTGAATGCATTACTCCCTGGCGGGAGTAACTAAGGATAATGAGAGGAAGTGCAACTTCATTGCAATAATATGCATCTCAAGTTAAATTTTACAATAATACAACAAGAAAGAGCAATCAGAGATTGCAGACCTTTGCCAGGATGTGTATGGTTTTGTCTTTTTAGTCATCGGGGGTTTTTTCTGTCTTTTTGGTCCACTGGGTCTTTTGAGTCCTTGGCGTGTTATGGGTCTTTTGGGTCCTCTGGGTATAAAACCTATACCATACTCTCTTTACAGAGCATTGGTGCTGCTGCCAAGAGTCATACTGGGTGGTTTGCCAATGCCTTCCCAGCACGGCTAGTCGTACATCAAACTAAGCAAGGCAGTCACACGTGAGATGCTCTCCACTCGTTGAGCTGAGATGAGTTGGTTTCTCAGTCCATTGAAAGTGCCGTGAGTACTTATAATAACGAGAAAGTCGACGGAAGGTGCAGTGACTGATAAGCCAATAGATGATCGCGATGACTCCATTGGGTTCATACAATGTGGATGAATAAGTATGTGAATTTTGAATTGAATCTTGAACACTTGAACAAGTATGTGAATTCTTACGGACTTCTTCTCTGGTCATAGTCAACGTGTGGCCCGGAATGGATTTCTCTCATCTCCCCTTCCTGTTCAGGCTGGAGTTCCCCAATGCAGTGTTCTGTGCCCTGTGCTTTTTTCTGGTCTTCATCAATGATCTCTCCGACTCTCTGGAAAATCCTCTCTATATCTTTGCTGATGACTCCACTCTCTGCCGCTCCATTCCTCATCCCTCAGATGGGCAGTCTGCAGCCTCCTCACTCTCTGCAGACCTGGACAAAATCACAGACTGGTCAAACAAGTGGAACACGTCTTTCAATCCTGACAAATCTCACACTCTTACTATGTCTCTCCGAAAAGACCGACTGGACAACTGTTACGGATTCGGCCCTAATTATGGTTGTTATTGTTATCATTGTTGGTTCTAGATATTATGCTTATTGTGGCTTAACAGAAAGGGTTATTGTGGTTAAAAGGTTTAAAAGCGCTCCTGGTAAAATGTGGCCGGAAATCGGATCGTGACCCGGAAGACAAAGGGAGCAAAGAGGAAGAGCGCGTGAGGCGGAGGTGAAACGAGGCGTTTGGTAACGGCTCTGCACCCAGCGTGGTCGAGCATCCATGGAGAGGGAACTTTGAGTCTTGGAAAGGAATCTCGTGCGATCGTTGATATCGCGGGTGTCGGGGAAAAGCCTGCGAAGCCAGGTACAGGTGGGAGATTCTGGAGAATCTTCGCCTAGTGGCTGCAGCCCAAGGAAGAACCGACCGCCATTTCGGGGACCTCGCGCGTCGTTCGCGGACCCTTGGTTAGTCGCGTCCGCTGGTCCCGCCCTCCGGTGGTTTGCCGAGGATGTGTGTGCGTGACCGCGGCCTTTGAAGAATACGGTGCGGTTCACAACTGCACGGTGTATGTGCACGTTTGGGATAGCGTCTTTGGGATTCCTCTTTCCACCGCCAATTGGGGTTGGCTGGGACCACGTGACGGTCCCCGCCTTACCTACATCTCCTTACCCGCCTCATCGCCATCGCCTCTTCGCCAGGAGCACCATTGTGTTCCAGAGACATTGAGAAGGGCTCGGTTTAAGTCCCTGGGGTGCCGTGAGTTTGAGCTAGGTTACCATTTTAAGATTTGATTGTAGGGCTGATTGCCCCCATTGTTGTATGGTTCTTTTTATGTGCTGTTAATATAATATTTGTTCATTGCCAACCAAGGGTGTGGTTTCCTTATTGATCTGGATTGTTTCCTTTGGTGGTTTCCTGGATGGTTTCATTAGTGTTTGATTGAATGAATGAATGAATGATCGTTTTAAGGGTGTAGTACTGGTGAAAAATTGAGAAAACTACATCGGTACCTTTGAGAGGCCTTTACACAAAAACAAAGTCAAGTTAATATCTAATTTTCAGTTTTTCTTGAAAGATATAATCTTGGCTTTAACTCAGACCAGTTTCAACGCTTCTTTGTCATATTACATGCATATAATTTGCATAAATTAGACCGTCAATAAAAAACAAGGAAAAACAAAGAACACATTTCTACTTCTATCTTCTATGTCACCTATCATTCTTTTCACACAAAACTTGGTACATGTATTATACATGTGTTACTCTACTACCTGATGAGAGGATTTTGTGAAATTATGTCAAATGTTCACTAATTAGCTAATTATGCCAATTACCAGATAAAACTTGGTTGTCCTTCAATAAATCCACAATAGCTAATCCTATAAACAAAAGCCTTCATCATTTTAAAGGAAGTGATATTCTGAATATCCTGTCCAAATTTCAGCCCAAAGGAATGATGCAAATTAAAGTTATAACAAATTTCATGCATGCAAAATGCAAAATATTATATTGATTGAATTGAAATTTGAATTTTTCAATATTTAGGGGTACTTCTATGACCTCCAATAGCATGATTCTTGTTTATAAGACTATAAGGAAACTGTTCAGCTTAAAAATAAAAATAAAAAAAATCACCTGTTCACCAGTACTACACCCTTAAGGCCATTTTTCCCCACTAGAGTGGGGGTTAGCCTTGCGGGCCCCATGACAATCATGGTTCCCTGTTTGAGGAAATGTTTTTATGGCCGGATGCCCTTCCTGACGCCAACCCTTGGTCGCTTCTTACGATGCGCAGGAATACGGTGTACCTATTCTAAGCCGGGGTACACACAGGGATCATTCATCCCAGCAAGCTGGTACTCAATTTGCCGACCTCGGAAGGATGACAGGCTGAGTCAACCCCCCTAGTGTTAATTCAGCGATCGACCGGGATTCGAACCCAGGATCCTAGGATCCCAAGCCAGCACCTTAACTGCTAAGCCAACACCAGGTGACACGGAATAACATATATATCTTTCTGCCGGGGTTCCTCTCGGGGTTTGGAGGTTACCGAGACCAGGGGATCACAGAGGACCCCGTAACACAACCCTCCCATCTACTTTCTCAACAATCCTCTCCAAGAAGTTCTGTCGCTCAAGCTTTTGGGTCTCACTATCTGCCATGATCTTTCCTGGGAAAACCACATTTCCAAGCTGGCCTCCAAAGCTAGTCGCCGACTGGGCATCCTCCGTCGTGTGAAGTCCTTCCTTGGCACACCTGAGCTCCTCACCACATACAAGGCTTTCATCCGCAGCTCAATGGAATACTGTTCTCCCCTCTGGGCCGGTGCTCCTGCCTCACACCGAGCTCAGCTTCACACTGTTGAAACCAAAGCTTTCAGAATCATTGAAATCTCCCGCGATGAAGCTAACTCCGAGGGCCTCTCACTCACTCACCGCAGGCAGGTTGGTGGTCTTTCTGTCTTCTACTGACTTCTCTCCAGCCTTGCTCCCCCAGCTCTCTCTGTGCTGTCCCCCAAGTATTCCTACAGGTCGCAAAAGATCTGCCAGCAACCCTCTTATGGTTAAACTGCCAAAATCTAGGCTCTCTGCTCACCTTCACGCTTTCATTCCTCTTTTCTCCCACCTCTGGAACAAACTCCCCCACTCCCTTCAATCCCACTTCTCCTTCCAGGTCTTTAAAACAGCTGTTCACCACCATCTCTTATCTTCCCCCATCCAAAACCTTGATCTTTTCTACCCCTGCTAATTCACCCCAGATCCACTTTTTTGAAATACCAACTTCTTTCCTGGAAGTCCTTGCAGTGTCCATATGTTTTATACCTCTCCCACCTCCCCCCAAGCCCTCTCCCTCCCCCAGATCTCTTGATGTCCCTGCTCTCAAATGTTGTGTTTGTCCTTCCCCCTCTCTCCCCATCTTGTCTACCGCTCCCCTTATTATATGTTTTATGTGTCAGTTTGACTTTTTGTGTGATTAATGTTAGCTCTTTCACGAGCCTAGATCTTGTATACCAAAAAAAAAGGGGGAAAAAGTGATACATGACTTATTTGTGTGAATAAAATGGAAGTTCACTAAATACACAAATATTATAAAGCACAACAAATAAAGGATGTTCCCTCCAATAAGCTTCCCCACACTCCCTTACCCCTCACCCCCAAGGAGGGGATTGAAGAAATAAATGCCAAGGGTTTTGAAATATGGTAAGACATCCTTTCTCTTCTGCAAAATGGAGGCTCATGGAAGAGGAAGATGGCAAAGGAGAAAAGGACAACACACCCGACAGTGGGGGAGTGGAGTAACAAGCAGGAATGAATGATCAGCAAAAGAGGAAGTGGAAGAAACAACAGATCAAAACGAGGCCTGCAAGAGCATGAGGCCTGGACAAGCACACACAAACCCAGCACAAAAAAAAGAGGAAAAAAACAGGCTACGGCACACAATGAGATGTACAGATTATATGTCCGGAAGACCAAATTGGTATGACAAATACACCTCACAGTACGCCAACAACGTGTGGAATTTGGTGTTAGGCTGTCAACATCTTATGAACATGTGATGACAACTGTATATCCCTGAAGTGATAATTCCTTCTTACAGTTTGTGCAAGAAAATATCATAAAATCTTAAAGCCAGCAGCACTACAAGTGCCGGTGAACTATGTGGCAATGTGAGCCATTGCAATAGTGCAATTCACAACAGTATGACGTAGGCAATATTATGGGCTTTGGTCATCAGCAATATTTACCAAAAGCATACATGTCTGTTTTTTTGTTGTTTTTTAAGTCAACAAAACTTGCAATGTTTCTTACATAATTGATAACTAGCATTTAATCAAATACAGTATGTTCCAGTGAAAAATAAATAAATAAATAAATATCCATAAAACAAACTGATGGTCAACAAAAACAATTCAACATCGAGACCAACAATATATCATGTGGTAATCCAGGATACTATAAATATCTCGCCCATTTTGTTGAAATATTTATTATTTTCAAAAAGGTGGGACTTGTTTTTTTTTGTACATTCTAGAATGGTTAAAAATACATGATATAGTTGTTATTTTGTTGACAAAACAATGTCATTTCAGTCATGACTATTGGTCTTTTAACATTGTTTTATACGAGACAATAATGAAAGTTTATCTTTTTAATACACAGTACATCAATATGTTGTAGTACCACATAAATGAATTTTTTTTTTTCTTTTTAAAAAAAATACTGTATCGAGGCTCGTGAAAGAGCTGACAACCGCGAGGGAAAGACAGCACAGTGGGACCGCGAGGGAAAGACAGCACAGTGGGACCGCAAGGGAAAGACAGCACAGGGGCACCGCGAGGGAAAGACAGCAAGGGGGGACCGCGAGGGAAAGACAGCACAGGGGGACCGCGAGGGAAAGACAGCAAGGGGGGACCGCGAGGGAAAGACAGCACAGGGGGACCGCAAGGGAAAGACAGCAAGGGGGGACCGCGAGGGAAAGACAGCACAGAGGGACCGCGAGGGAAAGACAGCACAGAGGGACCGCGAGGGAAAGACAGCACAGAGGGACCGCGAGGGAAAGACAGCACAGGGGGACCGCGAGGGAAAGACAGCAAGGGGGGACCGCGAGGGAAAGACAGCACAGAGGGACCGCGAGGGAAAGACAGCACAGAGGGACCGCGAGGGAAAGACAGCACAGAGGGACCCCGCGAGGGAAAGACAGCACAGAGGGACCGCGAGGGAAAGACAGCACAGAGGGACCACGAGGGAAAGACAGCACAGAGGGACCACAATGAATGAATGAATGAATGAATGATCGTTTTAAGGCCATTTTTCCCGCTAGAGCGGGGGTTAGCCTTGCGGGCTCCATGACAATCATGGGTTCCCTGTTTGAGGCAATGTTTTATTTTATGGCCGGATGCCCTTCCTGACGCCAACCCTTGGTCGCCTCTTACGATGCGCAGGGATACGGTGTACCTATTCTAAATCGGGGTACACACCGGGATCATTCATCCCAGCAAGCTGGTACTCAATTTGCCGACCTCGGAAGGATGACAGGCTGAGTCAACCCCCCTGGCGTTAATTCAGCGATCGATCGGGATTCGAACCCAGGATCCTAGGATCCCAAGCCGGCACCCTAACCGCTAAGCCAACACCAGGCTAGGTACCACATAATGCACAAATATAAAAATGCTTGCAAATACCCAAATACCACAGGCAAAAAATTATTGCTTACAAGTTAGAGTTACTTTTATTTTGAAAGATAGACTTTGTGCAATTTATTTACATTTCCTCATAGCACAAAATTGACTATGCGTGACGAAAAGAAATTTTCCATAAATGAGTGAAAAAACAAAAAAGGTCACCTATTTCAATGGATCGACTTATCAGCCATTCATCCTCTTCAAGGAGGAGAAGGAGGGACGGACTATCTGTCCGAGGGAACAGAGGAGAAGGTGGTCGGGGAGGAAAGAGGAACTTTGGGGCCAAGTGGGAAGGAGGGTTAGGGGGGTGGATGAAAGTGGGACCTGTGCAGTGGGATAAAAACAAAAGGATGTTAAAGGAGGGAGAATAATTAATGAACTGCAAAATATGTTAAAGATTACCATGTACAAATGTCATCGTGAAATAACAGGACTCCACCCAAACGCATTAACAAATTCAACATTTCAATTACAACAATTCTTTTCTGCATGTTCATTTCACTCACGTATCTGAGAATCCAAAAACTGACTGTCTGGTAGTTTTCTTTCATTTGTTTCTTCGGTATCTTTGTCTCTGAACAAGCATGCATGCATCAAGAGTTGAATCTCACATCATCAGGTTCAAACATATCATCAGATTCAAACAACAATGAGGTGGCCAGAGCATGGGAGCCTTCAACCTGAATGTGGTCAACCGCTTACCCATTCTCAGGGCGTGGAGGAAATAGACTAGGCGAGACAACAGGAAGTTGCGAATGATCATGTGAGACATTGAGAGATGTTCGAGAGAGTTGCTTGGCAGGAGACAAGGCCATGGCAATGCAATCCCACCAGGAACGGCGCTCCATCACCGTTGGAGTCACAAATTCATACATGAGGGGAGTAGAGCCAGCTGTGCTTAGCAAGAAGAAGGCCTTTTTGTCTAAAAAAAATAAATTAACATAGGTAAAACCTGTAATCTCAATTCAGTCCTTCTATCGAATCAGCCAATAAAGACCCAGCATTTATTTAATACTGCTGTCTCAACTGGGGTATATAGATTAGCGCACATCTGGGAATGAACAATCTACATGAAAGAGGATCTGCATGCAGACTCACTCTCACACACTTACTGAAACAGACTGATTACAATGGACTCTCCTGTCCCTTTGGGAATGGGCGGGGCTAAAACATGCTAGATAATGGAGATAGGAGAATACAAATCAGAACATAAATATGCATGCACACGTCCACAGATGCGCACACACATTTCAAAACACAAAACTATCGCTATGACAAAAAGAAAACTCATGAGTGGTAGAGACAAATAAAGCTTCCATCTGTAATTAATGCCTGTTGAGCAAAAGATAATATCCTCACTTAAGACTCTATTAAAACCAATGTGAAAAGCAGCACAAATATTTTTTGAGGTTTAAGCCAAAAATTCCACAAATGCCTGTGCATTCCACAAATGCCTGTGCATTCCACAAATGCCTGTGCATTCCACAAAACTCCACAAACACTATGCTCTGGAGTGCATTGCAGAAAAATTCAGTAATTGATTCCATACAATTGACTTCATATGGAGTGACTGCATTTAATGATTCATACAAAAGTAAATAACGGTGCAACTTCTCTCCAAAATCCTTGAAATGATCAGAGCTGGCATTGCTTGCTCATTATTGAATAAGACTAAATTTCACATTATGATCTATATATAATGGAACAAGTGTTTGTATGTGTATGTTTGTATGCCCACTCTATGCCCATTGGTTGGACAGCTGGCCTGACACCAGCCACAATTGTACCTGAAAAAATAAATCATACGTCCACCATTTTGGTAAGCCTAAGACATGTTTGGAAGTGTCATTCACAATCGCCATGCCCAACCTACAAGTTTTCTGTTCTGTGTAAAACAACCAAAGCGACTGTTAAAAGGATCCTCAAATATCGAAAGCTCGGGGCCAATTGGCATCATGAGCCGAGTGAAGGTGACAGTACATACATGCCTCAGGCTTCAGGCCTTGAACTTCAAGCCTTGGACTTTAGGCCTCTGTTGTCAGCCTATGGCCCAGCGCAGTTGGAATTACTATCCGAGCTATACATATAACCACAAAGTATTACATATGCACACAAGCGGTACACATGTTTTTGCTTCATTTAAGTAATGCAGGTTATTTTTATTTTTGGGAGCGATCGAGACAGTGGTATTTTGCCTATACACTGCCCAAATAAAGGGATGTGCCAGAAGAATGCATTGCACGCTTGAAAGAAGAACGCCTGAAAGGTGGGTTACTCTGCTAGTATTAATAACGTATCAAATACTAAGTAAAAGTGACAGATTTATATTCACCTTCTGGATAAAAAAGCCGGTAATTAATGTGACATTAACACACGCGTGCGCGCGCACGCACGCACGCACGCACACACACACCTCCCAATTATTATTTTACATTTTTCTTTCAACTTGATCTCAGACCAAGAAATATACCTTTATATATATACATATATATATATATATATATATATATATATATATATATATATATATATGTTAACTAGCACAATGATGACATGCTGAGACTACAACTACTAACAAGAAAGAGCAATCAGAGATTGCAGACCCTCGCCAGGACGTGTTTTCAGTGTTTTTTTTTAAGGCTGTTGTGTTAAAACAAATATGGCGGCCGAACCACGTGACCGATAACGTCGTCGTTTTTTTTTTCCTCCACCAATTTATCCCTAGATGATGCTCAAGAAATTTCATCTTAATCAGATGAAGTTTTGTACTTGTCGAATTGTGACGCCATAATGGAGGCACGTATGACATCATCATTAACATATGTTATGCCACATGGAGAGCTCTTTACAATGAGCCATGTCTCAATGTTTTTATATGCAGCGCTTTTGGAGATATAGAGATGCAAAGTTGTTCAGGTTTTCCAAGATGGCGGCCATACCACGTGACGTATGACGTCATAATTATGATTTAAAAATTATACAGGTGGAGTTGCCACTGTGGTGAAAATTTCCTGTGAATCGGACCAACGGTTGCAGAGAAAATCATATTTATTCTGTACAGACAAACAAACAGACAAACAGACAGACAGACAAACAAACAAACAAACGGACTCAAATGCAATACCCTATTCTCAGGCGAGGGTAACAATGGCTGGGTTCCAGTTGTATCTTAATTCTACCATAAAAGCTAATGAAACACTATAAATTTGGGACAAGAATCTTTCAAATTTCCATGATAGTTGCTCATGGTTTGAAACACTGCACAATTCACCATATTCATTGTTTCTAAACAAGAGTGAGCAATTTCTGTTTAAAACATCAGTGCATCAGTGTAGATAACCCACACAGTACAAGTGGTATCGTAACATCTTGTTGTAACATCACTCTCTGTGAGTGAATGGATACATAAATAACTTATTCATCCTCTTTTGTCAATTTGATGAATGCACTTTGCTCTGACGAAAGGCTAACGTTAGAAATGTAAGCTGCATCGCATTCCCCACAGTGGTAAACAGTCTTATTCAGTTTTATTTGATAAAATCATGCTTTGAATAGCACCGTGGCTAAATAATTATTTGACAAACAATCCATAACAAACAAATGCAAGCATGCGCAATCGCCATTACCCGTTGCAACATCCCGAAGTAAGGCTTTCTGCAGAGGAATTAACGGGTGGTATTGTGCTGGGGGGTCAGTTGGCCTTGAAGGTGGACGGGTGTACGTTCTCAACACCAACCGCTCATTGTCCTGCTTTGTTAAGAGTAGCAAGCACCACTCAAGCAGTACTCCGCACACATCTGCGGAAGGGGAGCGGGTGGTGATGGTGGTGGTGATGGTTATCAGGTTGAGGGAACATTTGTGGTTTGCTCTTGTGATGTACTCTAGTTCATCATTTGCAAAACGTTTTGTTATCCAGTAAAATGTAAGCAGTTACAGTAAGATACAAAAGTACAAGTCCATTAAATCAATGACACAAGCTTTCTCAAATCATGATTTCAAACATGCATTTGTCATAATATTGAAGATATGTATCCATATTCTTTAATTTACAACAATATGTAACTAAAATAACCAATTTGATTACAAAAATAAGTGCTATCTTAAAATTAGGCGGCTACCCTAAAATTACATCCACAGAAATGGCAGAATGCTTCCCCTTCCCCAATAGCTTAGTCTTCCAAACCCCACCATCATATGCCGCACACATCTCTATTCCATCCACTCTTTTACTCTATTTTATTCCAAATGAACCTTCTTTTCCACTTTCCTTTCTCAAATATAGCCCCTTCATTTAAATAATATATATCCTCTTCAATTTTCCACTTTCCTAAATATACCCCCCCCCCCCCCACACTCAACGCCACCCCGCCCCCCATCAGCCCCCCCCCCACCCACTTTTGTTTTATGTAGATGGTCCATAATGATAACTACAATAAACTAAGTAATTATAACAATAATAACGGCAGCAAAAGTAACAATTAAAGATGCTGTAGTACCTATGGGCTTTTCACGGCCGAACCTCCAACAAAGTGAGCCCTCGTGCAACATGCGTTCGGAGGAGCTTGAGTGCAGCTTCTGCATCAATCATCAGGTCAGGAATGGAAAATGGAGTAGGGTCAAAGTGGGGGAAACATGATGAAAAAAAAAGAAATCAAACATTGTATGAAGGTCGCATTGCATGCGTAATGGGCCGATAATTGATTATGGGTTTGACCTGTAGGTCACATCATTTGGGGGTGGTGGGAGGGGTGCGGCTATGCAACCAACAAAGTGAGAATCAAGTACAATGAGGTGGGGGGCAGGGGATGGAGGAAAAATCGAGGTGATAAAGAAAGACAAAATACAAAATACAGTACCACAAGAATTGAAAAGAAAAAGCAAGTGGGAAGATGCATTTCCTCCCCTATTTCCTCAATGCATATGGAGAGTTGTGCCTATTCTCTGGTGGTAGCTCGTATGCAGCCTGTGGCTGCTAGGCTGCATATTTTCTGGAAGCATGGCTGTGCCGCTGATGCAACACCCGTTATATATTTTGTACCAGTAAGCTGGCACTCATTTTTCCAACCATGGAAGGATGACAGGTTGAGTCAACCCACTTGGTGTTAATTCAACGGCAGGACAGGGGCTCGAGCTCAGGACCGTAAGACCTCAAGCCAGCCACCTTATCTGTTAAGCAAACACCAGCCTTGCCTATTCTCTGAAAGCATGCTAATGTTCTGCCCCAACATGCCGAGAGACGCCACCTTTACCGGCATGTGGCCATGATGTTTGGGCTGAGCAGTGAATTTTTTATATTTTATTAACCCAACAGCCCCTGTCAGTCAGCCTTGCTCTTGCATTTGCTCATGCTTGAATGACAAACACTGAATGGCCATTGTGTTTATATTCTTAAATATCAACAACAGGAAATTGCTCAATGGGGTGTTTAACAATTTTGGCCATGCTGTATAAAACAACACCGAAAGTCAAACAACAGTGTAGCTGAACTTGTTTGATATTTTAGTTGAAGAGGATAGTATGACCTGGGTGGAGATACCAGTTAGCAGTTAGAAAAGAATGTATCAATTTTTTTGACTTTAGACGTGGACAGCCGGTTCTTGAATTACTTGGGTAAAAATATGGCGAATGTCAA
This sequence comes from Myxine glutinosa, assembly GCF_964187855.1. Lineage (NCBI taxonomy): Eukaryota > Metazoa > Chordata > Myxini > Myxiniformes > Myxinidae > Myxine > Myxine glutinosa. The sequence goes on from NC_136267.1 coordinate 102,235,753, forward strand.
ACGATGAACCAACAAGCGTTACGCCTAGGTCCCCCGTCGGTGAAGTGATGCGAGTTGACAAAGTGGAAAACGCAAGGTGGCCATCTTGGATTTTGATGTGGCGACCCAATTTTCAATAGCGTTCTTCCTTGTGCCTAGATACACCCAGACACCAGATTAGACGTTAGTACTTCGCTTATTTTTCAAGATATTCGGCTCACAAGGTTCAGACATACATGGCGGTGGCCATCTTGGATTTTGACGTGGCAACCCAATTTTCAATAGCGTTCTTCCGTATGCGTAGGTACACCCACACACCAGATTAGAAGTTAGTAGTTCGTTTATTTTTCAAGATATTTCGCTCACAAGGTTCAGACATACATGGTGGTGGCCATCTTGGATTTTGACGTGGCGACCCAATTTGCAATAGCGTTCTTCCTTGTGCCTAGATACACCCACACACCAGATTAGAAGTTGGTGCTTCGCTTATTTTTCAAGATATTCGGCTCACAAGGTTCAGACATACATGGCGGTGGCCATCTTGGATTTTGACGTGGCAACCCAATTTTCAATAGCGTTCTTCCTTATGCGTAGGTACACCCACACACCAGATTAGAAGTTAGTAGTTCGTTTATTTTTCAAGATATTTCGCTCACAAGGTTCAGACATACATGGCGGCGGCCATCTTGGATTTTGACGTGGGTTGCACACACACACCAAATTAGAATTCGGTCCTTCGCTTACGCACGCACGCACGCACAGACGAACGGACGCACGCACGCATGGACGGACGCACACACGGACGGAGGGGAAAACCATAGTCCCCTTTTCGCTCCGCGGTGCGACGGGGGACAATAAATTCCACATTCCTGTGCCACCTTCAGTCCAATTTCAGGCATTGACAGCACGTTCTCTATATTTTCATTCCAAACAGCATCATTCATCATTCCAATCACAAATTAATACCATGTTATTAATATATCAAACTATAATTGTATCGAGATATAAAACCAGCGAACTGTTGTCATCTGTTCACTTCTGCATTCAAGTGCAAAGTCCATTTTAAAATCATAATTGTATGGAGGTATTTCTGAAACCCCCTACCGAGCTTTCGACACCTGCTGGGACCCCAAACATTCCACAGAAGGTTATTATACTTCCATTTAGTAAAACATGCAACTGTAGTGATTACTAAATGCTGTTCCCCTGTCATGTGACCAGATCCTCAGCTCTGATTCGTGTACGTTTGTGAGGACATATGGACAGACAAACACTGTTGTAGACGGCATTGTCCTATGGGCTACGTCGTAAAATTAAATGCACGTTGGCACTTCCGGCACCACAGCACACTACACCACCATGGTTGACACACACTGGCTAGACAGATCGTGATGGATTTTCGCACAAGTGACGTGTGCCTCTAATGGAAAATCTTCACATAGCCCCGCCTACATACATACATGAGGTGTTTACGCCCACAAAATTAATGTCTAAGCTGGCGATAAATTATACGCTACACATACGCTACCTCAGCCCTGGTGATCCCTGGTGTTGGGCTAGCGGCTAGGGTGCCGGCTTAGGATCCTAGGATCCTGGGTTCGAATCCCGGTCAATCGCTGAATTAACGCCAGGGGGGTTGACTCAGCCTGTCATCCTTCCGAGGTCGGCAAATTGAGTACCAGTTCACTGGTAATTCCCTGCTTGTCGTTAAAGGCGGCAAAAAGGGTTGGCGTCAGGAAGGGCATCCGGCCGTAAAACATTGCTTCAAAAAGGGGACCGAAAAACAACAACAACCACAGTTCCCGAAAAAGGCCAACCCCCGCTTGCGGGGAAAAATGGCCTCTTAAGGTGGTTTTTATACGCTACCTCAGCACCACGTATAACAAACAACTTACTCTGACAGGTCCCTGTTACATGGAAATCTACCATACACGACACACGGACCATACTACACTTACTACAGTCTAGCTATAGATCTCCTCCCTCCTCCCTCCTCCCTCACCCCCAACCCCTCCTTTACATGAAACAATATGTTGTATACTCATTGTATAGTTGGGTTAATGCTGCCAGATATTTGCGATGGTACTTTCTTCCTTCAACGACGAGGCGGAGGTCGTTACGCTTCTTGAAGTGGTCCAGCCATCCAATACTTGCCATAAATAGTTCAGTGTCATCTGTAGTGGCAGTCACAGCAATCTTCTGGGAAAGCTCCCAGGGCATTCAAGCTAGAAAAGTATCCCCCTCTACCTTCTCTCCTCCCTCCTCCACTCCCCTGTCTCTCCCATCTCTCCCCCACTCCTCCCTCTCCCCACTCACTCCCCTGTCCCTTCCCCACTCCCCTCTTTCCACCACTCCTCTCTCCAACACTCCCGCTCCCTCCTCTGTCTCTGCCACTCCCCTGTCTCACTCACTCCCACACTTTTTAAACGGCTTTCATTTCCTTTTCAGTTTTTTTTTTTTTGCTTTTGCTATTCAGTTGTTACCTTATTTGACATCTAATGTACCATACGCGTTACAGAGCGGCTGTGCTGCCACGGCAGCTTATTGAGCAATGGTTATACTGGGTGGTTTGCCATTGCCTTCCCAGCAGTAGTTTGGGTAGGAATTTGTAATTTGTTCAGTGTGCCGGCGATAGCTCGCCTACTCTTCGTGAAGGACACCATGGGATCTTTTAACGTCCACCAACTAATGAAAGCAGATGGGATGCCCAGTTCAACCTCATCCGAGAGATGGCACGCACACTTATGAATCACCCTGTCTGTGAAACACCAGGATGATAGTTCATAGCTGGGTCGGGATTCAAACCCAGGCTAGACAGCTTAGAGGTGAGTGAGGGTACCTTGGAGGTCATCCTGTCTGTCAGCTGAGGATGTACCTTAACAAACTGTTAATAAACAAACTATGGATTCCATGTTGTACCGGTATTTATTACTATACGTTAAAAATGTATAATAAAAGTAGAATCCGAATCCAAACAGATCGTGACCGATGTAAAATAAAATTAGACATACAATAATTACCTTAAAAAGAGTGAAAAAATGAATGTTGGAGCCATTTTGCCTCACGTCTCGTGAAGCCTATTATTTAATTTTAAAACTAAAAAATATCGCTTTTTCCTTTAAAAAATCACTGATCCTAATTTTGTTTCGACTTAACTCTACATTTTGACATTATTATTTAGGCCATGAGTTCCGATCGTGAAATATGGAATCAGATTTTGAATATCAGCTTTTAATAAGCCTATACAATACATTATTCAATCTTGCCAGGAGCCAATCACATTGCACCTAGTCTCACAACAACCAATCAGCGTAACCACGAAATGGACGAACGGACAGCCATTTCTATCTTATATAATATAATATACTCTGCTGTATTATCTACCATTAAAACTCCACTGTATTACCTACCACAGGTGATTTGTTGAAACAAAAACGATGAAAATAATTAGCATGCAAAATGAATAATTAAATGAATGAAAGTAAAGAATCATAAATGAGTTCTGGAAAAATTAAGATTATTTCTCAACACTGTGATTAAGGTATTAAAAGATGGCAAGAGACAACGACAGAGGAGTGCTTACCTTGAGACGTGAAAGGGAGTTTTCGTCCAATCCCATTGTATCTTTTTCTAAGCTCGAGAGATCCAGGTGTGAGAGGAGTTCATTAAGCCGCTGAGGAACATACACAATACAATGTAAAGGAAAAACCTTTCCAATAAGACCTTACAGGTGTGAACCGAATACTAATCCATGCCGTTGTTTCTGTGGCACATTTTGTATGTGGATCACTGGTGACCTCTACAAAATGAGTTTAGCTGCAATCCCTCACCGTTTCATTCTGCACTTCTTTCACTGTACCATTGACCCTGACTAGAAGGTCACGGCAGGATGACGTAGCACTACGAAGCGCTTCACAACCTGCATCACCTTCTGTAAGATATAAATGTATCAATGCAAATTTTAAAATGATGCATTATACGTAATTACAAATTAAAAAATAAGTAATCAAATGCATTCATCAAAGGAAGTGATATATATTGTTACATTTGTGGGGGTAGGGGTACTTTAGTCCAGGTAGATTCGTATAGATTAGCATGCTCCGATTGTCGTGAAGAAGAAGAAGAGCCACCTCGATGTACTATAAGTAGGGATCCGGTAGACCGTGTGTTCGGATTAAGTGCATCTTCGTCCCCATTACGAGGAGTGGGGGTATGTTAATTAGCTCAGGGATTATGGGTAATTTATCCCTTGTATGTCGTTACCTCTGTAATTTATTTCCTATGTCCTTTTTGGCACCACACAATAGACACCAGCAGAAATCGCCCATTAAACACCTCACTGTTAATAAAAACCTACTGGAAGTCAAGCATCGAGCCCTACCGCTGACAACCCGACTTGGGAGACGCACAAAGCAGGCAGGTCCGTAGGGTCATGGCCCCAAGAGCAGTGTTTGGTTAGAGGGAGTGCGAGGTGCTCGGGGATTGGTGGAAGGATGATGTCAGCGAGAACGTTCTGGAGCGGGCGAGTTGGCACGGACTGGTTGGAGGAGGATGAGGATGACGTCAGAGCCTGGGTGATAAAGGGGCGCCTTGCTGGCGGACATTTTGCGCTTCTTCTTCGCTCTTCTCTTCTCTTCATTCTTCGTGCTTCCTCTTCACTCTTCTTCTTGGCTTGACGCGCTAGCGGGCATTCTCTGTTCTCTTCTCCTTGGCTCCTCGCTCTGACCGATTCCCTCTTGTGCCTGCTCGTTTTGAACTTTGTTGGTGAACGGTCGCATTTTTATCTCTCTCCGCATCAACGCCCTTCTGGCCTTTCTCTGATTTTGGATTTCATCGTGGACGGCCGTGTGCCGACATCTTGCTGTTGACCGTAAGGAGGAAGAGCCACGGACTGGGAACCACAGGTCTCCAAGCAGGAACGGCGAGTGGACAGGCGCGGCCCGTTTGATTCGCGCGCAAGGCCCAAAATGAGCGCGACACACAGCAAGGTCTGGTTTTTGCTGCCCAAGCGCTGTGCGGAAGAGCGAGCGTGTTTTACCACGAAGGCCCGAGACGACTGACAATTCCTGGCGAGACACACCGATCGAGTTGAGCTAAGTGCAATAAAATTACACCTTTTATTTTTACAATCATTATATTTCCCTTTGTCCGTGTTTTGGTCTGGTGTGGAGGGTCCCTCAAGTTAGGAATTTAGTTTACCGTGCATTTTCTTTGTACTGGCATTTTATTTAATAAACCTGTTATTTTTGTACATTTTAATTCCGGGTTTGGAGACTGCCGGTGGGACCGTGAAGGTAAGCGCTCCGGTTTCTCCCCCTCCCTCTTGTTTCCCCACACGTATTCTCCGCCATTTGATGAACGCCTCGGAGGAACAGCTTATTTGGTCATCTGTGCTACCCGAAGGTGTTCACCACACAAGGTAGTCACGCGACAATATATATTGTTACAGACGCGGATTAAAGATGTTATTTTACCGAGCGGTTGGTATTACCGCGTCCGAACAGTTACTCCCCGATTAGAACCCGATCCCGCCCAAACGTTGGCCGGATCGCACCGCAGCTGCTCAATGAGGGAAAAGACTAAAACGACGCAATGCAAAGAGGAAAAGGAATAAAACGAGAAGACGTACAGACGAGTAATGGGATTTATTATTTACACAAGCAAAAAGGAGCAATCAAGGTTTATTTACAACACATAAGACGCAGGTGACACAGTGCAAATACTAGCTTATAGTTATACAGACTTAACTTATTCCCAGGACAGAACAAACAAAGACACTGACTCACGCGGGGAATTGCAGAGTGGATTGCTGGAAGGAGGTGTGTGGCTGGAGGGGGGGGGGGGGGGGGGGGACGGCACGGAGCTGGCTGGAGCTTGATCCCGCACGGGACGTCGGGCTGGACCTCGACGGCCACTGATGCCACCGGGCCTGTCGTGTGCGCGGGAGCACGGGTCGGAGCTGCTTGGTGGAGCCGATGCGCTGGTGGGGGGGGGGGGGGTCTGGCGTGACGGGTTCTCTCCTCCTTACGCGCTCTTGCTCTGATGACCCAGCTCTTTTTCGTCCCTCCTTGTCTCAACTCAAAGTGCATCTCCCCTGGGAACACCCCCGCCGTGGGTTATATAGGCCACGCCCCTCAACCTTTGCGAACCTCCCCCAAACGTTCTCTCCCCGCCCTCTCAAGCCAAACCCCTTGTTCATGGTTGGTCGAGTGGGGCTGGCTCACTCCTCCCCTCTCTGACGAGGTGGGGACCCGCCTTTCTTCCCCAACCTGCCTCGTGGTCAATGGCGGATGAAGGGAAAACCGCCCAACATGCAGTTGGCAATGCGAATTGCAATTGATGAAAAGGGGGGAATGGAAGTGTTGGGAGTGGGAATGAAGGGAATCTATCTCTTTCACTGGTGCAATGGAGTATTTCAATTAATGGGAGACACAGCCTTACTCTAAAAAACACATAAGAGATAACTATCAAACAGAGGTATTCTATTATTTGGCTGATGTGTATGCTTGTGGACTAATTTATGGGATGCCCTTTCACCTTTACACAGCTCCGGAGGTAGGGGGGCGCAGAATAAACAATAATAATAATAGTACAGCACACAATCAAAAAAAATACAGTCCTCATCTCCGCAACAATATACATACATACATACATACATACATACATACATACATACATATATATATATATATATATATATATATATATATATATATATATATATATATATATATATATATATATATATATATATATATATATGCTTGGTGTGTTCTGTTAGCATGCAGCTTGCTTGGTGTGTTCTGTTAGCAATCAGCTTGCTTGATGTGTTATGTTAGCATGCAGCGTGCTTGGTGTGTTCTGTTAGCAATCAGCGTGCTTGGTGTGTTCTGTTAGCAATCAGCTTGCTTGATGTGTTATGTTAGCAATCAGCGTGCTTGGTGTGTTCTGTTAGCAATCAGCTTGCTTGATGTGTTATGTTAGCATGCAGCTTGCTTGGTGTGTTCTGTTAGCAATCAGCGTGCTTGGTGTGTTCTGTTAGCAATCAGCTTGGTTGGTGTGTTCTGTTAGCAATCAGCGTGCTTGGTGTGTTCTGTTAGCAATCAGCTTGCTTGTTGTGTTCCGTTGGCATGCAACTTGCTATCGCTTGCCAAGCCAGATGCTCTGTATCAACCGCTTTGCAAACTGCTCGTCCAGTCGCTCGGCAAACGGATCAAAGTGATTTCTTCCAGGCAAAATGAGGTTTCTCTTTAAACAAATAGCAACAGAATTATGAAATAAAGAGTACGGACACACGTAACGCTATGTTTATTCAGTTTGTTCCGATGTAGATTGTTATTGTTGTGTGTGTGTGTGTAGGTGTGTGTGTGTGTAGGTGTGTGTGTGTGTGTGTGTGTGTGTGTGTGTGTGTGTGTGTGTGTGTGTGTGTGTGTGTGTGTGTGTGTGTGTGTGTGTGTAAACTGTGGAAAACCAATACAGTAACTTCCTTTTTCAAGCCAGAATTTGCACATCTTTGTCTACAAATGTTCTTGCATTGCATATTGAAGAACACGGATTTCTATCAATCTCTGCCCTCTTTGCGAAAATATACTTTCCTCACAAAGTTACCAATAAAATAGCTATCATTAAATCATGCCAATGGAGGTGAAAACAGATCCATATTTAATGGTGGCAAGAAAGGCAATATGGCGTAATTTATGCAATGCATTTATACTAGTGCATATAAATCATCAACTGGTGCATAAACGATAAACAATGCACAGCTTGGTTAGCCACAGCATGATGAGGTATTGCAGGAATAATAAGACAAAGAATTGAACAATGTGGAGCCTTACCAGGGTGTAGAGATTACAGTAGATCTGAGTCTGAAAAACCTATATAATCCCCCATCCATACACTTGATCTCATTCACTCCAAATGACCCCAATCCGAAGCACTCCCTTTTTCCAGGGTATTGTGGGTTTTTCCCCTCTCTCCCTCACCTCTTATTTGTTAGTTGTCGGTTGTTTTGTTCCTTTTCTGTTTAATCCCCGCTTTCCCCTTTCTCTTCTTGCTGTGTTTCAGCTTGTTCACCCCATGTCCTTCTCCCTCCCCTTGATCTCACTCTCACGAGTACTCTGATGTTGGTGTTTCCTCTTTTCCATTTCATTCTACTCTCGGTCTTCCATGAGCATTGATCATGCATACCCAAAAGAGGTATATACGTGTATGGTCTCATGGTTATTTTCATAAATCTGTTTCTCACAATAATTATAATTGCTTATTTAATAGTAACGGCTAGGCCTAAAGCATTACATTCATATTTAAAGGATGCTATAAATCAACTCTAACTTTACAAAACTATGTACTCAACTTTATTTTATAGTAATTGAAAACCTCAAAATAGTTGCATGCCTAAAGTCAGAACTACAGTAACATGTAAACCATTGACCGATTTTCCACTTTCCTGGATCATCAATGAGGCTCCGTTCTTCAGTGCAAGGCTGAGGTCTTCTTGCACAATTTATCTCATGAAAGAAACCATTAGACAATTTAAGAAGACTTGCATTAGTTATCCCATTTCACAACATATTACGAATTTTGAAATCTTATAACCACATCCTCGTCATCGTATTTTATAAGCTTCCACATACAGTACATGTATGCTAGTACATTAAATTTGTACGCAAAGGTACTAATGTGTTAAAATGCATCCACAGCATATACAGTTACAAAATGTTCATTTTAAATGACACAAATGATACAAAAATGTCCTCGTTACCTTCACCACCAAAGATGGACTGAGGTTATATTTCCTCCCCTGTTTGTCTGTGAGCAGGATATCTTAAAAAGTTATGGATGGATGCAGACAACACTTGGTGGACAGGATGGGTGTGTGCCAAGGACATTTTGATGCGATTTTAGTGAAGACCCGGATCTGGATCCGGATACTATAATGTCGCGTCCCCAGGGTTAACATCCCAAGAGGACAAATGACCAGAACGAGCTTTAACTCCGAGGTGTATTTCAAACTTGGCGGGTTTATCTTTTCGCGCGCGCGGGAAGGTTCAAAGTCTTTCCTGATCGGACGGCCGACACTGGGTTCCATCCGAATCCACAAACAAAAAAACAAAACAAGACAATAAATTGAAAATCAACAACTAATGATTTCATGAAAATATGCAAGCACAAGAAAAATGTTGAGGTAAAAACTAATAGTAATAGGCTAAGGTGAGGGACCCTCCACACAGACTCAATTACAGGCACAGGGAGAAATAAAAGAAAATAAAATGATTTGGTAATCGGCCGGCACTCAGCTTTGCAGTTCAACCGAGGGCTTGCAGAAGTTCGTCGCCTCCAAACCACCTCACGGGAAGCGCACAAATTGCCGCGGAGTCGCGCTCCTCGATGTCCCAACGTGAGGTAATTCTCACGATGCCGACTGCCCTGGACCTCTCTTGTTCAGTCTCTTTCCACAAGCGCACACAAGCCAAAGATGTGCCACCGCCCGCAACCAAGCCAGAACAAAGAGAAAATGTAACCTCCTCCAACAACCGCCAGCACAAAGAGAAGAGCCAAAGAGGGCGAGACGGCGTCTTTTTTCCTTCAGCTCTCAAATGTTCCAACGCTGATGTCACACTCTGTCCAATCACCAAGTGCTACTCAATCATCACTCCATGACTTCTTAACAAGTCACGAAGACCAGGGCGTGGCCTCCCCGTTACGAGTCATCGGGGGGGGGGGGGGAGGGGGCAGAGTCTAATCTCTGTTTGGGAATGTTTGGATGACGTCGTTCCTTGCCGATCGGCAAATGCTGTTTCTATCGGCCCTGGCGGCGTTGAGAGCGCATGAGTCCCATTACAGCTCTATCGTTGTTTTACAGAGCCCTCAATTTCCTGGCTGGTCGAATGTAATAAAACCAAAGGAAAGACCACAGAAGGCAAATTACACACTGGGGAATTAATCTTTAAGCCCTATAATTAATTAGCACAAAGCCACGCACGCCCGTTATGTCGACATGCAAACGCTCTTACCCGGACAGACGGCCTACTTACGTACATTGAGATGGCTTCTTCGTGGCATACGGAGCATTGTAAACCCACACTATTCTAACTTTCCTAAGGTATGCCATGCCTACCCCCACAAACGCAAGAATAATTTAAAGTGATTCTTCACCATTGAGAGATTGGGCTAAAACGATATGTAACACGATGTCTCAAAAAGTTATGGACGGATATAGACGAAAGTTGGTGAATGAGTTGGTTACATGACAAGAACAAGCCGTTTAGATTTTGGTTCAGGTCCGAATCCAGATCCAGACTTTCAGTTGGAAAAAAAACAAAAAACAAACCTTTAGAGGCCATTTTTCCCCGCAAAGCAGGGGTTGGCCTTTTTGGGGCACCGTGGTTGTTGTTGTTGTTGTTGGTCCCCTTTTTGAAGCAATGTTTTACGGCCGGATGCCCTTCCTGCTGCCAACCCTGTTTGTCGCCTTTTACGACAAACAGTTGGATACAAAATGTAAAATGTGCAGCCTGGTGGAGCTATGCGCTCTACCAAGTGCTGTTCTATTTAATGTTGACTTGGGCATCATGATTTGAATAATGGTCGTCATAAACTTATGTGCCTTACGATTTTAATGTTTTTATCTCATGTTAGATCTCATCTCATGTCAGGCTAACCCCTGCTCTTGCAGGGAAAATGGCCTTAAAATGCATGTTGTTGTTGTGTTGTTGTATCTCATGTTAGAAAGTGAAAAGAGGAAGTAACGTGAGTGATGTAACATCGGTGAAAAACCTCACTCAAAATTATATGCCTCTCCTCTCCTGCGTAAAATATATGAAGATTTTAATAAAAAAAGGTTTTTGATGTTTTGCTATGACTCGTATGCCAACAAGAGGAATGGTACTTCTGTGGTAAGGACTACAGTTTGAGGAGACTTCTGCAGGAAAATTGCGCAAAAAATTTCCATGTTTCTTTTTTTTTGTAACATGAGCGCCAACTGATGGCATGCACGTTTCAAAAATGTGAATGAACAAGTAGAATTTTTCTTCACCCTATTGAGAATGGTAGACTCTAGTCCTAAGTTTTTGTGTGATGGTTTTGATTCCGATTGATCGATTAAACCTAAGTTGTGAGAGGCTAAAGTAGCCTCACGGCCCATAAACGTAACGGTGAGTGATGGTGGAATTACCCTTCATCAATAATCGTTTACTGTTAATGTATTTATTAAATTCCAGTTGGTGTCGTCTTGTGGATTTTAAGAAAACGTGTTTCAATCTGGTAACTGCAGCTCACTGCCTCAGCACATGTCTGACAAGCTGTTTCAATTTACATTGAAATGTATCTGTATGTAAACACAGTCCCTTACCGACACACAGAATTACAAGAGGTTATCCCATCCATTCAGGAACAGGCGAGGCTAACTAATAAACTATGATCAATGTGCTTTAGACCCTTGATGACACTAAAGCTAGAGCTGTATGCACACATGTTGGAGAATGTGCTTCAAGTTAGTACCTCTGTTGTTTGACTCTTCCATGAGCCTTGATTTCTGTTTAAAATCAAATTGAGCTAAGAAGACAATGCTACCAGCTGTGTACCATTTGGTCACTTGCAAGCATGAATTGTTTAATACTATTTAAAACAAAAAAGGAAAATACTTGGAATGAGTCCATTTATATTATATTACCTGGCGTGTATTTGGTGATGTTATCCAAGAGCAGAGGATATTTGGTTAATCGCTGCATCTCAATGGGCAGAAAATCCTGCAGTCGCAGCCGCTTGCACTGCGGACTCGATTCTGCCTCCTATTAAACCAGGCATTTTGCACAATTAATGCCATGCATGCAATGTGTACCACGTGATTTACAAATGGCATCTAAACTAAAGTACTCAGTGGAAAACTGTGAATTAGCCCCTCTCCACCACTTTTCCCACTATCCTTAACAATTAGCAAACAAAACAGCTTCCAGGTAGTGAACCAGTCACTGAAAAAACGCCGACAGGTCACTACTCGAAAACAAACTCCATCAGTTTAACCCCAGGGTAGACACGTAAACAACAACTCACCTGGATTATAGAATTGAACTCCTTGCTCGTTTTCTGCAAGTGCTTCAATTGCACGGGGAAATGCGCCATGTCGGTACAGAACCTCACTGCCAACTCCATAAACTCCATTCCATCACGAGTATTAGGAGAAAACTGGGAGGAAAAATATCCCCCAGTAATCAGAGGTAAAAAATTATGACCATCGTTAAAAGTTCTGGGTTAGGAAGAGATTCAAAGAATGGTAAATTAAAGCAGCATGACATTGACAAATATACAAATGTACAAATACGAAGCATGGAACCAACTTGATTGAGCAGAGTGGCAGGCAAACCATGAGTTGTTTCTTTGTCATTCCACGATTGGCCATTCTCCCTCATCCAGGCCCGCCGTAAGGCACGGGCAAATCTCTCTGCAAAAAATATGCAAATATGAAAGTGACACACAATGTGTTTGGTAGATGTGCTGCACAACAATGTCACATGACTGGAGTGACAAGCGTAGTCATGTTATCACTAACCATGGACTGCAATAAGTTCTGGAAGATTTGGAAAGAAGTCAGTAGGTTCAAGCTCTGCCATAGTGCTCGAGGACAGCAGTGGCTTGCGAAATACGCAAGAAAGCACGCGGAGGGAGGAAACATGGCGCTTCTCACTCTGTAGCAACTCTGAGGGAAATAAATAAATAAATAAATAAACAAGAAGACGTCATGCGTAGCACGATACTTGCAAAATCCACCCCCCTCCCCCCAAAAGTTTTCCATTGATACAGCAAATTGGCCATTTTGATATGTTTGGATTGGCCAAATTGGCCAAAATAACCCAATGCATGCCGAGTCGTTGATATGTTTGGATTTCGTTTTCATCAGTTCTTTTGAACAGCTGTTATATTCTTAATGGCAAGATTACAATCAGATCCAGTATGTAGCCTATACATTATATATTACACATAAACTCCATGCTTAGCCTTCAGAAACACGAAAATAAATCAAGCACTAGTTCTTCCTTGCACAAGTTATCACATGTTCAGCAATTCACAAAACATGCTTTGCAAAACGCTATGCCAGTATCAGAGAACCTAAGTGCAAAAACAAGCAAAACAGCTCGATGTAAGCGCACTCTAAGCATGGAGTGCTGTTCATTAACATATGTTGGTCCAGATTTAAAATGTTTAGCACTCGTGCACATGGATGCCTGTTTTCTGCATGACGGACTGACAGAGTGGCCGACGGACCACCCACTAGTGGACACATGGGTTCTTAGCCAAAGGGAGCATCGAGGAATATACCGTGAATTACATCTCTACGCTTGAGTTCTCGGGGTTTAAGGCGACGTAGTTGCTCAGGTGGGAGGCCTGCTCGCCAATCCTCGATCTCCGCCCCGGCATCATCCCCTCCCTCATTTTCACACTCGCCCTCACCCTCCGGCCACTCAGAGGGTGAGACCGAGTGTGAGGAAGTGAGGGTAGATGGCTGGCCAAGGGAATGAGGGAATGGTGTTGGTGGAGTCAAGAAGTCAAGGGAGGAGAACGATGCAAGTTCCGTTGAGCTGTAATGGAAAGGAAATGAAAAGGAATGCATAATGCTAGAAATAAAGTCCCCATTCTGCATCCGGACAAGATGTTCCTTTTATTCATTACTGTATACATTAAATAATCTATTAATCAGAGACGACTGACACGTTTCAAATACAAAGTTATTTTGCAGAAACAGTAGCAATTTATTTTCAGGATCATATTTAATAAGCTCCTTTGTCCTATGTTTGGAAAACAGAATATGAACTTTGACCGAATGGCAGAAGCTCTTGTAGTCCAACAGATCCCATTGTATACTCGTTTGAACATATAAATAAAGCATTTTGCATGAAGTAACTTGTGCTTAACTATGTGTCGGAGCAATAATGAAATAATAAATATGTTTACACAATAATACTATTATTATGTGTGAAATATTGCAAGTTATTATGATATAATTAATAAATTGTTATTACCCAGCTGACAAGCTCGATGCAGAAGAAGAAGAAGCAGAACAAGGACGGGGACCATCTGTTTCCATGGAAGCATCTGGCCTTAAATGCTGTCTCTCTTGCAAGCTCTCAGAACGCTGTATGCTCACAGACCTATGGGGGAACGGAGGGCGTAGTTCGACTACATCATCGCATATGGATTTAGAGGCTTCAAATTTCAGGTCTACTCTTTCATGGCAAAACTGTATTTGATTAGGCAACACAACAACCAGTTAACAAGTATCTATTTCTGCTTTGGATTACTTTTTTAATGGTAGTCATGACAACCACACATCACATGTATCCATGCAGAATCCAGGGACCAAGAAACCTAATTTTAATGGAATCATCACGAACAGAATTAAAATGCAGTTTGGTTGTACAACAATGCAAGTAAATCTCTACAATTATTTTGTACTTAAATCGATATTTGTGGGAAAATTGCATGCCCAGACGAGGAATCAAATCCAGGTCATCTGGTGAACCGTTCCAGTGTTCTTCAATTTAATTAATTATAATCCTGTTAATTAATGTAATTGTTTCTACGCCCACAGTGGTGTTTGTAATAGCAGACATGGATTTGTCCCCCCATTAGAGGAAGACCCTCTCATGACCACGCCATTGGTGCTCCTATGGTTAGCTATCTATATCCTATCCTATCTATATCCTATGGTTAGATATAGATAGGTTAGCTACCTATCTATATCCAGTTTTAAACAATATACTATTTCTGCTGAAAGATAAACGGCAATGGCCTGTAAATTCTAACCCCTACCGCTCCCTCTTCCCACCCTGCCACCCTCTTTCCCACAGTCATCAATTGTTGACCTTCCACGTCTATTGTTCAGGTCTTTTATGATCATCAACCTCTGTTTTAGTGAAAAAAATTGACAGCACAAGACAAAGAAATCGAGAAAGAAAAAAACAATAATTTAAAATGTATGTTAAAAAGATTAACAAAAATGTTAAGCAATTTAAAAATACTAAGCAATGATAATATGATTGTAATATTCTAACAAGTCAAGAGACGACGATGGTTCACGAGCGAACGGAAGCAGTAACGGAAAGAGAGTGGAAATTCTATATGTGGAAAAATTGCATGCTTGGTCAGTGTCGCCTTGATAGCTCAGATGGCAGATTCACCAGAGGACCTGGGTTCGATTCCTGGTCTGGGCATATAATTTTCCCACATATATCAATTTAATTAATAATAATCCTGTTCATTAATGTAATTATTTTGCACTTCACCAATAGTAATGTTGTGAACCAATTGTGCTAGCCAGGCACTGCTCAGTTATTATGTCCAAGATGCCTGAGAGTGTCGCTCACAGCAATGAATCCGAAGATCAAGAGTGAAGCTCTTTGGATTTTTCTTTGAAAAGAGTGTTATTGTTTGTATATTGCCACAATAACCAGAGCATTAATTCACTCACGCTGCCACAATAACATTAAATCAACCGTCCATACTCAAGCTAACTACCAGTCCTACTAATATCCATTCTCCCATGATTCTAGGTACCGATCTATATCCAGTTTTAAACAATATACTATTTCTGCTGAAAGATAAACGGCAATGGCCTGTAAATTCTAACCCCTACCGCTCCCTCTTCCCACCCTGCCACCCCCTTTCCCACAGTCATCAATTGTTGACCTTCCACGTCTATTGTTCAGGTCTTTTATGATCATCAACCTCTGTTTTAGTGAAAAAAATTGACAGCACAAGACAAAGAAATCGAGAAAGAAAAAAGAATAATTTAAAATGTATGTTAAAAAGATTAACAAAAATGTTAAGCAATTTAAAAATACTAAGCAATGATAAATTTAAAATTATTTAAGCAAGTGCAATGTGCATGATAAAAAAGCAAATGGGTATATAGCATGAATAGGCAAAAGGCATTGTAATATTCTAACAAGTCAGGAGACGACGATGGTTCACGAGCGAGCGGTATTCAATGACAAAGGACGGACTATCAAGTCGATCATCATGATCATCGACGATTGATGCATCAAATCGGGACCATAATCAGTTATGAGGTTAGTTAGCTACAAAATACCGAAAATTCGGTTAGATTCCGACAACTTTGAAAATTTTACTTTTGTGACCTTCAAAGGTCAAAGGTCGAAGATTCTGAAATTTGTTGGAAAACTTGTATTTCATGATGTATGTGATAATATAAGATCATGTACGACATTTCACCCTATCAGGAAGCGAACAATGTAATAAAACCATCAAAAATCGACTTTTCTAAATTTCGTGACCTTGTGACCTTGACCTTGGGGCGAAAATGAAAAATCGAGCTCCGTGGGGCTAGACACATGACATTGGCCTAACCAAATACTGAAACCCCTTTCAGATTCCACCAACTCCCTCGGAGAAGATGTAGCTTGAACTCGATTACCCCCTAAAAAGACATCTTTTTCGGGCGTGGCTCCACCCACAATGGGCGCAATACGCACACTCTATACAGAACACAACTAGATCATGATATCAACCTCCCACCCAAGTTTCATCAAGATCAGATGATATCATCAGGTAGTTATGCTGCGGACAGACAGACTGACAGACAGACGCACACCCATGACGAATATAGTGGTCACTTGATAACTCGTGAACCAATTACAAAACATAAGTGATTGTGTTAAATATTTAACACCAGAACATAATAGGACCTCACAAATCAAAACACACCTCCATCATAACAACGGCTACATGTGCCCTTGCATGAGCCCACCTTTTCAACTGAGCAGTGCCTTTGATTTCATCCCCACTCTCCGCCTTGCAACTCTCAAAGTGTTGGATAATACAATGCACAGACCCCGACTTTACCACTGCCAAAGATGGAGGAGGTGGATATAAGGGCAAAAGGTTCAGGTTAAATTTGAGAACACCTGGCAAACAGTGTGCTTCCATTACAAATTGTTCAGTTTTTAATGCCAAATACATCAAACATTAAAAAGAAGGCGCAAGTGCACGTGCCAGGTACTGATGGGGAAAAGTGATATTAAAATTATGGCAGTCATTAATAAAATGTATGATTAGAGTTCAACCGAAAGATATAAAAGCACAGTAATTGCGGTTAAAAAATACGGAATTACAAAAAAATAGGTGATTAAAAAAAGGCAGAGAAAATGGTCCAAGTTAGAAGACAGCCTGCACAAGGTCACACCCCAACTCACCTGGAGAAATGGGAACAGAAGAGATTGTCTTGCTTTCAAGGTCTGCTCCCAAGAACAGAAGCAATAAAACAATGAGAACGCATTTCACTGATTTATAGGGAGGTTTCTGGATTATAAAGTCCACCTTGTTAAAATGGGCCAGGAAACAATGGGATCCGGGCATGAATTTGTGAGCCCATAAAAAGTTAGCCTTAATTCAATGCTTTACAGGATAGTGAGAGAGGCCACTTGCATTCAAATGGGCTGAATGTGTGGGGAAAATTCAGACGAACTCTGGTAACCTTCATTACCAACCTGTCTTGTGTCCATCTCCAGCAGTGCCAGCATCCTGTTCCAATTTGATGACTGAAACAAATGAAAGGCCATTTGGGAAGAGGTTGGACATAACTATGTAGGACTGAGCACAACTCACATATATTGAATAAGGTAAACATTAAGTGACCTTGCTGCTCAAACTCTCTTTACCTGAAGAGACCAGAACAGCACTTGGTAGGGTTTAAACTACTAAGACCAAGACTAAACTACTAAAACTACTAAACTAGTTTAAACTACTAAATTTTTTATAATTAGTACTTGTGTGCTTCCCTCTCTCTCCCCATCTTGTCTCCCGCTCCCTTTATTGTATGTTTTGTGTCCGTTTGTTTTTTTTGTGATTAATGTTGGCTCTTACACGAGCCTCGATCTTGTATACAAAAAAACCCCCAAAAAACTACAAAACTAAGAGATTTAATAATCGGCTTGTTGTAAGCCAACCAACTCATCCACCTAGTTTTTTCACAAGTCATCCACAATCTTTTGAAATATCATGCTATATATCGTTTTTTGGCCCGATCACTCAACGGTGAAAAATCACTTGAAAATAAAAACATGTCACAGATCCGGATCTTCACAAACATTGAATCCATGCTTCCATGGCACACACCCAACCTGTCCACCAAGTGTCATTCAAATCCATCCAAAACTTTTTGAGATATCCTGCTCACACATAGACAGACAAACAAACAGACACCCAGACAAACAACAGAGAGGGGCGAAAAGATAACCTTCACCACTGAACACAGTCCACCTTCGGTGGTGGAAGTAACTACATAGTTTTCACATCTTAACAACTCAAACGTCTGTAATTTACAGCATGTAAGATATTGTTTTAAGAACCACTTCAATTGCTCACCACTGGACTCACCTTTACCGTGCTTCCTCAATTCTTTGAAAAGTCCCTTTTGCTTCTCCTTCACAGTCTCCTTCTCCAAGCCCCTCTTGGTCTGGAGGGAATCATGACATCAGCATTAAACTTCTCCAATGAACAGCCAACTAATGATGTCAAACCCCAATGCAAAATCCACAAAAAATTAGAATGGCAATCTTCGACGTTGCAACGACAACCGATATTCCTCCGCACACATTATTACCTCATTATACATACTTGTACCAAGTTTGATTTAAATACCATTAGCTGTTTTCAAGTATCACATTTTTACCTGACATGACCTCTGACATTTGATCCCAAAATCTAATCAGTTCATCTTTTCATCAAAATATATATTTGTACCAAGTTTGGTTAAAATCCCATCACTGTTTCACAAGTTAACACAGTAACATAATTTTTTACCTAATGGGACCTCTGACCTTTGACCTCTTGACCTGATTATGAAATCCATTTATCTTTACATCATGATACATACTTGTACCAAGTTAGATTTAAATCCCTTCAGCTGTTCCAAACAACAACAACACAACATGCATTTTAAGGCCATTTTCCCTGCAAGAGCGGGGGTTAGCCTTGTGGTCCCCATGACAATCTTCTCCATGTTGCCCTATTTTCTGCATCTCTCCTTGTTAACCCACTTGCCCGCATGTCTTCTTCCACCGTCTTTAGCCAAGTCTTTCTCGGTCTTCCCCGTCCTCTACTTCCTTCTACATTCATTTCCATCACTCTTCTCAACCAGTCACTTTCATCCTTCCTCAACACATGACCAAACCATCTCAACCTGTTCCTCTTCACAGCATCAATCACAGGCTCTATTCCCATCATCTTTCACAATTCATCATTTGTCTTCCTCTCTCTCAACGATACTCCACACATCCACCGAACCATTCGCATTTCCACCCTTTCCAGCCTTCGTTGCTGCTCTACATTCATGACCCATGTCTCGCTCCCATAAATCACAACACTTCTCACACATGCAGCATACACCTTTCCCTTCAGCTTCAACGACACTCCCCTCATCATCAGCACGCCACTCAATTCCCGAAACTTCTTCCATGCACATCTCACTGGAGCAACCGTTGCCGAGTCTGATCCACCTTCTCCATTCAGCATGTCTCCGAGGTAGCAAAATGTTTTCACACCTTCCAGCTTCACGCCGTCTCCAAGATCCAACTCAACATTTCCTCCATCTGCAGCTCCCTCTGTGCACACCTTACATTTGAATGTAGCTGCCACACTGGTTAATGACCCTCTCAGACCACTACATTTTTGATGAACCCACTCAGCGCACATTGTACATTGAATGGAGTTCACTCCGACACCCTTCCTGCACACAGCACATGGCCACTTCCCAGTTCTTTCCACCTCACTAACATGCTTTACCACTTGCCATCACCTTCGTCTTTCCGATATTCACCTTCAGACCTTTTGTCTCCATACATTCCTTCCACGTGTTCATCTTTTCCTTCAGTCCATCCATAGTTTCCGCAATCAACACCAGATCATCTGCATACAACAACTCCCACGGTAAACCCTCCTTTACGTTCTGAGCCAGCACCTCCATCACAGCTACAAATAGTAGTGGACTTAGTACCGACCCCTGATGCACTCCCACCTTCACCTCAAACTCATCACTGTTCCCGTCCTTCGTCCTTACAGCTGTGCGCGCTCTTTTGTACATTGCCATCACTATTCTGATCAGCCATTCCTCCACTCCTAACTTCCTCAATGCCCATGTCAATACTTTGCGTGGAACCCGATTGAATGCTTTCTCCAGATCAACAAACCCAAGAAACAACTTCTTCCTCTTCTCCATGTACTTCTCCTGCAACTGCCTTACAATGAAAAGCACGTCTGTCGTTCCTCTTCCTGGCATGAATCCAAACTGCATTTCGTCGATCTTCACTTTCTTCCTTATCCTCCTCTCCAACACCCTTTCCAATACCTTCATTCCATGCTCCAATAACTTTATCGCTCGGTACAAGCCACACTCCAATAGGGTCACCTTTCCCCTTGTATAGAGGGACGAGGGTACTCAGTTCCCAATCCACTGGAATGCGGCCTTCTTTCACCACCAGATTACAGATCTCTGTCATTCTCTTCACACCCCAACTTCCTGCTGCCTTCAACATATCTCCCACAACTCCCGTCAGCCCTCCCGCTTTTCTACCCTTCATTGCTTTTATCACTTCCTCAACTTCCTTCTCAGTTATCTTCTCTGCCGGTCCTAAAACTGGGTTACTCTCTATGTTGCCATCCCATTCATTCTCTGTATTCAACAGCATTTCCATATATCTTTTCCATCTTCCTTTAATTCCATCTGGGTCGACAACGATTTGTCCAACTTCATCCTTCAAGCGACTCACCCCCATCACATCACACCTCTCTTTCGCTATCTGCTTTGCAATCCTGAATACTGCTTTCTGACACTCTTCCGAATCCAAGCGTTCTCCGAACATTTTCCTACATGCCTCCTGCACCTTTGCTACCACTTTCTTTGCAGCCTTCCTGGCTGCCTTATAACTTTCATTCTCTCCTGTTTCTGCTCCCGTACCCTTCGCCTTCTGCCACTCCTTGAACTTCTTCCTCTTCTCTTCAATCCTCTTTCCCACTTCATCATCCCACCACCATGTTTCAGAGTGCCTCGGTGGTCCTTTTGTCCATCCACATACCTCACCAACGGCTCCCAACAGACTAGCTTTCATTGACATCCAACCACTTTCAAGCTCAACCACATCATCCTCGACCCTACTCAGCCTCTCTTTTAATGCCTCCCTTACTGTCACCTCTTTCAACCTCCACACCTTCATTCTCGGTTGGTACTTCACCCGCCGAGCTCTCCTCGCACCTTTCACCCTTACGTCGTAGACAACCAAGTGGTGCTGTGAAACAGCCTCCTCCCCCGGGATAACCTTTGTGTCCCGAAGGTGCCCCCTATCTCGCCTACGCACCATCAGGTAGTCAACGGTTGTCGTCGACCCACCTGACATGTATGTAACAAGCTTATTATCCTCTTTCTGGAACTGAGTATTACAAATCAACAAATCAGCTCCATCAGCAAACTCCAAAATCCTTTCACCTTCTCCATTTCTCACACCATATCCGTAACCCCCATGAACTCCGTCAAAACCATCTTTACTCCTTCCCACATGTCCATTTAGGTCTCCTCCTACCACAACAACTTCCTCATCTTTCACGTTTTCCATCAGCTTCTCTATCGCACACCAGAACTTGTCCTTCTCTTCATCGCTTCGACCAACCTGCGGAGCATATCCCGAGATGATGTTCACCAAGAGCTTTCCAATCATCATTTTCACCATCATCAACCTATCACTCACTCTAGTCACACTCACCACACTGTCTACAAACTCCTCAGAAAACAGGACACCAACACCTTTCACGCCCTCCAGGCACCCTTGCCACACAAACTTGAATTTCTGTCCCTGCCTACCCTTCACCATTCTCATACCACTTCCCTTCCATCTCGTCTCTTGCACACAACATATGTCCACTCTTCTTCTGACCAATACTTCCACCACTTCTCCTGATCTCACTGTCATTGTCCCTACATTCCATGTCCCAAACCTCAGAAACCGATCTCCACTTCGGGCTGTACCCTGCCCACATGCAGTTGTAATTGTCATGGTTCTCTTTTTGAGGCAATGTTTTTGTGGCCGGATGCCCTTCCTGACGCCAACCCTCTTAGTCGCCTCTTACGACACGCAGGGATACGGCGTACCTATTCTTATCCAGGGTACACACTGGGAAACGTTTAAAACATGGAAATTCTGGGGGTGGGGGGGGGGGGGGCGGCGTCAGCATCACGGCTGCGGTTTAAACATATTTAAATAAATATTTAAACAAAACCATGAAAAACAATCTGGGAAAAGTCTCTAAGTGAGAACGTGGATTTGAGAAAGCAGGAGCAGAGGTGAAAGGAAAACGAGATATAGGGGGCGGGGCACAAGTCGAGACGAGGAGGCCGCACGAGACACCAGGCCGCACGAGGCGCACGAGGCGCGAACAAAGAAACGACTAATTACACACAAATTTGCAACAACTACAAAACCAAAACCAAATAGAAACACACAATAACACATACACAACAAAATACGCAGCGGAAATTTGACAAAGAAACGAACGGGAAAACACTCAAACTTTGATGCCGTGGAGAGATCGAAGCAAGCCCCGTCGCTCGAGGGACCGGAAGCACCGGAAGGTTTCACTTCATCCTAGCATCATATTATATAATTATACCAAGTTTGGCGAAAATGTCATCACTGGTTCACAAGTTAGCTCAGTAACAGAATTTTTACCTAACGGGACGTCTGACATTTGACCTTTTGAACCCAAAATCTAATCAGTTCATCTTTACATAATTATACATTCTGAACGGACAACCCGAAAACATAATGCCTCCTGCGACTTCGTCGGCAGAGGCATAAAAAGACAATGATCAACTCTAATTAGCAATCTGTCAAACAGATAATGATGTCGGACTAGCCTACAATTTTAGCTAATAGGGGTTGCATGAGCTCAACATGAGCTCCATTTTTAGCGGAACATCGTTCACCTTTTTCCAGAAGGGAATCTTGATCCGGTCTCGATCTAGAAAGCTGCTCAGGCGCTCAGCTGGGCCAAGGCTGCTTCCCCTTGTTAACGAGCTCGATGAGTGGCGCGAGTCGTGAATTTTGATCCCGTGTCTCTTGAGGTAAGTCGTTAGCACATCCACCATGTGTATCCTGTACAAGTATCACTGACACCTCACAAATTTCCTTCCTCCACAATAACACTTTCCCAATAATACTAACCACATTCCTCATTTTACGGCAAGTTTCCACGGTCAAAGAAATCTAAAATTCCAAGGATGAAATTTTGTCGAATAGTAAAACCACTGTAAAGTTTCACACATTAATCCATTTTGTATTTATGTAAAATAAAAAGCTGTAACTTCAATGACTCACCCATTCGGGTCTTGCAAGAAACGCCTGTTAAAACGAAAAAAAGTTACATAATCACAAATTTATAACAAACAGTCTTATCGTCCAATCAACAACATTCATTACTTAACCTGTGGAGTTCATGAAACTTGTCTTCAGCAAGACGACGCTCCCTTGCTTGAACCAAACCTGACGGAATAAACTCAGATGGTGGGTCGCCATACATTGCACTTAGACCCTGAGTCCTGATTTCCCTGCAAACAAGACACAAGATAGGGAAGTCAAAATGGTGCAGTGGTGGAAAAGAAAGGAAAGCATTTTGACACCGATTCAAAATGTTAGATGAACGATAAAGTTTTTTAAAAGTTTGGTTGCCATAAGATCCAAAATTAGGCATTCCTAGTCGATTCAGAACATTGTTTGTTCCACATTTTTTGTGTTTTCACATTTGTGTTTTTCACAAATATGCGAATCACCAGGGAGACATGACTCATAAAGTGCTCCATTTCATTTTTTTATTCAACAATTTGTTCTTATGCTGAGAGTAATATTGGTGGAAGCTGGTAAACATGTTAAACTAGAAAGCATCTGATAATGCAAAGCCCGTCCGCATCCGTTTGTAATCAAACGTCGTCCTCTTCTTCTGCCGCCTGCTCAAAATAATGAAGTTAAAAAAAATAAAAATTGATGATTCTAAGTACCTTGACTTTTCATCTTTAGATCTAAAAAATAGGGCAAAATGGAGAAGATTGTCATGGGGACCGCAAGGCTAACCCCCGCTCTTGCAGGGAAAATGGCCTTTAAAATGCCTGTTGTTGTTGTTGTTTGTTTCACATTTTTTGCAGTTAACGGGGTAGAAATAATTAAACAATGTTTTTTTTCTTCTTCCAGAATTCACTACGTTTTGGTGTCTGTAAATTACGAATGGGCCATGAGATGATCTGTTCCATAAAAGCATTTGTGCATCACTTCAGAAATTAGCAAGAGTATAATTTTTCTAACTACCCTACAAATGGTTAAACTGTACGAGTCAGGACACACTGAACAATTCATGCCAAGCATGACAATGGAAGCCCAAGCAACTCAGCTATTTATCTGTCAAAAAGGTTTCCATATGATGTCTTAATGGATATCTTATATTTGAAAGGTAATTAGAAAGTAAAATTTGACACGAATGTGTCTTTGGACATGCCTCCGTCCAAGTTCGATGCCAACCCACCGTTATGCGTGATCTCAATTAAAGGTCACATGAAAAATTAAAGGTCCCTTGAAAGAGAAAAGACATAAGTAGAAGAGACAACATCAGATGGTTCTAACACGAGTTATGTTCTGCAAAATGATTTTTTAAGGGCACATGACCTTTGACCTATTCAATCTAAAATGGAATCAGTTCATCTTTGTATTACAGTCCATGAGTGTCAAGTCTGGTTGAAATATCTTTAGTGGTTCATAAGTTATTGCAGTAACACAGATTTTCAATTAAAGTTCACTGGACCTCAGGCCTATGACCTTTTGAACCCAAAATGTAATTCATCTTTATATTACAATCCATATTTATTCCAGGTTTGGTAAAAATCCCTTCAGCGATTCAAAAGTTATCGCCTTAACAAAATCATCATGCATGGATGGACAGATAACCCAAAAACCGAATGCCTCCGCATGACCTTTGACCCCAAAAACGAAATAGTTCATTTTTGCGTCGTAATACACCTTTGTGCCTAGTTTAGTTTAAAAAAGGATCCCTTCAGCGGTTCACAAGTTATTGCACTAACAATATTATTACGCACTGACACACGGATCGACAGACAACCCGAAAACATAATGCCAACACAGTGCCTTCGACAGTGGAGGCATAAAAATTCCATGACAAAGCACTTCTAATTTGTAATTTTGCTTTTCAAAAGCAATGGCATGGATATTTACGATGGAGTTGTGTACAGAAAAGCCTAACCAGGACCTGCCAGATACTATATCCTCCAAGCTGTAAACCACAGCAGAAATTTGTTTGCACAAATGTCACAATTCCAGGACATGTTGATTATATTCAACACAAAAGCCATTGAACCAGATATTATTAGATTACAATTTGAAAAGCTTTGTATAGGCTTGTCCTCCATGCTCAAAGATACAGTTTCCCACAAGATGGCTCACAAAATGATGACAGTTTTACTTTCTATTCCTTTCAGGTTCTCATACATCACATCATATATGAAGATATTCTTGGGCAAAAACTGCTCAATGCATCTTTGGACATGGCGACTACATGACATTAAGTTAGAAAACAAAATAGAAGGACAGCATCATTCGTGAAAGAGTATGACTGGTGCAACATTTTACCACATTTGTGGAGGAAGGACTTTGACATGGGCACACATTGGTTCATGTAGAATGGTGCAACTTCCCAAACTGTAAGAGTTGTCCTTCACTTTCTCCATCGAACTTTTGAAGACCATGGAATTTCTCCAAGCTTCCAGACAGGGACCAATGTGGAATGACGGCCCATTCATCTATCTATAATTCCAGTAATCTCTGTCTGTCTGTCTGTACGTCTGTACGTTTGTCTGTGACCGCTGTTTCTCGACAACCACGGGTCCGATATACTTGAAACTTGCCAGGTATATTGCTGGGGACCCGAGGATGTGCCTTTTCAAGGTTTCATATTAATCGGACAATTACTTACCGAGCTATGTCCAAAAAACGATTCAACCAATCAGAGAGCAGCGAACGATCGCGTGTGCCGAACGTGGCGGGCACACTCTGCCTCGGATGGCACATTTGAGAGCGTATTCATTTATTTCACGTTTGCAAACTATGTTGGCGTTAAACTATGTTTTACAACTAATAAAAACGAATTTGCGATTCATTCGCTTTCCTGCGCGTTTGTGTACGCGATGGCGATTTCTTTACCAAACTCCGGAAGCCGTTCGCTTTGGACCGAACCATTTCATGTAAATAGAGGGGGGGGGATTGTCACCACTCGCAAGCACGGAGGTATATAATAAACTGGAGAGCCAATGACGGCTGTCGGCTGAAGCTAGCGGAAGTTGCTTGGCGGCCATATTGGGAAGCCGATTGTGACATTCGTCCACATCCATCAGGGCAAGTAATACAATACACCGGACTCGAACATGCAACTAAATTGGAAGTTTATTGTTCAATAGTTGTTATTTTTCCTTAGCTATCTGATGCCAATAACTGCAAATGAGGGTTGTATAAATTACAGCACTAGGTGGTTTGCCATTGCCTTCCCACTTCGCAGTAGCAGTAGGTAGGGCAGGAAGTTGTTCAGGGTCCTGGTACGAATCCCGATCCTGGTATTTCACGGGCAGGGCGACTGATCATCCTGGCGAACGTTAAGCCGGCTGTCTTGTCTGCTAGTGAAGGAGCTGGGGCTCCCACGTCGATCGGGGAATCGGAATCGGGGAATGGAAGCTGAATGACAGTTGGAAAGTGCCTGTAGCATACTTTATGATAAATGGATTGTCGGGGAAGGAACAGGCGAATTTGGTGACACAATGTCTACTAAAATTGCATGATATCGGTGCAGAGGTGGTTTCCTTAACTTGCGATGGACCGTCCGCTCATTTGACAATGTTACGTGAGCTAGGTGCCGACATCACGCCGCAGAATGTGAAACCAACATTTCCCCACCCAGCAAATCCCGAAAAGAAAATTTGTGTTGTACTCGATGCATGTCACATGCTTAAACTTGCAAGAAACTGTCTTGGATCCATGAAAATGATGGAGGATGGCAACAAAAAAGTCATCGCGTGGAAATACATCCAGGCACTCTTTGATCTGCAGAAGAGGGAAGGCTTGCGTCTGGGAAATAAGCTCTCCCGGAAACACATCGAGTGGAAGAGCAATGTCATGAAGGTGGACACAGCTGCTCAGACATTGAGCACTAGTGTGGCAGATGCAATTCGGTTTTGCAGGGACACTTTGCAACTATCAGAATTTCAGGGCAGTGAGGCTACCTGCCAATACATTGAAACATTGGACAAACTGTTTGACATTCTAAATTCTCGCAATCCATTGGCACGAAACTACAAGGCACCACTCATGACATCACGAGAAGGACTTTTCCTGCCATTCCTGGATACTGCCTACAGTTACTTGTCCAACATCAAAAACATGAATGGTCAAGTTATGACCAATACGCGTTTGAAAACCCCCTTCATTGGTTTCATGATCTGCATAGAGAGTGTCAAAATTTTGTATTTCACATATGTCAAACCTGCCTCATCTCCCCTGCGATACCTGCTCACGTACAAAATGAGCCAAGACCACATTGAACTTTTCTTTGGAGCGGTCCGCATTGCATGTGGAAGTGGGAATAACCCAACGGCCCGGCAGTTTGTTGCCGCATATAAGCGCCTCTTGATGCGACATGACATCAAGTCTGCAAGTGGGAACTGTTCTGCACAGGACTCAACCAGAATCCTGAATGCGGCTTCCTTCAAGTGCGTTGCAAAGCAGGCTGTGCCTGACGAGAGTCACGACATGTTGGTGGCCAGACGATACGACCTGGAGTTGAGATCGCCGGCAAAAGAGGACCACGACTATGCGGATATTCCAAATTTTGAGCAACTTTCCATCTTTACAGAGTCATGTGTTGGCTATATTGCCGGCTATGTGGTGAGGATGGTGAGGAAGACTCTGAAGTGTAGCCAATGTCTTTCTGCATTGACCAGTAACAACGAAGAATGGCAAACCACACCAATGTACAGCCTGATTGTTACCAAGAACAGGGGTGGCCTCATAGTTCCCTCGCACAGTGTTGTTCGTGTCTGTGAGGCGACTGAACGCTGTGTCAAGAGGCTCCTGGCTGTAAGCAATGGCAAAATGCCTCGTGAAAGTGGGATAAGAGCGGCAATTTCCACTTCTGTCCTTTCTGAGGTCGGTCGGTCTACATTTGCTTCCTTGGATCGGCACATGTTTGACTGTGAGGCAGACAGCAACCATGTGTTTGCTTTAATACATTCTGTATCACAATCATACAGCAAGATACGTTTCCATCATGTTGTGAGAACACTCGATGATGACATGAAGGAAGAGCGCATCAGGAAAAAATATTGCAAACTGGTCCTGTTTGCTCACCAGTGAGGCAACACCAGAGCAAGCTGAAATATAAGAGCGACCTCATCTCTACATGGTGTGGGTGTGTTTTGTGGGTTAACTGTGAATTGTGTGGGTTAACTACATGACAGCGTTTCATGTCATTTATGTGACTGACTCACTGTTGATGTGTTGCTGACCCATGTCAGTGTAGAATAAACTCTGGTTATCATTATATCTGCGTGGTTTCTAACATCTCGGTAATAGAAACATACACATCTTAGTTACAATATAATGACTGAATTAAGTAACATCATATAACATGACAACAAATCAGATCTTTATATTGAGGAATATTATAGAACAAGCCAAAGAATGGCAAACGACGATGTACCTCAATTTTATAGATTTCTAGAAAGCTTTCGACTCCTTGCCGAGAGAAAGTCTGGGTCATAATGAAGAAATACAGCATACCTGGAAAATTAGTGAACCTTGTAAAAGCCCTTTACCAAGACTTTCAATGTGCGGTCGTCGACCAAGGTGAAACAACAGAATTGTTCAAGGTGAAGACAGGAGTTAAACAGGGGTGTGACATGTCAGGATTCTTATTCCTACTAGTGGGTGATTGGGTCATGAGAAGAACGATAAAGAACACCGAGCGGTAATTTTGGGCACTTTTTTTTCAAACAAGCTCTAAACCATTGGATTCCCCAGGAAAAATGCGTCTAGAACCAACTTCAAACTTAATGAACACCATTTCCTTAAAGAACGGGATTCTGAGCCCGAATATCAGTTCAAATATTAGTATTCTATATTAATTAAATAGTCGGCGGTCCTAAAATTCGCTCCAGCTGCATCATCAGTGCGCCACGCCTTTGCTTTGACAGGCTTACGATCGGCTTCCCAATATGGCCGCCAGACTATTTCCGGTGGCTTCACGGCGGCTAATGCTGCGAGGTGGCCAATTGGCTCTCCATATTATATACCTCCGTGCTCGCAAGCCGTTCGCTTTGGACCAAACCATTTCATGTAAATAGAGGGGGGGATATACTTTTAGATATATATATAGTACGGGCATGCCCTAGTAATTTCAAATTGTATCAATGCGGTTATTGTCTATGGTGAAATTTGAAAACCTTTACACAACAAAACTCTCATGGAGCAGACATCAAAAGGTAGGTGTGTGTGTGTGTGTGTGTGTGTGTGTGTGTGTGTGTGTGTGTGTGTGTGTGTGTGTGTGTGTGTGTGTGTGTGTGTGTGTGTGTGTGTGTGTGTGTGTGTGTGTGACCGACCATGGCAGAACTTTTTTTTTTTACCGTTTGAGCTTCTGTCATCAAAATTTCAACAAACCCTTATTATGAGAATAAGACCAATCAATAGTTGGGTCAAAATATCAAAAGGCAAAGTCATAGTGAGGAGAAATAGCCCTCTGCCATGCTGCGCAACACGGCTAGGTTTATTTATTTACTTGAATCGCTTCCGTGTTTCTTCAATATTTATCATTGAGTTTCGGTGTGTCTGTTGACTGACAGGATGGCCTAGAGATACGGACACTTGCCTCTCAGCTGTCTAGCCAGGGTTTGAATCCCGACCCAGCTATAATCTGTCATCACGGTGTTTCACAGGCAGGTGATTCATCAATGGGTGTGCCATCCCTCGGATGGACGTTAAACTGGGCGTCACATCTACCAGCATTGTTGGTGGACGTTAAAGATCCCATGCTGTCCTTCGTGAAGAGCATGCGAGTTATTGGCAGCACCATAAACAAATTACAAGTTCCTGCCCTAACCAGCAGAGGGCACTACATCAGCGGACAGCCGCACCCTCAGCCAATGATGCTACCCCACAGTCTTGTGCTGCATACGAACGAAGAAGTGCGTCTGTCCAGGCCATAACCTTTTTACCATTTTAGCTTTTGTCATCAAATTTTCTCCAAACCCTTATGAGAATATGGAGAACACCAACAACAACAACAACAACAACAACAACAACAACAGGCATTTTAAGGCCATTTTCCCTGCTAGAGCGGGGGTTAGCCTTGCGGTCCCCATGACAATCTTCTCCATTTTGCCCTATTTTCTGCATCTCTCCTTGTTAACCCCCTTGCCCGCATGTCTTCTTCCACCGTCTTTAGCCAAGTCTTTCTCGGTCTTCCCCGTCCTCTACTTCCTTCTACATTAATTTCCATCACTCTTCTCAACCAGTCACTTTCATCGTTCCTCAACACATGACCAAACCATCTCAACCTGTTCCTCTTCACAGAATCAATCACAGGCAATATTCCCATCATCTTTCGCAATTCATCATTTGTCTTCCTCTCTCTCAACGATACTCCGCACATCCATCGAACCATTTGCATTTCCACGCTTTCCAGCCTTCGTTGCTGCTCTACGTTCATTACCCATGTCTCGCTCCCATAAATCATAACACTTCTCACACATGCAGCATACACCTTTCCCTTCAGCTTCAGCGACACTCTCCTCCTCATCAGCATGCCACTCAGTTCCCGAAACTTCTTCCATGCACATCTCACTCGAGCAACCGTTGCCGAGTCTGATCCACCTTCTCCATTCAGCATGTCTCCGAGGTAGCAAAATGTTTTCACACCTTCCAGCTTCACGCCGTCTCCAAGATCCAACTCAACATTTCCTCCATCTGCAGCTCCCTCTGTGCACACCTTACATTTGAATGTAGCTGCCACACTGGTAAATGACCCTCTCAGACCACTACATTTTTGATGAACCCACTCAGCGCACATTGTACATTGAATGGAGTCCACTCCGACACCCTTCCTGCACACAGCACACGGCCACTTCCCAGTTCTTTCCACCTCACCACATGCTTTACCACTTGCCATCACCTTCGTCTTTCCGATATTCACCTTCAGACCTTTTGTCTCCATACATTCCTTCCACTTGTTCATCTTTTCCTTCAGTCCATCCATACTTTCCGCAATCAACACCAGATCATCTGCATACAACAACTCCCACGGTAAACCCTCCTTTACGTTCTGAGCCAGCACCTCCATCACAGCTACAAATAGTAGTGGACCTAGTACCGACCCCTGATGCACTCCCACCTTCACCTCAAACTCACCACTGTTCCCATCCTTCGTCCTTACAGCTGTGCACGCTCTTTTGTACATTGCCATCACTACTCTGATCAACCATTCCTCCACTCCTAACTTCCTCAATGCCCATGTCAATACTTTGCATGGAACCCTATCGAATGCTTTCCCCAGATCAACAAACCCAAAAAACAACTTCTTCCTCTTCTCCATGTACTTCTCCTGCAACTGCCTCACAATGAAAAGCGCATCTGTCGTTCCTCTTCCTGGCATAAATCCAAACTGCATTTCGTCGATCTTCACTTTCTTCCTTATCCTCCTCTCCAACACCCTTTCCAATACCTTCATTCCATGCTCCAATAACTTTATCGCTCGGTACGAGCCACACTCCAGAGGGTCACCTTTCCCCTTGTATAGAGGGACGAGGGTACTCAGTTCCCAGTCCACTGGAATGCGGCCTTCTTTCACCACCAGATTACAGATCTCTGTCATTCTCTTCACACCCCAACTTCCTGCTGCCTTCAACATATCTCCCACAACTCCCGTCGGCCCTCCCGCTTTTCCACTCTTCATTGCTTTTATCGCTTCCTTCTCAGTTATCGTCTCTGCCGGTCCTAATACTGGGTTACTCTCTATGTTGCCATCCCATTCATTCTCTGTATTCAACAACATTTCCATATATCTTTTCCATCTTCCTTTAATTCCATCTGGGTCGACAACGATTTGTCCCACTTCATCCTTCAAGCAACTCACCCCCATCACATCACACCTCTCTTTCGCTATGTGCTTTGCAATCCTTAATACTGCTTTCTGACCCTCTTCCGAATCCAAGCGTTCTCCGAACATTTTCCTACATGCCTCCTGCGCCTATGCTACCTCTTTCTTTGCAGCCTTCCTGGCTGCCTTATAACTTTCATGCTCTGCTGTTTCTGCTCCCGTACCCTTCGCCTTCTGCCACTCCTTGAACTTCTTCCTCTTCTCGTCAATCCTCTTTCCAACTTCATCATCCCACCACCATGTTTCCGAGTGCCTCGGTGGTCCTTTTGTCCATCCACATACCTCACCAACGGCTCCCAACAGACTAGCTTTCATTGACATCCAACCACATCATCCTCTACCCTACTCAGCCTCTCTTTTAATGCCTCCCTTACTGTCACCTCTTTCAACCTCCACACCTTCATTCTTGGTTGGTACTTCACCCGCCGAGCTCTCCTCGCACCTTTCACCCTTATGTCACAGACAACCAAGTGGTGCTGTGAAACAGCCTCCTCCCCCGGGATCACCTTTGTGTCCCGGAGGTGCCCCCTATCTCGCCTACGCACCATCGGGTAGTCAACGGTTGTCGTCGACCCACCTGACGTGTATGTAACAAGCTTATTATCCTCTTTCTGGAACTGAGTGTAGTGACATTATACTGAAGGTGAACCCGGGAGTACTCGCTTATCCCACTAAAGGGGCGTCTATAAGACCCGGGACAACCGCGACGCAAAGACACCCCAGCGACACGTACTGTGACATATAGACCTGTAGTTTGAATGGTATGTACGCACCTATATGCTGGACTTGCTTGCTTTGCCTATCGATATCGGTCATTTCCCATGTAATACTCCGATTCTGATGTCTATTGCATGAATGTATTTTTTACAGGATGTTACCACAGATCTAAATGATATTAAACCTACCCAAGGTACAAGTCGTGTCAGTGGTTGATTTTTACGACATTTAATATCATTTATATCTACGAAATGGCTGAACCCAAGATGATCATGGTACCGATCCTCGACACTGACGCACAAGCCGAGGAGTCGGGGTCGGAGTTCACCCACTGGCTCAAAACGCTGGAGAATTATTTCGCAGCGTATGAAACAGAGCCCACCGCCGCGGCTAAGCTGTCCGTGTTACAGTCGAAAGTCCACCACCGCGTTTACCGGTGCATTGCTCGATTTGAGACGTACGCTACAGCTCTGGCCGAGCTAAAGTGAATATACATAAAGAAACGGAGCGCCGTGTACGGCCGGCACCAGCTCTCTCAGCGGCGACAACAACCATCGGAATCGATCGATCGCTATGCTCAGGAGCTGCAACACCTCCTTGCGGACAGCGCTCAGGAGGTACGGACACACGAGCAAGTCCAGGATGACCTTCTCCGAGATTCTTTCGTCTCTGGAATCAGCTCTGGAGCCTTGAGGCTCCGACTCCTGGAGACCGCGGAGCTGACGTTCACGGAGGCACTACGGCTGGCTCACGTCTTTACGGATGCCCGTGAACAATCTACCGCTTATGACCACCCACGAGTCGTGGCGGGGACTTCTCAACTCGCACGACCGGAGAGGGTTACCGCCGAGGATATGGGGGAGGACTCGACCACGGCCGAGTCTCTGGGTGCTCCTGAAGCGGACTCGGCTTCCGGCCTGACTGCCGCTACCGCTGCCCGGCCACGGCCAGAACGGTACGCGAAGTGTTATTTCTGTGGCAATCGGCAGCACCCTCGATTAGAATGCCTGGCTCGGGAGGCAATATGCCATCTGTGCTCCACCAAGGGCCATTTCGCGAAGGTCTGTAAGAAGTCCGCGCGAGGTACGCGAGCCCGCGCGACCTTGAATGGGCTTATCGCTGAGCCAACGGACTGCGCACCGAGTGGAGTGCCCCGCCCGGCCTTGATGAGAGTATCCCCTCCTTGTGGGCCCCTGGCTGCACGCTCGACCTTGGTGGGGGATATCGGGACGTCTAAACAACTGGCGCAACCACGACCGGCCGCGGAGCGATCGGCCTTGGCTGGCGTCCGGACGCCCACCTCAAACAAGCAACGAGGTACTGCTTTGCCAACTCCTCTGGATTCGCAGCGAACGCTGCACGGGACTCGAGCGCCATCTGACGGCGGATTTTACGAATTACACGCGACCGCACCAGCTCATGGAACGGTGGATGGCAGTGATCCTCTCCGCGTTTCTCGAGCGCCCTCTGACGGCGGCTCTTACGAATTACACGCACTTGCTCCAGCACAGCCAACTATGCCCTTGACACGGGGGACCTCCCCGGGCTGCCCGAACGACCGGAAAACTGCAGCCGGTGTGGGATCCACTCGCGAGGCGCGATCTTCTCGCCCGGACGGCACAATACCTGCCGGGTCTTCCGGCCTTGCGCAGGCCATCATTCCGCTCACGGTCGAGGGCGTTTTTGCGCGAGCCTTAATCGACACGGGGTCTACGGATAGTTTTATCGATCAACGACTAGTGCATCAACATGGGTGGCCGGTTCTCGGGACTACACGACGGATCTTCATGGCCTCCCAAGGACTTCGGCTGAGCACAAAAGGGGCATGTCGATTGAAACTTGTGATAAAGGGATGCACGTTCCCAGACGTGTATCTCATGGTATTACCTGCGTTATGTGCCGACGTTCTGTTAGGACACGATTTCCTTAAGCGACATGGACGTTTGGAAATGGACTTCGGTGGGCCGGACACGCTTGCTGTGTGCGCCCTCGCTCAGATGGACGTGGAGCCTCTCTCGCTGTTCCCCAACCTGACCACTGATTGTACCCCTGTAGCCGTAAAATCGCGGCGCTACTCTCGCGCAGACGCGCAATTCATTGCGGAAGAAACGGCCCAGCTCTTAAAGGACGGTATTATAGAACCCAGTAGGTCGCCGTGGTGGGCCCAAGTCTTAGTGGTGCGAAGTGAGGCCCATCGCCGGCGCATGGTAATCGACTACTCACAGACGATTAATCGTTTTACACAGCTGGATGCCTACCCCTTACCGGGGATGGATGCACTGGTACGCCAGGTGGCCCTGTACTCCGTTTACAGCACTCTCGATCTGCGTAGTGCGTATCATCAGGTCCCCATCTCTAGGGCTGATCGCGTCTATACAGCCTTTGAATCGGGTCAACGGTTGTACCAGTTCACTCGACTCCCTTTTGGGGTAACTAACGGGGTCTCTTGTTTTCAGAGGGCTATGGATGACCCCGTTACGAAGGAGAACTTGACCGATGTCTTTGTCTATCTGGACAATCTTACGGTTTGTGGGTATGACCAGGGTCATCACGACGCTAATCTGAAGCGCTTCCTCGAGGTCGCGCAGAAATATCGCCTAACCATGAATGAGGCTAAGTGTCGTTACTCTCTACGCACGGTAGATCTTCTGGGGTACACCGTGACCCATGGCTCTGTCTCTCCGGATAAGGAACGTCTGCGACCTTTGCTCAATATGGCTCCGCCTAGCGATCGGGCTTCGCTGAAACGCGCTCTTGGGCTGTTCGCCCACTATTCAAAGTGGGTGCAAAATTTCTCCGCGTAGCTCCGCCCCCTCGTGGCCTGCGACACGTTCCCGATGGGCCCGGCCGCCATGGCGGCTTTCGAGGGCCTTAAAGCCGACATCGCTGGCGCCGCTGTAGCAACAATTGACAAGAGTGCATCTTTCGTCTTGGAAAGTGATGCCTCGGATCATGCGATAGCGGCGACTCTCTCCCAAGGGGAGCGCCCTGTGGCTTTCTTTTCGCGGACTCTCACCTCCGCTGAGCGGAGGCATTCGTCTGTCGAAAAGGAAGCGTACGCGATCGTCGAATCGATTCGGCGATGGCGGCCGTACCTGCTCGGGCGGTGTTTCCAAATCTTCACGGACCAACAAAGCGTTGCATTCATGTACGACACCTTACATGCTCAACGCATTAAGAATGAGAAAATCACTCGCTGGCGTATTGAACCCGCAGACTTCTGCTACGCCATCAAATACCGCCCGGGGAAGGATAACCTGGTCGCCGACGCCTTATCGAGGCTGGCCACTTGCGCGGGGGTTGTAACTTTGGAGGGACTGCGCGCTTTGCACGGCACTATGTGTCATCCCGGGGTAGCGCGTTTCGCGCATTTTGTGCGCAGTGGTAATCTGCCGTACTCGATTGAGGACATCCGCCGGATCTGCCGTGATTGCACTATTTGTGCGGAGCTCAAACCGCGTTTTTACAACCCTCCTATGGGGACGCTGTTTAGGGCTACTAGACCGTGGGAGCGATTGGCGATGGACTTCAAAGAGCCGCTGCCGGTGTCGAGTAACTCTCGTTATCTGCTCACTATCGTTGATGAGTATTCGCGATTCCCCTTTGCTTATACGTGCGGGGATATGTCGGCTGCCACGGTTATACGGTGCCTGCAGAATTTGTTTTCTATGTTTAGGTATCCGGCCTACGTGCATACCGATCGGGGTGCGGTGTTCCTGTCTCAGGAGGTGAGGGGCTACTTGCTCCAAAATAATGTCGCTTCGAGCTACACCACCCCGTACCGGCCCCAGGCGAATGGGCAGATCGAACGCTTTAATGGGATTATATGGAGGGCCGTCATGCTAAGCCTCAGGACCCTCGGCCGGGGCCTCGATAAATGGGCGTGGTCGCTACCTGCGGCTCTAAACTCGATCCGGGCTCTCCTATGTACAGCCACCAACCAGACTCCTCACGAAAGACTGTTCCACCACCCTAGAAGCTCGGGTAGTATCCAATCTTTACCCAGCTGGCTCGCTGAGCCGGGGCCGGCCTATCTCAAACGAGCGGTTCGCGCTAGCAAGTACGACCCCCTTGTTGATAAGGTGCGGGTACTCCAGGCTAATCCCGAGCATGCTCGTGTGATAACGGCAGACGGACGCGAGTCTACTGTCTCAGTACGCCATCTCGCCCCTTGTGGGGTCGACGACAGGGATATCGACGAACCAATCTACGAGTCTATGGTCTCTACCGAAGCTTCCTCTATGGAACTACTGCCGTCACTTCCGTCGTCGCCTACTCCCTTGCCTGATGGCTCTGGGGTGCCCCCTCCGACACCCACCTCCGGCAGCTATTCCGACGCGGGGGACTCCGGGCTTGGGGACGCCGTACCCGGTAGTCTCCGGACACGAACTGGCAGGGTAGTTCGCCGCCCCGACCGCTACGGGTGGACCGACTGACGTGGATTGACGTACCCCATTCGATTATTGCTGATGCTTGCTTGCGACCTGCCTAGCGGCAGTATAGTTTTAACGGCGGGGAGAATGTAGTGAAATTATACTGAAGGTGAACCCGGGAGTGCTCGCTTATCCCACTAAAGGGGCGTCTATAAAACCTGGGACAACCGCGGCGCAAAGACACTCCAGCGACACTTACTGTGACATATAGACCTGTAGTTTGAATGGTATGTACGCACCTATATGCTGGACTTGCTTGCTTTGCCTATCGATATCGGTCATTTCCTATGTAATACTCCGATTCTGATGTCTATTGCATGAATGTATTTTACAGGATGTTACCACAGATCTAAATGATATTAAACCTACCCAAGGTACAAGTCGTGTCAGTGGTTGATTTTCACGACACTGAGTATTACAAATCAACAAATCAGCTCCATCAGCAAACTCCAAAATCCTTTCACCTTCTCCATTTCTCACACCATATCCGTAACCCCCATGAACTCCCTCAAAACCATCCATACTCCTTCCCACATGTCCATTCAGGTCTCCTCCCACCACAACAACTTCCTCATCTTTCACGTTTTCCATCAGCTTCTCTATCGCACACCAGAACTTGTCCTTCTCTTCATTGCTTCGACCAGCCTGCGGAGCATATCCCGAGATGACGTTCACCAAGAGCTTTCCAATCATCATTTTCACCATCATCAACCTATCACTCACTCTAGTCACACTCACCACACTGTCTACAAACCCCTCAGAAAACAGGACACCAACACCATTCACACCCTCCAGGCACCCTTGCCACACAAACTTGTATTTCTGTCCCTGCCTACCCTTCACCATTCTCACACCACTTCCCTTCCATCTCATCTCTTGCACACAACATATGTCCACTCTTCTTCTGACCAATACTTCCACCACTTCTCCTGATCTCCCTGTCATTGTCCCTACATTCCATGTCCCAAACCTCAGAAACCGATCTCCACTTCGGGCTGCACCCTGCCCATATGTAGTTGTAATTGTCATAGTTCTCTTTTTGAGGCAATGTTTTTATGGCCGGATGCCCTTCCTGACGCCAACCCTCTTAGTCGTCTCTTACGACACGCAGGGATACGGTGTACCTATTCTGACCAGGGTACACACTGGGAAACGTTTAAAACATGGAAATTCGGGGGGGGGGGGGGGCGGCGTCAGCATCACGGCTGCGGTTTAAACATATTCCAACAATATCCAAACAGAACCATGAAAACCATGAAAAACAATCTGGGAAAAGTCTCCAAGCGAGAACGTGGATTTGAGAAAGAAGGAGCAGAGGCGGAAGAAAAACCGATTGGTGAACCGATTGGAGAACACCGATTAATAAAATTTACATTCTTTTCAAAAAAGTTTTTGCTGTTGTGTTGTTTTCGTCAAGTTTAATTTGAGTACAAAGTCAACTTGAACGGACAGATTGTCCTGCACCAGTGAAAAAGAACAAAAATATATCGTGCAATATGCTGATAAACAAGGAGCGTGGGACCATTGGCTTCATACCGAAATTTCTCGAGCTGCTTTTCCACCTTTTCCATTGCTGCTTCATGGGCCTTATTCAGCAAGGATTCTGTGATCAGATATAAATGAGCATTGTAGTTTGTGGGATAATCAGCATTATTAACCACATTAACAATGCATTTACAGTGCTTTGAATTAGAAATAAGATGTTTCACCTCCGGAAGACTTGGAAATATCCTCCATGAAAAACTTCAGAGGCTGCAAGCAGCAAGAGAGGAATTGCAGTAAAACACTGGCATTACATCTGATAAATCACTGTTTAGACTTCCTTCGATGCTACATTCACAATTCGTTTAGCAATGCAAGAGTGCAAGCCATCATTGACGAGGTGAGCACATTAACTCCATGCAATTCCAAAACTCGAAATGACCAGGGTGGAATTTGACATACAATATTATATGGCATACTCACAGCATGTGTGCTAAAGTAGAACTGTGCAAGGATGGTATAAAGATGCTTCGAACCCTTGTCCTTCATACACTTTAAACCAAACCTGTGCATCAAATACAGCTGTGGAAGGAAGGAGGCAAATTCCAGAATGAACAGACAAAAATCAATTATCGACATGTGGGAGTGACGAGGGGGGTGACGAGGAGGGTGACGAGGGGGGTGACGAGGAGGGTGACGAGGAGGGTGACGAGGAGGGTGACGAGGAGGGTGACGAGGGGGGTGACGAGGGGGGTGACGAGGGGGGTGACGAGGGGCTGACGAGGGGGGTGACGAAGGGGGTGACGAAGGGGGTGATGAGAGGATGACGAAGGGGGTGATGAGAAGGTAACGAAGGGGTGATGAGAGGGGTGACGAGGGGGGTGACGAGGGGAGTGACGAGGGGAGTGACGAGGGGAGTGACCGTGGGGCTGACGAGGGGGGTGATGAGTGGGGTGACGAGGGGGGTGACGAGGGGGGTGACGAGGGGCTGACGAGGAGGGTGACGAGGAGGGTGACGAGGGGGGTGACGAAGGGGCTGACGAGGGGGGTGACGAAGGGGGTGACGAAGGGGGTGACGAAGGGGGTGATGAGAGAATGACGAAGGGGGTGATGAGAAGGTAACGAAGGGGTGATGAGAGGGGTGACGAGGGGGGTGACGAGGCGAGTGATGAGGGGAGTGACGAGGGGAGTGACGAGGGGAGTGACCGTGGGGCTGACGAGGGGGGTGACGAGGGGGCTGACGAGGGGGGTGACGAAGGGGGTGACGAAGGGGGTGACGAAGGGGGTGATGAGAGGATGACGAAGGGGGTGATGAGAAGGTAACAAAGGGGGTGATGAGAAGGTAACAAAGGGGGTGATGAGAGGGCAACGAAGGGGGTGATGAGAGGGCAACGAAGGGGGTGATGAGAGGGGGACGAGAGTGGTTTTACGAGGGGGGAGATGATGAGAGGTGACGTGGGTGGTGAGGGGGGTAGCAAGGAGGAGGTGGCAAGAGAGGGCTATGAGTGCAGGTGACGGTGAGGGTGAAGAGTGGGGTGACGAGTGTGGGTGACAAGGGTGGGTGATGATGGTGGGTGATGAGGGAGGGGGTGAAGAGGTGGGGTGATGAGGCAGGATGATGAGGCGGGATGATGAAGTGGGATGATGAAGTGGGATATCGAGGCGGGGTGACGAGGCTGGACGACGTAGGTTGGAGAGGACAGGTGGACGAGGGTGGGAAGGGGAGGGCGGGAGGAGGAGGGCGGGAGGAAAAAGGCAGGAAGAGAAGTGCAGGAAAAAAGCAGGATAAAGAGACAGCGTGGGCGAAATACAACACAGAGCCCACACGCTATAGTGAGTGGGATTGTGTGCATACCAATTC
The DNA here is from genome assembly GCF_964187855.1 of Myxine glutinosa. NCBI lineage: Eukaryota > Metazoa > Chordata > Myxini > Myxiniformes > Myxinidae > Myxine > Myxine glutinosa. The sequence goes on from NC_136267.1 coordinate 102,276,478, forward strand.
GTTTGGCTGCTCTTGCTCCAACGTGAAGTGAACAAAAGCAAGAACATGGCAGGGCCGAGCCAGTAGGGTCGCCACATTGGTATAGGGAGCATGGGTGGCACACTAGGGTGGCAAAAAAAGAGTGAGCAAAATCAAAATGCAGAACCAAATCATATGGCTGAAAAGGCTCACCCTTTCTAACAATAATACTTGCTTTTCTGTGATTATCCTTTTGAATGGCAAGCATGTGGCATTGTTGTTCTAAAATCTCCGCTTCCCAAGATACTTGGTGATAACAAACACCATTTAGTTTGCTCCATTGTGCTCCTTTTCCTTCACACTCTTTGCCCCCATCCAGCATCACAAATCCAAACACATTATCACATATCACCTGCTCATGCTCCATTGGAAACTCTTCATCTTCGGCAGCCATAATTGATTGTCGATCAACCTGGGTCATGAGGACATGGAAGGAGGAAGCTGAGGCCAAAAGCAACGAACACCACCAAAACATAAAGACATTATATCTGGGGTCACATGATGGCAAGCACGAAAACGAGGACCTTGGTAATGTGATATTGTCAGGAGCATAACGTACATATGAAGCAAACCATCTGCCTTTCAATACCTCCGGTTCTAGAGTGCCGAAAGGATTCGTCTCTGATGATCCTTCACCATCCCCTTGACTTTGAGGTTCATCCGAGTCTAAAAAGACCTGAGTGCAACATTGCAAGATTAGCATAAACTGCTGGCCTTGCTCAAAATATTGTTTTTTGCACAACTTCCATCCTACTTATTTCATTGTTACTATTTAATGTTTCCACTGTTGGCCCAGCTTATATGCCAGCAAGCTATATTCTGACCTTTTCCTTTGATTTTGTGGGGTCTGCCTCACTCTCAAGATTTGCTTGTGTCACAGAACCATCCCCACACACTGTCAGGGCTACATAAGAACCAGCTGGGGTATGGATGTGGGGGTGAAGGGGGAACGGATGATTGAAAACAAGCACACAGTGAGACATGTCCCCTACCAGTCCCAATGAATGTTCTTGTTCCAAGCACTCAGCAATTGCTGCAGAATAAGTTGCAGTTTCTGTAACTTATTATAATAAAGCCATCTACCAGGTTTCAGTTCAACATGTTAAAGGGCAAGGGGGTAAAGTGTGGATAAATGACACACATATAACATGTGATATTTTCTAAGTCCAAAAAGGGCATAACTCCATAAAAAAATTGGCGAAACCTCACAAAACTCAAACTCGTTTTGTAACTTATCATAATAAAGCCATGCACCAAGTTTCAGTTAAATATGTTAATGGAACGGGGGGAAAAAGTCTGGAAAACCACAGGTGTGATGGACAGACGGACAGCAAACTTATAGTCCCCTCAGGTGAAACTAGTAAGGGACTAATAAAGAGAGGTAAAAACAAGTAAAGGGAGAGTGGGGGAGGAGGGAGAGAAATAAGCAGGAAAACTGGTTAATCAGGTACAAAAGGATTCTTATTGCTAAGAGAAATGAAAATAAAATGAAAAACTCAAATTTTGGAGAGAGCATACAGAAGCACATCCTCAAGCAAAGATGCCAAAAGCACCTTTGTGAAGAGTTTGTTTGCGAAAGGATATACAGAGATGAGCACAACACGTACCTTTGATAAGATCAACAACCTCAATGTGGCTTTTATCAGTAGCATCGACACTGTTCACCTGAAACAGAAAATGTCTGAGTTCCAAGTGCTTCTAACATCCTCTACTTTTTTCAAATGCAAAAATCACTGCTTACGACTACAACAGTCAAAAATAGGATTCGTTTAAAAAAAAAACATTTCAAGGATGAACAAGTCTATCCCACAGTGATACCAACTCATCGTTTTCCCCACAATTGCAGATGGAACAGATGTAATCATTTAACTAAAAAAATGATTTGGAGGTTTAATATATCCAACTGGAACCATTCACTATTCATGCCTTTGTTGAATTTTTAGACTCGACCTACAACAAAAACTGGAAATTCTCAAAAGAAATTTTTCTATTTCCATGCCATTGGTTTGGAAAATTTCACTAAAAATTATATTTCCATCACGGTGTGTACCCCGGTTTAGAATAGGTACACCGTATCCCTCCGCATCGTAAGAGGCGACCAAGGATTGGCGTCAGGAAGGGCATCCGGCCATAAAAACATTGCCTCAAACAGGGAACCATGATTGTCATGGGGCCCGCAAGGCTAACCCCCGCTTTAGCGGGGAAAATGGCCTTAAAACGATCATTCATTCATTCATATTCATGCCATTGACAAAAAGTGCACAACTTTCTGGCTGGCTCACCCTCCTGTTCACTCAAATTCCCTCTCTTCCGTCCCCTTTCAAATTTTTAAACCCATTCTTTCCCTTAACTTGCCTTCCTTATTCTCTCTTTCTCTTTCTTTTGCTCTATAAAAGGATATTGTCATTGCCTTTTAAAGGGAACCTCACTTTATTTTGCAAGAAAAAATGTCTTCTTTTAATTACATTTTTGAATGGAGCAAAATGGTTTGTCATCGGTAACCAGTGCAAGTGCACACTCACGCATGTGTCACAACCATATATGGTTATGTATGTCAGAAGAAGGTCAGCCAGTCATGGTCAAGACATGGCTGCAATCAGATAAATTACTGAGAAATTCACGAAAGTTGCATGTGTGCTTAATGGCGTGTCGATTTCTCTACAAATGAGTGAATTCTTTTTAAATGATCAGAACTAGTATCCCTTGATTTTGGAATTTTGCACCATGTTTCAATTTTCTTTGAAACCATCTCATATCATCTCTCCTTTCTATTGATTGTCTTTACATTCCTACTAACCTCCTGCCAGGCTTTTTCAGATAGGCCATGGTTGTATGTCCATTGACTGTACACACATTCCCTTCTAGCAGAGCAGTTAAGAGGAAGCATCGTTCATTTTTTCAGGAAAGCACCAAATTTGGCACAGATGTAGTATGGACCTATACAATTGTTTTCCTGAGGGGCGCCCAAAAATTAATAACCCCTGGTGGCCGCCATATTGAATTTCAACATGACCGCCCTCTGTGACCTATTTCCCTCAATAACTTCTATACTATGAGTGGTCTTGGTCTTGTATTGTGGTCTTGGCAATAGCACACTACTTTACCTACCAGTCACACGGTGTGGAGGAACTCTGGATTGCCATTGGCACTGGTAAAAGCTACCGCTACCTTGCCATCCATAAAATTGCCACCGGCCTTGGCCGCAGAAAGTCCGAGTCTTTGCCATTATTTCATGCCTTCACTGGCTGCGACACAGTGTCATTTTTTGCCCAAATTGGGAAAAGACAGCCTGGAAGGCTTGGGAGGCATACCCCAGCATCACGCAGACCTTTCATGCTCTCGCTTATAGGCCATCTGTGGACGCTATTACTATGGAACTACAGAGCATAGAAAGATATGTTGCCATCCTCTATGACCGGACTACCGAGATAAAGACAGTGAATGACATGCGCCGACACTTGTTCACGAAGAAGGCAAGAACAATTGATCACATTCCCCCAACAGCAGACGCCTTCGAACAACACCTAAAACGTGCATGTTTTCAGGCTGGACACGTATGGAGTCAGGCACTTGTGCACTACACAGAACTTCCATCACCAGCTGATTGGGGCTGGATGAAAACAGGGACTTCTTGGACACCAATTTTGGACCACAATACCACTGATACAGGAGGCATGTTCAGAGCTTACAAGCTGCCAATTGTAAGTCGGCCTGTAAAGGCAACTGTAAATGCTCCAGGGCAAATCTGCCCTGCACATCACTGTGTGACTGCGATGGACAGTGCTTGCAGTACTACGCGTCTGTGCGAGAGCCTCCACCTTTCAAGTGCCCACAATATTTTAAGTTAAAACTGCAACTGTGTGTAACTTTGATTAATTAATACCATTCCATTGTTATCAGAGACCAATAAAACAATGTGTATCACTTGGAATTGAAATTTTACCTAAAATACTATGAGAGATTCAAGGAAAATGGAAACACCATGGCGGCCATCTTGAAATTAAAGATGATGGATGCCAATCTTTATGCAATTGATCCCATTGGTTTCAGAGACCATGAAAACATGGGGTAAGACACTGGAACTGTGGTGTTATCGCTCATAGTATAGAAGTTATTGAGGGAAATAGGTCACAGAGGGCGGTCATGTTGAAATTCAATATGGCGGCCACCAGGGGTTCTGAATTTTTGGGCGCCCCTCAGGAAAACAATTGTATAGGTCCATACTACATCTGTGCCAAATTTGGTGCTTTCCTGAAAAAATGAACGATACGCCCTATTTTTCGGTCTTAACTGCCTAAGTATTCTGCCTCCTTCTACAAAGGAAAATCCAAGATTGGAATTTTTAGATGAATTTTTTTCATATCAATAGGAACTGGATTCAATTGCACCGCTGGCATTCTCCGAATGAATATTCAGTTAAGTCACCCTTGTTTGTGAGAAAATGCCTCGCTCATTTTTTCAAAGGGGATAAAACTGGAGATTCTTCTTACTTCCAATACAAGGTGTATTAATGATCTGCAGTCTACATCGTGTCAAAGTGGAAAGGGAAAAATGAGAAAAAAGAAAACTGAGAAGGAAAGCAAGAGCAGGGGATAGGAAAGTTGAAGAATACGAAATGTAAAAGGCAAAGAGGCTGAAAGTGGAGCAAGGAGAAAGGAATGGCACGTCAATGGTTATTATGATTTCAAATATATATATATATATATATATTTAAGAATCCAATTAGTGGGAGTTTGGTTGTCTGCCTGCCTGCCTTTTCACAAGTATCATTTTAGTATACATCCCGAAGTGCCCTAAGGGCATAAAGTCAACTATAATATCGGGATTGGCATCACATGTTCACCATAACAGGTGGGGGAGACAGTGACCTCCTCCCAAGGATTATTAATGCATCAGCTGAGTTTCTATTGACAATCCAACAGCAACGCCATCATTCTCCTGAGACTACCTCACTTCCCAAAAGCTTGAAATACAAATCCTGCATACTGCTGCCTGAAGCTGGATTTAAGCCACAACCACCGACAAGCTAGTTTAGTGTCCTAAAAACCAGACCTCCATCACTGGAATTGTAATTTTATATGGGCCTTAATTTGTAGCTGGTTGGTAAGATAAATTTATTGAAGATTAGAGATGTAGAAATGAACAGACGAGCTCCTCCATGAGCCTCAATAAATTATCGATTGCATATGATTAGAGCTCTTAGAGAAGCGTATCAGGCTTTAAACCACCAATATCATACTACACAGATGGGATGTGACTGATGCAAACTACACAGAACCTTTCTTTGGCAAAGGATGCTAAACTGTATACAACAACAACAACAACAACAACAACAGGCATTTTAAGGCCATTTTCCCTGCTAGAGCGAGGGTTAGCCTTGCGGGCCCCATGACAATCTTCTCCATCTTGCCTTATTTTCTGCATCTCCCCTGGTTAACCCCCTTGCCCACATTTCTTCTTCCACCACCTTTAGCCAAGTCTTTCTCGGTGGATGCTAAACTGTATTTCTTGATGAAATAGAGAAGACATCTCTTGAACAAGAATGAGATTTTGAGATTGTACTCTAGCAAAATTCCAAGGTTGTGGTCTTTCTGTCTTCTTCCACCTCCTTTCTGATCTTGCACCCTTTGTCCTTTCTGTGGTACATCCCCTTTGCCTTTCCACCTCCCCCACCCCAAACCACACACCCCATGTCTCTGCAGGGTACACACTGTCTGGTCTGCCAGTAACCCTCTTCTGATGAAACTACCAAAATCCAGGGCCACTGCTCACATCCACACCTTCATTCCTTTTTCCTCTCACGTGTGGAACCAACTTGCTCAATCTGTTCAATGGCATTCTTCCCTTCAGTGCTTCAAAAGACAGCCGTTCACCACCATCTCAGGTCAACCCTCATCCATACACATGATCTTTTCAACCCTCGTTAACCATCCTCAAGCCCACCTCTTTCCGTGTTTCCAGGTTATCGGATTTCCACCCGCTCCCTCACCCTCGTCTTCAATTCTTTTCGTTCCATTTCTGCATCTTCCCAAGTTTTCCCTTTCACTTCTGTGATTGAGAGTTTGTGCCTGTATCCAGCTTGTTCAGTTCCTGTATCCTCCCCCCCCCCCCCCTCCCCTTACTCGCGTTCTTCCCTCAGGTCTACTTGTATTTTGTCCCTTTACCCTGCTGTTGGTGTATTCTGCCCCACCTCTCCTCCCCCCTATTGTCACTGTTTTTGATCTGTTATGTCCAGATCAGTTCTCTGTTCTAACTCTTCTTCGAGCCCAACTCTCTGCAAAAATAAAATCCTGCTGCTAACCCCATATAGTTAAGTTAAGTCCCTGGTGTTGGGCTAGCGGCTAGGGTGCCAGCTTAGGATTCCAAGGATCCTGGGATCCTGGGTTCGAATCCCGGTCGATCGCTGAATTAACGCCAGGGGGGTCGACTCAGCCTGTCATCCTTCCGAGGTCGGCTAATTGAGTACCAGTTCACTGGTAATTCCCTGCTTGTCGTAAAAGGCGACAAACAGGGTTGGCGGCAGGAAGGGCATCCGGCCGTAAAACATTGCTTCAAAAAGGGGACCAAAAAACAATAACAACCACGGTCCCCGAAAAGGCCAACCCCCGCTTTGCGGGGAAAAATGGCCTCTAAACGGTGGGTTTTTATTTATTTATTTCTTTTATTGATTTTAATCATGCAATTAATCAATCAATTATTGTACACCTCTCCCTCCCAATACAGTCTCAATGCACTGCATGGCGGAATTGACGGGCACCGTAGGCGCCCCGGCAATGCCGCGCTGGAGGATGTTATTTATTTATTTGGCATGGGGGCGGTGTACTTTGAATGTATCTGAACTTGTTCGTCTTTTTTGTATAATCAGTCGAGACTCACATAGAACATATAACCCCATACAGTGAAAACTGAAAAACTATAAAAGGAAAATATTTATTGCAAGAAACTTCATATTATGGTCTCAGTATTATCACATAATTAGGATCAGACAGACATCCACATGGGAAAAAATATGTAAAGAAAATAAATGAAAAAGAACCTATTCTCAAATCTAACCTCATCCCCTCCGCTCCCCTCTTGCCAACCACTGCTTCTGCCAGTGCCTACATACGATGTCGATGACCATAAAATGGGAAATAAACATATCCTGTGCTCAGAGAACGAGCAACAGATTTGTAAATAACTCCACCATGTGCAGACACACAAAACATTTTTTTTAAAACTGGAATAACACTCGGTAGAGTGCATACCTCCGTCAGGCTGAACATTATAAATTTTATATCCGACTGATAGGCCGGATCTGGATTCGGACTTGAACCATTGTATCCCACTGATGGCGTGTTATTGTCACCTAACAAACTCGTCCACAACTTTTTGACATCGAGGCCGTCCATCCAATGTTGGGAGAGTAGAAGAAGCATGTGCGAGGTAGAATCACCAGGTCTGAATCCGAATTGAGGATCTGAGATGAGGTTATTGGAGAAAAATTATGATTTTATGTCAGCTGCGTTTATGTATCCCATGACCTTGCTGATGAGTGCAAGGAAATGAATTCGTTTCCAATTAAGGGGATCTGTTTTTTCCCCTTTCTACCCAGCACACGTGAAGTGAAAAGCGGGGTTCAGCAATTGGTTCATGTTTGCCGTCTCTCCGTCCCTCTGTTTACCAATGTCAGTTTATGATCGAGGAACAACATAATTTAAATTGAATGTTACATTTTGAACATGAATCTGAACATGAGTAAATACTTTACTTTTACAATACTTTGTCTCTGAATTTGTTTCGCTCGCACATACACAGAGGAGTGAGATAATATTTTGACTGTCTGCCTGTCTGGCAGTCAAATAAAATTGAATATCATTTAAACAGATTTTGAATATCATTTGAATATCAATGAATATTTATTCAATGATAATATTTATCATTGAATATTTAATAATATTTATCTTGAATATATAATAATTGAATATTTGAATATCATTTTCCCTGTGCTTTTTCTGGTCTTCATCAATGATCTCTCTGACTCTCTTGAAAATCCTCTCTATCTCTTTGCTGATGACTCCACTCTCTGCTGCTCCATTCCTCATCCCTCAGATCGGCAGTCTGCAGCCTCCTCACTCTCTGCAGACGTGGACAAAATCACAGACTGGGCAAACAAGTGGAACATGTCTTTCAATCCTGACAAATCTCACACTCTTACGATATCTCTCCGATAAGACCGACTGGACAACCCTCCCATCCACTTTCTGAATAATCCTCTCCAAGAAGTTCTGTCACTCAAGCTTTTGGGTCTCACTATCTGCCATGATCTTTCTTGGGAAAACCACATTTCCAAGCTGGCCTCCAAAGCCAGTCGCCGACTGGGCATCCTCCGCCGTGCGAAGTCCTTCCTCGGCACACCTGAGCTCCTCACCACATACAAGGCTTTCATCCGCAGCTCAATGGAATACTGCTCTCCCCTCTGGGCTAGTGCTCCTGCCTCACACCTAGCTCGTCTTCACGCTGTTAAAACCAAAGCGTTCAGAATCATTGGAATCTCCCGCGATGAAGCTAACTCCGAGGGCCTTTCACTCACTCACCGCAGGCAGGTTGGTGGTCTTTCCGTCTTCTAACGACTCCTCTCCGGCCTTGCTCCCCCAGCTCTCTCTCGGCTCTGTCCCCCAAATATTCCTACAGGTCGCACAAGATCTGCCTGCAACCCTCTTATGGTTAAACTGCCAAAATCAAGACTCTCTGCTCACCTTCACTCCTTCATTCCTCTTTTCTCCCACCTCTGGAACAAACCCCCTCACTCTCTTCAATCCCACTCCTCCCTCCAGGTCTTTAAAACAGCTGTTCACCACCATCTCTTATCTTCCCCCATCCAAAACCTTGATCTTTTCTACCACCGCTAATTTCACCCCAAATCCACTTTTTTGAAATACCAACTTCTTTCCTGGAAGTCCTTGGTGTCCTTGTGTCTTATATTTCTCCCACTCCCCCCCCCCCCCCTTCCCACGCCTCCTCCCCCCAAGCCCTCTCCCTCCCACACATCTCCCGATGTCCCTGCTCTCAAATGTTGTTTTTGTGTGCTTCCTCTCCTCTCCCCATCTTGTCTACTGCTCCCTCTTTTTATATATTTCGTTTGTTTGTTTGATTTGTTTGTGTGATAAATGTTAGCTCTTTCACGAGCCTCGATTCTGTATACAAAAAAAAAAAAAAAAAAAAAACAGAAAACATATTGTTTTAAGGACGGCATTAAGAACACAAACAACAGGCAGGAACAACGAATGTAACGTGTTACATAGGGTGGTGTAATAGACACTGTGTCAATAGCGGTAAACGCCATTGATTTTTTTGAATTAATTTTTTTCTATGACTTTTACAATCTTTATTTTATTTAAATTGAATTATATACCTGAACACTGAAGAACACAAATCACCTTCTTGTCATTTCTAAGAACCTTCATTTGTGCAGTACTTGGACATGTTAAATAAGGTGGTGTATAAGACTGCTTCAATAGCACTAAACGTCCAAAAATTAATTTAAACAAACTTTTAAATCATTATTTTATTTCAATTGAAGTTGGGCTAGCGGCTAGTGTTGGTGTTGGGCTAGTGTTGGTGTTGGGCTAGCGGCTAGGGTGCCGGCTTAGGATCCTAGGATCCTGGGTTCGAATCCCGGTCGATCGCTGAATTAACGCCAGGGGGGTTGACTCAGCCTGTCATCCTTCCGAGGTCGGCTAATTGAGTACCAGTTCACTGGTAATTCCCTGTTTGTCGTTAAAGGCGGCAAAAAGGGTTGGCGTCAGGAAGGGCATCCGGCCGTAAAACATTGCTTCAAAAAGGGGACCAAAAAAAAAAAAACAACAACAACCACGGTTCCCGAAAAAGGCCAACCCCCGCTTTGCGGGGAAAAATGGCCTCTAAAGGTGGTTTAATTGAAGTATATATTTGAACACTGCGTGGATTAACATGTTCTATGAACTCTCCGTTTATGTGATGCAGTCATGTTTGCTGACTTTCAAGCTGATGGAAGATGATCTAGATTAGAGTAAATGACAGGGTGAAAAGGGCAGACAGAGAGGAAGCACAAGAGCAGCAGAGCAGGTTGTTAGGACATGTGAGCTGATGCCATCCAATCCAGTAGCAGAGTAAAAGTCGAGGGTTGAAAGAACCTTCTCCACCTTCTCAAGTGCAAAAGACAGAGAGTCCAGGAGCAGTAGGGTATGACAGGGAAAGGTGGGTACAGAGAGCAAAGGGTTAGGGACAAGATTTGGAAGCAAACAGAAATGAGGAATTCGGCCTTCTCATGAGCAAAGTCAGCTGTGATGTCATTTAAGCACTCCAAAGACAGACTGGACAAGGTGCCACCAGGTTTTAGAGAAGGGAGACAAGTTTGAAAGTTCAATCTTGAGGTTGGACAGATGTTGTTTTCTGGCTCTCCTGCGAGTGGACACACACTTGTTGCAGGCTTTATGGAATGGTCGTAGGTTGCCATTGGTCGGATTTGCCTTCCAGGAGGGAGAATGAAAGTTTGCATCACAATACACTGTTGTACCAACTTTAGGAAAAAAATCCAGAAGAGAAATCTGCTACTTTCAGCTAAAGGTCACAAGACCTTTACATTTGACCCCAGAATCATAGAAGTTCATCTTTGCATCATAGAAGTTCATCTTTGCATCATAGTATATACCTTTACCAGATTTGGTTTAAATCCGTTCAGTGGTTCACAGATTTAATATCTCGGTAACAGGAATCTAACTTCTCAGTAAAGATTGCATGACCATTGACCCGTTTAACTCAAAGTTGAATCAGTTCATCTTTGTCTTATAAACCTTTGCACTAAGTTTGTATAAAATTCCTTTTTCTACAATTTTTTTTTTTTAATTACAAAAGTTATAAAGTGCATTTCCAAGAATGTGCCATCAGCACATTGCGCAGCAAAGGTGGGCCAAGAAGGGCACTTCCACCGGAAGGGAGTTCCCGCCAGTATATATAAAAACGCACGCACGTGTGTGCACGTGTGCGTGAGTGTGTGCATATTTGGCGCTGCGGGGAAAGTTATTGGTTGCCTTATTTGTCCATCAGGCTTCAGATTTGCGGTGCCTTGTTCAAAATATTATTTATTAATCTCATAAGAAATGGTTTACCTCGTGTTTCTACCATTATGTCGCACTCCAATTCCTGGAGGGATAAATTTATAGTAATCTTGGTTCATAACCAGAGTGGTAATATATCCTGCTGGATCACAGGTGGTGCCAACGACTCAGTTTATGCATAGCAGCTGTAGTATGGCTATCATAAAGTCTCGACTTCAACATCCAATGCTAACCACAAATGTCAACTCATTATTCTAGCTAAAACATTTTGAAAGAGGTGAATGACCTTGTACACATTATTTTTTACCTTCAGAATACGATCTCCCTGACGAATTCCAGCTCTCATTGCAGCACCATCTACAATATGAGGGAAAATATTAATCTAGTTACAGTCTGAACAAGGAGACAGTTGCGTCACAGTCTGCACAATTGTGTCAAAGTCTACACAAGCCAATCAGAGCCTGCACAATGTGGTGCAGCCAAGGGGCAGCCTGCACAATTGCGTCAAAGTCTACACAAGCCAGTCAGAGCCTGCACAATGTGGTGCAGCCAAGGGGCAGTCTGCACAATTGCGTCAAAGTCTACACAAGCCAGTCAGAGCCTGCACAATGTGGTGCAGCCAAGGGGCAGCCTGCACAAGGCAGTGCAGCCGAGACACAGCCTGCACAAGGCTTCCCATCCAAGACGGCCTGCACAAGGCGTCGCAGCCTGCACATGGCATCACAGTCTGGGCAAGGAGTCGCCGTCCAGTTGCGGCCTGGGCAAGGCGTCGCCGTCCAGTTGCGGCCTGGGCAAGGCGTCGCCGTCCAGTTGCGGCCTGGGCAAGGCGTCGCCGTCCAGTTGCGGCCTGGGCAAGGCGTCGCCGTCCAGTTGCGGCCTGGGCAAGGAGTCGCCGTCCAGTTGCGGCCTGGGCAAGGCGTCGCCGTCCAGTTGCGGCCTGGGCAAGGCGTCCAGATGTCCAGATGCATCGTGCACAGGCTGCACAAGGGCATCAGAGTCTAGCTCCCCTCTGCACAATGGCATTACAGTTTAGCCACAGTCTGCACTTGTAAGGGCATCACAGTCTCATTACAGAAGTAAGATAAGGTGCGGCAGTCAGAAAAAGTCTTTTGTTTGAAGAACAAAAGAAGAACAAAAAAACAAACAAACAAAATTTTTTTTTTCCCCCCTTCCCACGCCTCCTCCCCCCCAAGCCCTCTCCCTCCCACACATCTCCCTGCTCTTAAATGTTGTGTGCTCTCAAGTGTTTGCGTGCTTCCCATTCTCTTGTCTTCCGCTCCCTCTTTTTATATATTTTGTTTGTCTGGTTGATTTGTTTGTGAAGTAAATGTCAGCTCTTTCACGAGCCTCGATTCAGTATACAAAAAAAAAAACACATAATATTTCATCTCATAAGCCAGAAGTAGCAACCAAAACAGTTTTAAAGCTCTGGATTTCATTTCAAGTTTTGGTAAATAGATTGCACAAGTGTATCTGAGATCGTTGAATTATATTCCACGAGTTCAATTCTGAGTTTTGTTATTGCTCAAGGCTCTAAACATCATATTGGGCAATGTACCGGGGCGCACAGACAGGATGAAGGAAGGCCCATCTCCACCGACAGTGAACCCAAATCCTGAACAGTCTCTTGGAACCACCAGACAACGACAAATTGGCCCTGGAATACACAGGTCAAAATGCAATCACAACCTTATTCCACTCTTGAAAATGACTTGGATGGAATATAACATGTTATTGACATAATCATTATCACAGTGCATGTTTGTTGTTGTTGTTGTATCGTGATCAACACAGCACATTCTGATGTTGCAATGCCATTGGATCATTATTGTTATCCAAATCCTGCCATCACTGATTAAAGTAATAGTGCATGCTTAACAAGACACTGATGCTGTAATAGATGAGGCACAGCAGAGGATTAGCTTGTGTGGCCCTGGTTTGTGATGTAATTACTCATTTTTCAGGATAAAGGAGGCAATCTAGCTTACACTTAAAGCGAATTAAATTTAATACAACTCAACAGATGGCCTGCATAGTGAGTACACTACTTGGACGACAAAACATGATGGTGTATTTGCAGCTTATATTTCAAACCGTTTCACATATCAGACATGTACGTGTGCACACACGTGCACAGGTTTATTACTTGTATATTGCAATTTTTTATTTCAGTTTAAAATATGCAATTTAAGAAAAGAGACAACAGTTTCCTACCAGCATCTTGGTCAATTTCTTTCTTTTCCTCCTTTGCAGAAAGCCTGTTGAAAGGGTTAAATGACAGAAGGTAAAAATAAAATTCAACAGGCTTAAACAAGAACGGCACTCGGTACAGTGCATACCTCTGCCAGGCTGAACAGTTTACGTTTTGTATCCCACTGATAGGCCGGATCTGCATCCGAACCTGAACCAAAATCTAATTAGCTTGTTCTCATCACCAAACAAACGCATCCACCTAGTTTGGTCATAATCCATCCACAACCTTTTGAGATATTGTGTTATATATCGTTTTTTAAATCCAATCCCTCAATGGTGAAAAATCACTAAAACTTCTCGTATCCAGATCCGGATTCAGATCTTCACCAATATCTAATCAACTAGTCCTTATCACACCCCAACTTGTTCACCAAGTTTCATCCAAATCCGTCAAGAAGGTTTTAAAATATTCTGCTATACATCGTTTTTGGCCCTCTTTCTCTCAATGGTGACGAATCACGTGTAGATTCTAAAAATTCTCGTTTCAGGATACAGATTCATATCTTCACCAAAATCTCATCAAATCGTCCTTGACACACCCCCAACCTGTCCACCAAGTTTCGTCCAAATCCGTCTGTAAATTTTTGAGATAGCCAACTCACAGACAGACTGAGACAAACAGGGGTGGAAACATAACCTCCATCCACCCTTGGTGGCGGAGGTAATAAAGGCGAGGGGGGAGAAGCACAAAGGACGAGGGAGGAAGTAAAAGAAGAGGGCACACAGTAAAATGGGGGGGGGGGGGGAGAGGAGGGAGAGGGAGGAGTGTGAAGAAATAACAGCACTTAGGAGGGCAAATGAAAGATCTTTCCTTAAAGTTTAACAAAATCAACCATCTCTAAGAGGAAGTGTGCGAGTCAGCATTTTCACTATAATCTTATACGTGAACGTTTCTGCTTAAATACTTCATCAACTCGAGAAATTCAACATAAAATGTAGGATAAGGCAGAACGAGAAGAGAAGATGGAAGGGAGCAAGGAAGGAAATCGAGATGAGAGCTTTGGAGTTACTTGCCTTGCATTAAGAAGCATAAGAAAAGTGGTTTGTGATGAAACATCAAAGAGAAATCAAAGTAATAATTGTTATGAAAACACCAACGTATTCAAAACAACCAGGCATTCTTAAGAAACACATTTAACGGAAGCTGCCTTGAAATATACAGTGCAGCTCGATGCATTTTAGTGCCTGGCAAGCGAGGTGTCTGGTGGCAATGCGCTGACAGGAAGTCAGATAAGACTATTTTTGAGACCTAATTGAAAATATCCAAACACCAAGAGTCAAGCTGAGAAACAGCAGTTTCACACTGTAGGGGAAAAGGCAGACAGTAAATAATGCAGTGCTAATTCCACAAATGATACTTAATGAGACTTGCACAATGAATAAAAAAAATTTGACAATACTTCAGAGAAATACAAGCAACTTCAAAGGACGAATAACGGAAAGAAAATAAAGAGATAAAAGGAAGGAAAGCAAAATGCAAGAAAACAACCTTGACTCAAACCAAAGTACACTACTGTACATCTGTGGGGAGTTCATCACGGCAACTGCGGGAAACTTTGTCAACAAAAGTTAGCTACAGACCAAAAAGGGGGTATTCATGTCGCTTTTTGCATTCTGCCAGCAACAGTAGCATCATGGTGAGACCGTCGGCTCCGAGTCTGGGATGTTGGTGGTTCAAACCCCGGCCGGAGTCATACCTAAGACTTTTAAAAATGGAATGTACTGCTTCCTTCCTTGACTCTCAGCATTTTCCTCGAATAATTTTCACCAGCGCTTTCGCATGGACACACAACCATAAGTCGCTAATTATAATAGCACTGGCTTGAATGTCTAATGACCTTCTCCTGCATCAAATTTATTTTCAAGGAAACTCACATTATTATTATTATTATTACCAACACCACCGAAGGTGGACGGAGGTTATGTTTCACCCATGCCTCTTTGTCTGTTTGTGTGTGCAGGATATCTCAAAAAGTTGTGGACGGATTTGGGTGAAATCGCTGGACAGCTTGGATGTATGACACGGATGAATCGATTCGATTTTGGTGAAGATCCGAATCCAGATCCGGATTAGAGCGTTATTTAATTTTTTTAAGTGATTCTTCTTCAATGAGAGATGGGGCAAAAAACAATGTATAGCATGATATCTCAAAAAAGTTGTGGACAAGTTATGACAAAATTTGGTGGATGAGTTCGTTAGTTGACAAGAACAAGCCCATGAAATTGTGGTTCAGGTCCGATATCCGGATCTGGCCTATCAGTGGAATACAAATGTAAACTAATCAGCCTGGCAGTATCATACAACAAACAGAACAGGCATTTTAAGGCCATTTTCCCTGCTAGAGCGGGAGTTAGCCTTGCGGTCCCCATGACAATCTTCTCCAGATTGCACTATTTTCTGCATCTCTCCTTGTTAACCCCCTTGCCCGCATTTCTTCTTCCACCATCTTTAGCCAAGTCTTTCTCGGTCTTCCCCGTCCTCTACTTCCTTCTACATTCATTTCCATAACTCTTCTCAACCAGTCACTTTCATCCTTCCTCAACACATGACCAAACCATCTCAACCTGTTCCTCTTCACAGCATCCATCACAGGCTCGATTCCCATCATCTTTCGCAATTCATCATTTGTCTTCCTCTCTCTCAACGATACTCCGCACATCCACCGAACCATTCGCATTTCCACTATTTCCAGCCTTCGTTGCTGCTCTACGTTCATTACCCATGTCTCGCTCCCATAAATCACAACACTTCTCACACATGCAGCATACACCTTTCCCTTCAGCTTCAACGACACGACATTCCCCTCCTCGTCAGCACACCACTCAGTTCCCGAAACTTCTTCCATGCACATCTCACTCCAGCAACCGTTGCCGCGTCTGATCCACCTTCTCCATTCAGCATGTCTCCTAGGTAGCAAATTGTTTTCACACCTTCCAGCTTCACTCCGTCTCCAAGATCCAACTCAACATTTCCTCCATTTGCAGCTCCCTCTGTGCACACCTTACATTTGAATGTAGCTGCCACACTGGTTAATGACCCTCTCAGACCACTACATTTTTGATGAACCCACTCAGCGCACATTGTACATTGAATGGAGTTCACTCCGACACCCTTCCTGCACACAGCACACGGCCACTTCCCAGTTCTTTCCATTTCACCACATGCTTTAACACTTGCCATCACCTTCGTCTTTCCGATAGTCACCTTCAGACCTTTTGTCTCCATACATTCCTTCCACTTGTTCATCTTCTCCTTCAGTCCATCCATACTCTCCCCAATCAACACCAGATCATCTGCATACAACAACTCCCACGGTAAACCGTCCTTTACGTTCCGAGCAAGCACCTCCATCACAGCTACAAATAGTAGTGGACTTAGTACCGACCCCTTACTAACGACCTTAGTACGACCTACTACTTAGACCACATACCGGTGCATGTGTGGAGAATCTTTGAGAGAGAGGAAGACAAATGATGAATTGCGAAAGATGATGGGAATAGAGCCTGTAATGGATGCTGTGAAGAGAAACAGGTTGAGATGGTTTGGTCATGTGTTGAGGAAGGATGAAAGTGACTGGTTGAGAAGAGTGATGGAAATGAATGTAGAAGGAAGTAGAGGACGGGGAAGACCGAGAAAGACTTGGCTAAAGATGGTCGAAGAAGAAATGCAGGCAATGGGGTTAACAAGGAGAGATGCAGAAAATAGGGCAAATGGAGAAGATTGTCATGTGGACCGCAAGGCTAACCCCCGCTCTTGCAGGGAAAATGGCCATAAAATTCCTGTTGTTGTGTTGTTGTTGTTAGTACCGACCCCTGATGCACTCCTACCTGCACCTCAAACTCACCACTGTTCCCGTTCTTCGTCCTTACAGCTGTGCGCACTCTTTTGTACATTGCCATCACTACTCTGATCAACCATTCCTCCACTCCTAACTTCCTCAATGCCCATGTCACTACTTCACATGGAACCCTATCGAATGCTTTCTCCAGATCAACAAACCCAAGAAACAACTTCTTCCTCTTCTCCATGTACTTCTTCTGCAACTGCCTTGCAATAAAAATCGTGTCTGTCGTTCCTCTTCCTGGCATAAATCCAAACTGCATTTTGTCGACCATGCAGGAGTCATGTAGGACATGCAGATCATGTCCTATCATGTAGGAGAAAAATACCATGTCAGAGTGGAAGACAAAATATTTCCAATCAAAATTTATATCCCTGACCGTGAAGCAAAACATGCCACAGATATTTGTACATTTTCTATATACGAAGGTAGTTCAATGATAAAGTGAAAAATTAAATTATTTAGAAAGCAAAATGTTCAGGGTAATTTATGAGTACCTTTTTCTCAAGGTATCCCCTGTTACGTACACACTTTATTGAATCCATGTAGTCATGCCTTGATTCCATATGTGCAGAAATATTTGGGACAGTTACGTATCCACCGTTTCAGGCTGTGCTTCAGCATATTCATCATCATCATCATTCGTAAACTTAATGGTGTTTAATGGCACTGAGATCTTGTCTTTGACATTTAGTGGACTAGGGGTATGACAAGCACTAGGTGACAAGTCTAGACTAGATTGGGAGGATTACTTAGCATCCGAAAGTTTAACAGAAAGAAAAACGTTCCGCGTTTCTGTCATGCAAATACGGAGGTTGAAAAATCATGGTCCTTCTTCCTTGTGTTTTTGGACTACAGACACCCAAAATGCAAGGAACAAAGAGCATTATATTCAAGTTCGGTAGACTTGCATGAAATGAAACAGAGCGTGTTTTCGTCCTTGAAAATAGACTTCATTTTTCTTTTTTCTTCTGTTTTCTCTGTCTCTGCCTTTTGTTTATCTTTTCCTTCCATTCACTTCTCTTTCCTTCCTTTTTAAATCTTATTATTGCATACTTTTGTCGTTCTTTGCTTTCCCCAATTCTTTTCCTTTTCTCTATTCTTTCCTCTTTTCCATTTTATTTTTGTGTTATATTTCAGTTCATTTGCAACTTTTCATTAAAAGAATAATTTTAAAAAAGAAAAAATTCTGGTGCAATTTTTTTTAGCTACAGACACTTGACCCCTCATTTCGACCCTCCCTGACTCCAACCCCACATCTCTACAAGAGTGAGTCATGTCAGAGCAAGGAACTCTGACATCCTCACCACTCTATCAACTACTACACCATTACCCTCTCCCTTTGACTAATGAACCTGGACATCCCTACCTCTCCCTCCATTCATCCTTGATAATAATCCCAAGCCCTTACCCTCCATCTACATGCACCTTCTCTCAATCCTCAATTCTCCATATAGCTTTGAATAAGGGCTCACACCCAAACATCACTTCACCTTCTTTCCTTTCCCACAGTATAAGCATACCTCTCTCAACATTTGGCTGAGAAAATTAATTGTGTTAGCAGTTTCCTGTGAACTTGAGCTGTTTTGATGGTCCCTTTTTTGTATGCAAGGTCAAGGCTTGTATGAGAGCTAACACATAGAACATACAATAAAGGGAGCGGGAGACAAGAGGGGGAGAAAGAGGGGAGCACAACACCAGGAGGGAACAGGGACATCAGGAGATCTGTGGAAGAGAGAGGGCTGGGGCAGGGTACATGTGATAAACAAGAACTGCAAGGACTTTAAGGAAAGAAAAGGGGATTTGAAAAAGGTAGATTTGGGGTGGATTAACGGGGGTAGAAAAGATCAAGGTTTTGGATGGGGGAAGATATGAGATGGTGGTGGGAGGAAGAATTGGGATCGAAGAGAATGGGAGATTTTGTTCCAAAGGTGGGGTAAAAGAGGAATGAAAGAGTGAAGGTGGGCAGAGAGTCTTGATTTTGGCAGTTTCACCATAAGAGGGAGGCTAGCAGATCTTGTGCATCCTGCAGGAATATTTGGGGGAGAGAGCACAGACAGAGCAGGGGGAGCAAGGCCGGAGAGGAGTCAATAGAAGAAAGAAAGACTACCAACCTGCCTGCGGTGAGCGAGTGAAAGGCCCTCAGAATCGACTTCATCGCGGGAGATACCAATGATTCTGAAAGCTTTGGTTTCTACGGCGTGAGGCCGAACTTGTTGTAAGGCAGGAGCACCAGCCCAGAGGGGAGAGCAGTATTCCATTGAGCTGTGGATGAAAACTTTGTAAGTGGTGAGAAGCTCAGTAGTGCCAAGGAAGGACTTCGCACGTTGGACGATGCCCAGTCGGCGACTGGCTTTGGGGACCAGCTTGGAAATGTGGTTTTCCCAAGAAAGAACATGGTATGAAAGAACATAGAAAGCTGTGGATGAAAACTTTGTAAGTGGTGAGAAGCTCAGTAGTGCCAAGGAAGGACTTCGCACGTTGGACGATGCCCAGTCGGCGACTGGCTTTGGGGACCAGCTTGGAAATGTGGTTTTCCCAAGAAAGAACACTTCGCACGTTGGACGATGCCCAGTCGGCGACTGGCTTTGGGGACCAGCTTGGTCCCCAATTTGGGGATCAGCTCAGCTTAGTGAGACCCAAAAGCTTGAGTGACAGAACTTATTCAAGAGGATTGTTGGGATCAGAGCCTGTTCTCAGATGTGACAGAACTTCTTTGAGAGATGGGATCAGGACCCCTTACAGGAAGTTAATGTTAGATCTCTGTTTCACAGCAGACATGAATATGTTGGATGCCTTCTAGGTTTATCCAGAACCCAATGACCAGCATTTATGCCATTCCTGTATAACCTGCTCAGGGTAGACAATATATTTGCACAAAATTTCAACAGTGAACTATTTTTTTCACATTCTTCAATAAAATTCCACTTCAACCTTGAACCACCCTAAGTTTCCTGCAAATGCCTACATTTTTCTACGGCAGTGGGTGAGATTTCTGATGCCATTGCAATTGAAATCAGGTTATTGGATCAGAAAAATCTTCATATGGAAAACTTTTTTACTTCCCTTTTAATCATGATCCAAGTCTCATGGGGAGAAGCTTTCACATTTATAACACCTCCACCAAAGACATGAAGATGTCTCAGTATACGTTCACATGAATTTAACAATTAGGACATCAATATCCAACTAGCTGAAGCCAATGGTAAAAATAACAACAGAAAAGCCTCAGCAGATTATTATATAGAAGGAAAAGAGAAGACAAGATCAGACATCACCCACCCACACCCCCCTCTCCCCCCCCCCCACCCCCCTTCTCCCAGAGAAGCAAAGTTTGTGATGACAATGTGCACTGGTGCTCAGCACACTAACGGGGCGTGAAGACTGCATGATGCGAACAGCCAGCCCAATATGGGTAATGTGAGCGCAGTCACACTCACTCCCCCTGAAAAAAGCAAAATTACCATTCTTAGAGATGAGGACACCGCGGACAACGGCGATGGGATAATCGGAGTAGTTTGAACCATGGAACGACATTATCCCACGTCCGGCTGGGGGCCATCAGGGTAAAAGCCTTGAGCTCCATAAGGATGGACCCCCCCTGCCCCCCCTCCCCCCTTGAAAGATTAGCATATTATTATATGGATTAAGTGAAAAATTAACTGAGGATTCCAGTGTCATGAATGCCAAGCATGCCACTGCTAATGAGTACATTGTGTTGAAATACTGACTTCAAGCAAGGATTTTATAAAACCAAATTCTCCATGAGTGGAAAGTAAAAACAAATCAAGAATAAGTGAGTAAAACAAATACACAAGATGAGATGTGATTACAAAGAGCAATTATATGTATTGCAATACCTCTAGAGTCGAAGGATGCAATACGTACCAAAAGGCAGCTGAGCAGCATAAACCACAGCCAAAAGGTGGGGTTCAGAAATGTGAAGAAACATTACAAGCTAGCCAGACTAGCGTTGCTTAGAGAAACTAATTCCAGAGGCAAAAATTATTCGGCCAAATATAAATATATATATATAAACTTGCATGACTACGAGCATACAATGAGGAGGAAATCTTACCGAGACACAAAATAAAACTACCACCGCTGGCATTGTATTACTCATAGCAACACAAGTAGGAATTTGGAGTCACACACACACACACACACACACACACACACACACACACACACACACACACACACACACACACACACACACACACACACACACACACACACACACACACACACACACACACACACACACACACACACACACACACACACACACACACACACACACACAGCAAACAAAGAACATCTTTACAGGCTCACGTATTATCTGTCGAGCTCCGTCGCTCTGCGTTCCATTGCAAGAGATTGCGAATCAACATGAAGTTGAACTCCATATGGCCGTGGGCAAAGCCATTTTAAGGTCTTTGGTGAAGAGGAAAAAAACTGAACAATTTTTTTTAATGTACAAATAGTTGCCGCACACAAGAAAAGAAAGAGAAAAAAAAACCAGTTTTGGATAAATATCCACAACACTGCTTAACCCTCCTCGAGTGCAGCAAGGCATTGGACATGGTTAATAACATACAAAAGGAGTTTGAGTTACCCCGTCACACTAACCAGAAAAAACCAGAACAGAAAATGATGAAACTGTCCTGCTTTCTCCTACCTCATGATTACTTTGTTGTTTGTTTCAAGAAAATAAAAAGGAGATGTAGAAGTTCCTGAAGTACGTGAGCAAGGAAAGCAAATTTAATAGACAATACGTGCAGTCAGTAATATAGCAGATGATGGTACACAAACATAGTCCTCAGTGATGGACAGGGTAAAAAAAAAACCCTGGGTTGGACCTATATTTCTTTTTCAACTGGAAGGATCAAAGAGGAATTTCAAAGGTAAATGACATTGACAATTGTTGACTCGGTGGTGAAACTTGCGCTGAGCATGAGAAGGAATGACAAGTAAAACCGCCTCTCAAAAGAGCAATCTCTATTGGGGATCCTTGACTTCTGCACAAGACATGACCATGTTGGTACTGAGAATACCTCCATCGAACATTCAAAGCAAAGCCAGATTGTACATAATCCATCAGTCCAGGGCTTTTCCTGCTTTTCCATCTCGAGATCATAATCACGGTGACATAAAAAGCATTCGTGTGCACTGCAATTGAGTATTACGATACTTCTGTAATGCTTCAGTCACATTTGGCTCGGCGGCCGTAGGGTCTAAAAAATCTACGGCCACTAGCAATTATAGGGCGGCCGCAGTATTTCCACGGTCACATAATGTAGCAGTCACATATGTTTTTATTTTTCGGGTAGCCGCACGGGTTATTTAGAAATTGTGGAGACCGAAAACGTGGGGGTGCCGTACGGTCTTTGATTTGATGTCGCACGGTGACCTTAGGGCGTCCCTGCGGCGGCCATATAATTTTCAGGGCAGACGCAAGGTAGCCTCAAGGTGCCCGCAAGGCGACCGCAGGGGGGCCCTAAGGCGAACGTGCGGCCAGACGGACGGTAACGAGTGGGTATATATACCAGTTCTTTTTCATATGTATAACAGCACTTACAGTTGTCATGGCTACGGCTTGTCGAATTGCTACGGCCACCCTAGAAATGAAAAAAGTTATAACTCCGCGCTATAATTCCACGGCGACCCCTACGGCCTGTAAAAGATAGCCATACGCCCTAGGGCCACCCTGAGGCCACCTCAGAAACTCTGCGGCCGCCGCACGTTTCTGTCAATTTAGGGGGGGTATGGCCGCCGTATCCTAGTCGTAGAGCAAATGTGACTGAGGAGTAACTGTGGGCCAGGTCTTGTGCCTGTATCCAACCTTGTGAATCTTGGAAGTGGTGAAAGCTAAGATTCTGTATATCATCGGCCTTACCGATGTAAAACTCAGTGCTTCATGCAAATCGACTGCAAGCGAGTCCGTGGTTTCTCCATCAAATAATGCTTCCGATGTAGCCTAGCATCTCGTGCAGGTTTTGCCATACAAGTCTCCCCAAGCCAAACACCCCAAAAGTGTTAGCAAACCCATTATCTGTCAAATTAACCAATACCGAGAATCTTGCTCAACCCCATTTCTTTTGCTCTATCCAGTCCCCATCAAAGCAGATGCTCATCAACATCTCAAGGCATCTCCATTCCTACCAATGATCTTCATACACTCAAAATTATATTCAATTACGGATCTCGTGTCAAAATTTCCCACCTGCCTCTCTTTACCTCCCCCTCCCATCGCGCGACCCCCGCCCACTGGTATGTTAACCTTTAAAACTCTCGTTTTGCTCTTACATAAACTTACATTTCTGTATAAACAAATAAAAAGTCAAATTTAATAATTCCTACAATACTTCACGACATACAGCAAAGTAAATAAAATACAGTAGCACACGAATCACCACATCGTTGAGGTTGTTGCCCCACAAACTATTAAAGCAAGAAGAAGATTCAGTGTAGGGTGGCATGGGTGTGGTGGGAGGTGGAAGTCTCATAGGTGTACTTATGTACATTACAGGTGGTAGGACCTCTTTTGATCACATTTTGACTATTTATTTAATGACTCGTAATACAACCACCTATAATTAATTTTTCTCCCCATAACCTTACCTGCTCCCTTTCTTCCTCCTCCCATATATGCCTTAATTATTTTTCAAATATTCTTCTTCCTCCCATATGTCTTGTTATTTTTCATATGGCAAACATTTTCCAAGAATATCTGCATCTTACTGTACAAAGTTGAGCAATATGCCAATATCCTTATCATGATTGGAAATATATTTTTAATAGAAATCTTACTGCTTTTGAGGGGTAGATACCACCACAACCAAAAGTTTGAAAGTTTACAAAATTGGTTGAAGCTGTGTTGCCATGAGCACAATGTTTGGCATGTCTGAGCAGGACACAGAAAACAAAATTGATATGGGAAGAGAATCAATGCGTTTCCAAGAGCACAATGGTATAATCCTGTAAATAAACCCATTCCCTTTTTTTCCTTCGTGTGGTGATCTCCGATCTGTGAAGGAGTTTGTAACAATGCATCACGTGCAGAACAAATACACAAGTAGAATAGGTAAACATTGTTGTATGTACCGTTAATTGTCCGTTCCAGTCTTGTCATGAATCCGCTCCAGTCTTGTCCGTACTTACTCGGCCGTGTTGTTGTTGAGCTGTGTCGAGGCCGTGGCTAGGCCGCCTGCTTTAGAGTCTCAAGCCTCACACGTTATCTCTTTCCTGCTCTCCTGCAATTTATTCTCTCCGTTATCCTTTATTGCCTTCCTCTCATTTACCAACTCAAAAAAGGAAAAAGAAAAAAACTCAACAGATTCAATAATTCTTCACTCTTACTCCATCCACCAATCGCTCATTCTTTGTCATCCTTTAACTCATAACTTTTCTTCTTCTTTTTCTTCCCCCCCCCCCCCCTTCTTTTTTATGAACCACAATTATTCCCACGTTTTTGTGGGGTTGGAAGCTTGGCCCAAGTCTTTTAAGTACCGGCTGGCCAGGCCTGACGCTCGACTAAGATTAGGGCAGGAATTTGTAACTTGTTCATGGTGCCGGCGATAACTCGCCTAATCTTCACGAAGGACACAGTGGGATCTTTAACGTCCACCACCTAATGAAAGCAGACGTGACGCCCAGTTCAACCTCCATCCAAGGGACGGCACACACACTTATTAATCACTCTGCTCTTGAAACACCAGGATGACAGTTAACAGCTGGGTCAGGATTTAAAACCAGGCTAGACAGCTTAGAGGTGATTGTGCATACCTCTAGGCCTTCCTGCCAGCCCACTTAGATTTCTTTCTTCCTTGATACTATTGAAAAACTTGTGACTTATAATGTTTCATATCCCTTTACAATGCTTCCCAACCACCTCCCTCCAAGACAATTCATTATTCTTCCCACCCTTTCTGCTTCCTTCCTTGTTCATTGGCAAAGTTCATCCCCCCCCCCCCTCCTCCTCCTCCCCCTTCTCCTCCCTCCAACTCCCAATAATTATGACCCCCCAGCACACCTTTCGTTCATGCCATCAGCCAGTCTTCCAATCACCCTGGTCATCGTGTCAGTCTTAATTTTGCTGTACTTGGAATCCAATAAAGAAAGAGTTTGTAGCAAGTGCAGGCTCAAGGCCATTAACTGTTTCATGGATGTATCCCCCACATCTTCTCCTGCCCCCACACCCACGCCTCATTCTGCCTCGTTTGCTCCCACCCCAACAGGTTCTATTCCGAATAGTGTGGACCACCATTATGTGAGGTCTCTGTTTTAATGTATTGTTTCTAATCTCTTCATTCTGAGGCAAACTTTAGGTCACTGTCTAGCTCACAAAAGGTGCATGTTGATCATTGACATTAGGAAAGACAGAAAACATCTCATCTCAAAACTGAACTCTTACAATAGTCTCATTCAAAATCGGAGTGGTGCCATGTCAAGTTGGGTCTCTTGTATACGCTTCCCCTCCATCCCATCAGTCACCTCAAACAGCCTCAAGCAAACTCTGCTCATGACAAGGCAGAATGTCTCCACTCGACATTTGGTTCCAAATATATGCCCAACTCGATCCACTCAGTCCTCATCTTATCCCATCATACCAACTGCCAACTGGACTTTATGGCTTTCTCACCATAAAGTGAGATAAGTGAGATAAGTCGCTTAATGTAGTAAATAAAGTTATATCCAACCTTAACCCTAGCTTGTTGACACGCTACCAGTTTTGATTAGCCAGGTCACTTAACTCATCCCAAACCCATCCCTCTCTGTACCCACCGTACCCAGTCGTACCCAGCTGCTCCTGGACTCTGTGTCCTTTCCTGACAAGGTGGAGAAGTTTCTGTCAACCCTCGACTCGGATTCTGCAACTGGACCTGAAGACATCAGCCCACGGGTCCTAAAATCCTGTTCTTCCGCCCTTTCACTCCCCCTCTCTGTTCTCTTCACCCTCTCTTTTGCTCAAGGTCATCTGCCATCTGCTTGGAAATCAGCCAACATCACCGCTTTGCACAAAAAATGTGCAAAAACAGATCCTAGCAACTACAAACCAATCAGCCTTCTCCCAATTATCAGCAAAGTCATGGAATCCATCATTGCTTCGGATATGAAATCTTTCCTCTTCTCCAATGGATTGATCTCTGATCATCAATTTGGTTTCAGACCTGGTCACTCTACTCTGGACATGCTGCTTCTGCTTTCTCAACATTGGATGGAGGTCCTCAATGCCAAACAGGAAATTAGAGCTGTCTTGCTTGACATATCACATGCCTTCGATACAGTCTGGCACCCCGCTCTGCTCACCAAACCCTCCTCCTTTGGTATCCATGGAAATCTCCACGCATGGCTGGCGGACTTCCTCTCTCGTCGTAGTCAACGTGTGGCCCTGAATGGGTTTCTCTCACCTCCTCCTCCTGTTCAGGCTGGAGTTCCCCAAGGCAGTGTTCTGGGCCCTGTGCTTTTTCTGGTCTTCATCAATGATCTCTCTGACTCTCTTGAAAATCCTCTCTATCTCTTTGCTGATGACTCTACTCTCTGTCACTCCATTCCTCATCCCTCAGATCGGCAGTCTGCAGCCTCCTCACTCTCTGCAGACCTGGACAAAATCACAGACTGGGCAAACAAGTGGAACATGTCTTTCAATCCTGACAAATCTCACACTCTTACGATGTCTCTCTGAAAAGACTGACTGGACAACCCTCCCACCCACTTTCTGAATAATCCTCTCCAAGAAGTTCTGTCACTCAAGCTTTTGGGTCTCACTATCTGCCATGATCTTTCCTGGGAAAACCACATTTCAAATCTGGCCTCCAAAGCCAGTCGCCAACTGGGCATCCTCCGTCGTGCGAAGTCCTTCCTTGGCACACCTGAGCTCCTCACCACATACAAGGCTTTCATCCGCAGCTCAATGGAATACTGCTCTCCTGCCTCACACCTAGCTCGTCTTCACGCTGTTGAAACCAAAGCATTCAGAATCATTGGAATCTCCTGCGATGAAGCTCCAGGGGCCTTTCACTCACTCACCGCAGGCAGGTTGGTGGTCTTTCCGTCTTCTACCGACTCCTCTCCGGCCTTGCCCCCCCCCCCCCCAGCTCTCTCTGGACTCTGTCCCCCAAATATTCCTACAGGTCGCACAAGATCTGCCTGCAACCCTCTTATGGTTAAACTGCCAAAATCAAGACTCTCTGCTCACATTCACTCCTTCAGTCCTCTTTTCTCCCACCTCTGGAACAAACTCCCTCACTCTCTTCAATCCCACTCCTCCCTCCAGGTCTTTAAAACAGCTGTTCACCACCATCTCTTATCTTCCCCCATCCAAAACCTTGATCTTTTCTACCCCTGCTAATTTCACCCCAAATCCACTTTTTTTGAAATACCAACTTCTGTCCTGGAGGTCCTTGTTGTCCTTGTGTTTTATACTTCTCCCACCCCCCCCCCCCCTTCCCACACCTCCTCCCCCCAAGCCCTCTCCCTCCCACACATAAAAAAAACTCTGGGTGTGCTCCTGCTTCTCTCTCGGTAATGGTTAGGGGACCCAAATCTCAAACAAAAGGTCAAAGGTCACGGCCATCTCCCAGGATATACCATACCTGCCCTGCTGACAAGTTTTGCTGCCTGTGACATACGAGGTCACCAGCATACTTCACCTTCTGACTTCCTCCACTCACTCAGACATTGTGTTGCGATCAATGGAATATTCTCGTCGCCTCTCCCATTGGAGCCTGGAATTCCCCAAGGCAGTGTCTTGTGTCCAATATGGTTTCTCCTGAACATACACCACTCTCTGATGCTCATGAAACCCTCTATTCCATTTTTCAGAGGACTCCACATCACACGATCCAGTACGCCATCTCGCCAACAGGAAGACAGCAGCTGCAATGCTATCTGCTGATCTGAAATGGGATTATATGCTCGTCTGATAAATGGAACAGATCTTTGAATCCTGACAAACGTCAGTCTCGTCCTGTTGCTTGAGAAGGATTGTCAAGTGAATCCACCAAACCTATTCCCATGCTCATCAATTCAGGAACTGGTAGAAGTTCAGTTTCTTTAACTTCTAAGCCTTACCAGAAGCCACAATCTCTCCTGTGATGAACATATAGCAAAGTTGGCCTTCAACATCAGCCACAGACTCCATGTCCTCCACCTCTCCAAGTTATTCCTTGAAAAGAAAGTCAGTACTCGCAGTCTGCAAGGTGTTTGTCCATGGCTCAATGGAGTACTTTTGCTCTCCCCTCTGGGCTGGTGACCCCACTTCACATATAACTGTCTTGTAAACCTCCAGCTCTCAATATTATCTCCTGCGATAAGGTCAAGGTACAAAACCTACTGGTCAAACTTTACAGAAAAATCAGTGGATTCTCGTTTTACTGAACCTCGTCTAAATCCTTCAGCCGATTATGGGATTTTATTTTTAACCTGCGATCTAAACCTGGTGTTGGCTTTGCGGTTAAGGTGGCTGGCTTGTGATCTTAGGGTTTCGAGTTCAACCCACTGTCGTGCCGTTGAAAGAGACAGAGAAGTCTCATGTTGTGCCGTTGAAGTTGAATTAACAAGCAGGTGGGTTGGCTCAGTCTATCATACTTCAGAGGTCGGCAAAATGAGTACCAGCGTAGTGCCAGTGGTCAACAGGGGCACTGCACTTCCAGAAAATGATACAACCAGCAGCCACAGGCTGCATACGAAACAACAACCTGCGATCTTACGAGCTGAGGCGACGCCAAAAAAAAAAAAAATGACACACGCGCACAACACCAATTTTAAACCAAATCTCCGATTCACCGAATAAATTACACAAATCAGGTTCATAAGAAAAATAAAATAATTATTCGCAAATCCGACCTTCACACAGCCGAGAAAAGCACAACTACAGTTTTCAAACCAAAGTTACAACACAGACAATAGGCTTCATTATAATGTATAAACAACGCATTACTGCGGGCGACACCCAGGCTGTTCACACACTACACAGTATCGAAGCACCTGAGAAGTGAGAAGCCAGAACGGTCCGTAAGGTTCCAGGTCGTGCAGACAAATATGTAACCAGCAGACAGACACTAAACTAGTCCATCTCAAGTGGGACAAGCATATGCATTCGGCACCCGTAACTTACTCTCGCCGCCGCATGTCCAACTCTAGCGTCCTCGGGATGGTCTCATGGCACTGAAAGCCGCGGACACGGTCTACACGTACACCATACCGTCTGTAATCCGTTTGCTCCCTCCCACCGGTCTAACTAGATCGTGCTCCGTGACATTTGCTATGTTCGTTTTCTGTCTCCGACTCCTCACTCTCCCATATTTTTTCTTTCCCAATCGAGAGTGAGAGGAAGTGCTGTTGAAACAGGTAAACTCAGTGAATTCGTGCAAAAGTGCTGAAGTGTGTTTTTAAGAGAACTTCGTTAAAGTTATGATTGTTATTAAGTTTATGTGAAAATGTTTTTCATTTTTATCCAACTTCCGTTTTAGTTTAGTCGGAATCTTTAATTACTTTTCTTTGGTCCCCGTGGCACTCTCGTTACACTCTATCTGTACGAATCTATCTATAGGCAACGCAGAACCACATTTTAATACAAGGACGACTTGTTATAATTGGATGGACACCATAATGCGAGGTTCAAAAGATTATTTTAAAAATATTAGCCGTTGGATTTGCTACCCGCCTACAATTGTGTGACCGGATCTTCTTCTTCTCTTAGGTATCGCTTCGACTTCCTCTTGATAGTTTTCCTCTTCTTCTTCTGCCTCTGTATCTTTCAAGTCAGTACCTCAGGTCTTCAAAGATGCCACGATTGTTCCACTGTACAAATGCAAAGGTGATAGGTCGTGTGTCAACTACCGTGGCGTGGCCCTACTATCTATCCCTGGGAAAATACTTGCCCGAATCATTCTTAATCGCATGTCACCAACAATTGTCAACAGCATCAGTGTATCACCCCAGAAAGTCAATGCGGCTTTTGTTGTCGATATGGCACGACCGATATGACGTTCTCTGCTCGTCAATTTCAGGAATATGACGTTCTCTGCCCCCCTTCCACTCAGGTCCACCAAATGCCAGGCCCCCTTCCATTTGGGTCCACCTAATCCCAGGCCCCCTTCCACTCAGGTCCACCAAATCCCAGGCCCCTTTCCACTCGGGTCCACCAAATTTCAGGCCCCCTTCCACTCGGTTCCACCAAATCCCAGGCCCCATTCGACTCGGTTCCACCAAATCCCAGGCCCCCTTCCACTCGGTTCCACCAAATCTCAGGCCCCCTTCCACTCGGGTCCACAGGATCTCAGGACCCTTCCATTCAGTTCCACCAAATCCCAGGCCCCCTTCCACTTGGTTCCAACCAAATCCCAGGCCCCTTCCACTCAGTTCCACCAAATCCCAGGCCCCTTTCCTCTCGGGTCCACCAAGTCTCAGGCCCTCTTCCACTCGGTTCCACCAAATCTCAGGCCCCCTTCCACTCGGTTCCACCAAATCTCAGGCCCCCTTTCACTCGGTTCCACCAAATCCCAGGCCACCTTCCACTCGGGTCCACCAAATCTCAGGCCCCCTTCCACTCGGGTCCACCAAATCCCAGGCCACCTTTTACTCGGGTCCACCAAATCTCAGGCCCCCTTCCACTCGGGTCCACAGGATCTCAGAACCCTTCCATTCAGTTCCACCAAATCCCAGGCCCCCTTCCACTCGTTTCCACCAGGGGGGAGGGGAAGGGGGGAAGGGGAGGATGGAAGGGGGAGGGGAGGACGGAGGGTGGAGGGGAGGTAACATTACATTACACACACACAAACTGTGTTTTATGTTCAATGGTCTGGCGGCGAGGATGGAACATCATGTGATCGCTCTGAGCGAATCAGCGCGCTGCTCTGCCACCGGATCAGATTCCGTGTATAATATTCCTCGCTGAAAAAAAATCTATGTGAAACATGCTACGATCTATGCTAAATCATGCTAAATCATGCTAAATGCTAATCATGCTAAAATCTATGCTACTTGCTGTGAGTTTATGGCGGCAAGGAACATCACGTGATCGCTCTGAGCGAATCAGCGCGCTGCTCTGCCACCGCCTCAGATTCCGTGTATAATATTCCTCGCTGAAAAAAAATATGGATCTCAGGATGAAAGAAAAAAAAACCGATGTGGTGTGAATGGCAATGTTCCTCGCTGAAATGTGAAAAAACGCAATCACATTTCGCTCTGAATTACGTGCGAACGCGTAACTGTGAGTTTATGGCGGCAAGGAACATCACGTGATCGCTCTGAGCGAATCAGCGCGCTGCTCTGCCACCGCCTCAGATTCCGTGCATAATATTCCTCGCTGAAATGCGCTGAGGTAAAAATATGGTAAAAAAATATTATGATTTTTTTTTTTTTTTTTAGGTCGGCCTTGTTCTTCCCAGGCTCAATGGCCATGTCTATGTCAAATATCAAGCACGTAAGCCTCTCCGTTTAGGAGTCTATCGGTAACATCACACACACACACACACACACACACACACACACACACACACACACACAAACGGTGTTTTGTGGCAGACACGATGGCTCGCTGGCGCGGTGACATCATTTCGCGCACCAATGGGGTGTCGGCCACGCCCGAGGGGTAGGCGTGGCCTCGGGATATACACGGGACTCGCAGCCCCGAGCGAGTCAGTGCTACATTTGAGCTTTACAATAAAGACTCTTTTGATCCTATGCGTTGTGGCTTACCTTCTTTGGCAAACAAGTTGCGTGCGTAGCACCACGCTACACTGGTGACCCATTTTGGTTCAGCCGTCGCTGACCACAGAATGCGCCATGGCCAGCAACGCGGTCGCGGTAAAGCTCCCTGAGTTTTGGGAAGCACAGGCCGAGCTATGGTTCGTGCAGGCCGAAGCACAGTTCCAGCTTCGAGGAATAACGGCGGACGAGACGCGTTACTATCACGTGATCGCCGCCCTCGGGCCCGGCACGGCTGCCCGAGTCGTGTCCATCCTGCGGCACCCACCGGCAGAGCACAAGTACAGGGCGCTCAAACGTCTCCTCATCGCCACGTTCGGCCTCACGGAGTTTGAACGGGCGGACCGCCTCCTGGACCTTCCCGAACTCGGCGACACACGACCATCGGTACGGATGGACTACATGCTGTCGTTGCTGGGTGACAAAGCCCCGGATTTTTTATTCCGGGCGCTTTTTCTATGCCAGCTACCGGCACAGGTACGCCTCGCGTTGGCCGGTTCCAAAATAGAGGAACCCCGGCCTCTGGCCGTCGAGGCCGACAAGTTTTTCGCGGCTTGTGACACGCGGGCGAGCTTCGGTGCGGCCGTCGTGGATCCCGAGGCAGATGCGGCTGCACACCTCGTGGATCCCGAGGCTGATGCGCATGCACACCTCGTGGCCGCCGCCACGCCCCGCCCACCACCACTGCAGCGGCGAAAGCTGCGGCCTCCGCCGCTCCCGCCACAAGCCTGGTGCCGTTTCCACGCCAGGTTCGGCCACAAGGCTAAGAAGTGTTGCCCGCCATGCTCGTTTGGCAAATCGGGAAACGACCGAGCCGACGCTCGGTAGCGGCCCTGAGCGTCGGCAATTCCGGCAGCCTCTTATTCATCATGGACACCTTGTCCGGGCGCCGCTTCCTCTGCGACACAGGAGCGCAGGTAAGCGTCATCCCCGCCCACGTGTCCGACAAGCGAACCGCGGGCCGGGGCCCCGCGTTGCTTGCAGCCAATGATACACCCATACGCACATTCGGGAAGTGCTGCCTCTCCTTGCGGTTCAGAAGGCAGCGCTTTCAATGGTCGTTCGTAACCGCTAGCGTGCCCATGGCATTGCTTGGTGCGGACTTCCTATGTGCAAATGGGTTGTTGGTGGACGTGAAGCACAGACGGCTCGTCCAGGCCGAAACCTTTAGCTCGCTCGCTTGTTCGCTGAGTAGCTCATTGAGCGGCCCACTGAGCGGCTCACGAAGCGGCTTGCTAAACGGTTCCATCCCGGCGAGTTTGGTTTGTACGCTTCCGGCAGCGGATGACTTTACCCGCCTCCTCGCCAGTTTCCCGGCCCTCACGCAGCCCACCTTCTCGGCGGTGGCCATCAAGCACGGGGTGGAGCATCACATCCCCACCGTCCGGCCACCGGTCTACGCCTGGGCACGCCGCCTCGAGCCGACGAAGCTCGCTGTGGCGAAAGCGGAGTTCGCTATGCTGGAGCGGCTGGGCATCGTACGGCGCTCCAACAGCGCATGGGCATCGCCGCTGCACATCGTGCCGAAGCCCGGCGGGGGATGGCGGCCGTGCGGAGACTACCGCTGCCTCAACGATGCTACCACCCCCGACCGCTACCCGGTCCCTCACATCCAAGACTTTTCCACCCGGTTGGCGAAAATGTCCCTCTTCTCCAAGGTGGACCTCATCCGCGGATACCACCAGGTCCCCGTCAGGCTGGAGGACATACCGAAGACGGCCGTCATCACACCATTCGGCCTCCGAGTTCCTGCGGATGCCCTTCGGGTTGAAGAATGCGGCTCAGGCGTTCCAACGGCTGATGGACAGCGTCTTGCGCGACTTGGACTTCGTTTATGTCTACCTGGACGACATCCTCGTCGCAAGCGCGTCCCGTGGGGAGAACCTCCGCCATCTCCGCACGCTCTTCGAATGCCTGGGCCGGCATGGCCTGATCGTCAACCCTGCCAAGTGCCGGTTCGGCATCGCCGAAATCGACTTTTTGGGGCACCGCGTCACCAGGCACGGGGCCATCCCCTTACCGGCCAAGGTGGAGGCGGTCAGGGGGTTTCCGCGCCCCCGCACGATCAAGCGGCTCCAGGAGTTCCTGGGCATGGTGAACTTTTACCACCGTTTCCTGCCCCGCGTCGCCCAGCTCCTGCGCCCCCTGCACGAGGCCCTCCGGGGGAAGCCGGGCAAAGGTGACGTTGCTTGGACCGAGCCGATGGATGCGGCGTTCGCGGGCGCGAAGCTCGCCTTGGCTAGCGCCACCATGCTCGCGCACCCGGCGCCCGATGCACCGATCGCCCTCACCACCGACGTGTCGGACTACGCGGTGGGCGCGGTGCACTAGCAATGGGTGAAGGGGGCTTGGCAGCCGCTGCCGTTTTTTAGCCGGCAGCTCCGCCCGCACGAACGGCGGTACAGTACCTTCGACCGCGAGCTCGTCGGGCTTCACCTGGCGGTCCGGCATTTCCACCATCTGCTCGAGGGCCGTTCGTTCACGGCCTTCGTCGACCACAAGCCCCTGGTTTTAGCGATGGCCAAGGTTGCCGAGCCATGGTCGGCCCGGCAGCAGCGTCACCTCTCGGCCGTGTCCGAGTACACGACGGACATCCGGCACATCGCGGGGAAGGACAACCCGGTGGCGGATTGCCTTTCCCGATCCGTCGCCCACGCGGTCCACCTCGGGATCGACTATGCCCGGATGGCGGCTGACCAGACCGCCGACCCCAACGTCCAGGCCTTGCGGACCGCCGTCATGGGCCTCCGCGTCACCGAGGTGCCGTTCGACGGCGCGGGCACGGACCTCTTGTGCGACGTCTCCCTCGGCCGGCCTCGCCCTATCGTGCCCGCGGGCTGGCAGCGCCGGGTTTTTGACGCCATCCACGGCCTGTCCCACCCGGGCACGAAGGCCTCCCAGGGGCTGGTCGCCGCCAAGTTCGTCTGGCATGGCCTCTGGAAGGCCGTCCGCGAATGGGCCAGGACGTGCCTCGCGTGCCAGCACGCGAACGTGCACCGCCACACCCAGGCCCCATTGGCCCCGTTTACTGTGCCCGAACGTCAGTTCGACCACGTTCACGTGGACTTGTTGGGACCTCTGCCCCCCTCGCGGGGTTTCACCCACGTCCTCACCATGGTGGACCGCACCATCCGGTGGCCGGAGGCCGTGCCTTTGGCGGCGACGACGGCGGCAGACGTCACGCAGGCGTTCATCGCCATCTGGGTTGCCCGGTTCGGCGCCCCCTCGGACATCTCGTCCGACCGCGGCCCCCAGTTCACCTCGGAGCTCTGGGGGGCGGTAGCGCGAGGGCTCGTCGTCCAACTGCACCACACCACGGCCTACCACCCCCAGGCCAACGGCCTGTGCGAGCGCTTCCATCGCTCCTTGAAGGCCGCGCTCCGGGCCACCCTCTGCGACGGCGGCTGGGTCGACAGGCTCCCCTGGGTCCTGCTGGGCCTCAGGACGACGCCCAAGGACGACCTGCGCGCATCCGCGGCGGAGTTGGTCTTCGGACAACCGCTGCGGGTGCCGGGCGAGTTCCTCCCCGACTCCACGGCACCATGGTCCGCGGCGCAGCAGCGCTCCGCACTGCAGGAGACCGCCCGGAGGTTCGCCCCGGTGCCGACGGCGCACCACGGGTGCCCGCCAACGCACGTCGCCCCGGAGCTTCGTACGGCGGAGTACGTTTTCGTCCGCCACGACGCCCACCGGACACCGCTGCGACCCCCGTACGACGGGCCCTTCCGCGTGCTGGAGACCGGGGCGAAGCATTTCACCCTGGACATCGGCGGTACTCCTGACCGCGTTTCCGTGGACCACCTCAAGCCGGCCCACCTCGACGTGGACCACCCCCCGCAAGCGGTTCGGCCCCCGCGTCGGGGCCGCCCCCCGGCGGGCGGACCCCCGGCACCGCCTAGCCCCGCCGGCACGCCACCCCCCTGTCCTGCACCCATTTCAGATGCCGCCAGAGGCATCCCAGATGGTATCCCGGCATCCCAAACGCCGCCAGCCGCCAGAGGGCGCTTCGGCCGGGTCATCCGTTTGCCCCGCAAACTGACCCTTCAGGTGCGCGGGAATTCTGGGGGGGCGCGTGTGGCGGACACGATGGCTCGCTGGCGCGGTGACATCATTCCGCGCACCAATGGGGTGTCGGCCACGCCCGAGGGGTAGGCGTAGCCTCGGGATATACACGTGACTCGCAGCCCCGAGCGAGTCAGTGCTCCAGTTTGAGCTTTACAATAAAGACTTTTGATTCTACGCGTTGTGGCTTACCTCCTTTGGCAAACACGTTGCGTGCGTAGCACCACGCTCCAGTTTTATCTCTATAGATGTATGAGTTCCGGTCGCGTGTTAGTTCTGTTGGAATAAAGGAGCTTTGAACAGCTGAGAAGTGTCTCGTCCTCTCGTCATCCGCAACTCCTACAATGGTGACCCCGGCGTCTTGCTCTCGCCGTTTTGGAGCTTCCAACGAACATGGCGACAAGTGCCTACAATAAGCGCAAATAAATAATAAATAAATAAGCGCCTAATAAATAAATAATTAATAATTATAATTAATAATTATAATATAATTAATAATTAATTATAATAAATAATAATATAATAAATAATAATAATATTATAATTAATAATTAAAAATAATTAATAATAATTTAATAAATAATTAAGCTACAAATAAGCGCCTACATGGCTACAAGCGCTCCTACAAATCTACATGCTGCCATGTCTTAGATCAACCATTGAAATTGGTTTAAAATAACGTGATACTGTTGAAAATACCTTTTGTCGGTGTAATATACTACTTTATTCGGCAAGGTGAGTGCCCAGGTGTATTGCCCCTATTTTGCTTTCTGCTGTTCTGAGGACAGAGGGGAGTGGAGGATGATCGTGGTCAATACAGATGCCGCAGAGTGGTACAATTGGACCTCACCGCTTAGTTAAAATTAAAGGGAAGAGGAGTAAAAAAAAGAGGAGAGGGAGGAGGAGCAAGAGGGGAGGAGAGGAGGTTTGGGGGTGGGATGTCGGGAGGTAGAAGAAGAAGGAGAAGGCGAGGGGTCGAATTAAATTAAGAGGAAGAGGAAGAAGTTCTTGTCGGCGCACGCAGTGTTGTTAGAACCAGCTGCAATCACGTTTTTCTTTACGTCACTGCCCACATCTTAAATTCCTTGTAAAATTATTACGAGGTGCATTATGCACATTAATTATTATTGAGCAAATACCTACAAATATTGATCAAAACATGTGTAATTTTTTATTTTAAAAAAAATAAATACAATAACTTGTTTATTTTCTTCATCCGAGCAACAGTTATTGTGTTCGGTGTTATTATAAAAGGTGGAAGTTTGTTTTGCGGTCTCTTCACAACTTTAACAAAAATTAATGTGTGGATCGGTTTACGGCCGAGATCGATGCAAGAAAATACATTTTGACGGTGATTTAACTTGCTCGGCTCGGCTCGGTTTTCTCTGCCGGTGAAGGTGAAGTCGGATTCCTTTGTTCCTGAGTTGGTGAGTCCGGTGTTTCATCCCTATTATTATTATTATTATTACTGTATAAACTATTATTATTGTACACTAACATTAACAATCCACACGGGCCTGGCCCATTCGCACTCGCGCTGCTCCTATCGCTATATTGAATAATTTGTGTATTAAGCTTGTTCTTCTTCCTCCTTTCGGCTTTTCTGTTTTTTTTCTCTTCCTCCTCGCCCAATCTTCCTCTTCTTCCTCTTTCTTCAATAAATGTGCAGAGACGTCCAAAGCAGCCCAGATAAGTGATCTGGATTATGCACACCTTCGCCTGGCACTGATTGTGGCGCTTGTGTCAAGGCTTAAGCACAGCCCGACGAGGAGACCAACAGAGACGGAGGTGTCTGGGAAGAATGATCTCCAAGTGTTGGTCCCTCATTGGGGCATCGTGAAGCGTTGGTTGTTTCCTCTTGTTGCCGTGTAGGATTGTAGGGTATATGCCCTAATGAACAATCTGACATGCACACACCAGGACATTTACAGAGATGTAACCACGTCCTGCTCAAAACCGCCCTCATTCCTGCCCTGGACAAGGACGTCGATTGTGAAGAAACTCCGGTCATGGTTACGTCACAAAGAAAGAATGTCGTCGACCTGGTTTCCAAGTTGTGCATTTGATGATCTCGGAATAGTTTTTTTGGGGCTAGGCTGTGTTCATCCAAACCAAGTTCACCACTCTGGTGCGTAGTGTCGTGTGCTTTCTTAATGTAGACGACATAGGTTTAGTTGATGTGAAATTTATTCAAATTCTCTTTCCATCATATCTAGGAAAAAGCATTGTCAAGCATGCTGTCACGATGGTGTAAACTTATTCCCTGGGCCCATCAAATTTGGCCCTATTATACCCTGGGCCCTATTCGACCCATCAAAGCCTGCGCTGATGTTGCCAACCTGTAGAGAATTGAGGAATCATTGATCCATAGTTAAGTGCAGATGTAACTATGTATGTGCCTTGTGACTCGAATGTAGTAATTATTACCCTGCGGATCCTAGGATCCTGGGTTCGAATCCCGGTCGATCGCTGAATTAACGCCAGGGGGGTTGACTCAGCCTGTCATCCTTCCGAGGTCGGCAAATTGAGTACCAGCTTGCTGGGATGAATGATCCCGGTGTGTACCCCGGTTTAGAATAGGTACACTGTATCCCTGCGCATCGAAGAGGCGACCAAGGGTTGGCGTCAGGAAGGGCATCCGGCCATAAAACAAAACATTGCCTCAAACAGGGAATCATGATTGTCATGGGGCCCGCAAGGCTAACCCCCGCTCCGGCGGGGAAAATGGCCTTAAAACGATTATTCATTCATTCATTCATGGGCGAAGCGAAAAGCCTGCTTGAGCAACTGCTTCTCTGTATATATCTCTGCAGACGCCGGTCTGTAATCGAGGAATTTGTGTCAATTCAATTCAATTTCATATTTTGAACAATGTAGAACACAAATTGGGGCATGGATTGGAACACAAACCTACAGTTTGGCAGTACTTTGGCTAATAATTTGGCAAATTGTATGGAATCGCATCCCGAGCATGCATGCACAGAGAGGAATGAGGTGATTATTTTACTCTGTCTATCAAACAAAATTGAAAATCGTTTCAAACAGGAAACGTATTTTTTAAGGACGCCATAAAGGTCACAAATAACAAACGCGAACATCTAATTGAATGTTTTAGATAGGGTGATGTAAAAGTCACCGAGTCAACAGCTGAATTTTTTTTTCTTTGTCTTTTAAAGTCTTTATTTTATTTACATATTTGATGGATTATTGCTCTCCCCTCTTGGCTGGTGCTCCTGCCTCACCGAGCTCACCTTCATGCTGTACAAACCAAGGCTTTCAGAATCATTGGAATCTCCCGCGATGAAGCTGATTCTGATGGCCTTTCATTCTCACCGCAGGCAGGTTGGTGGTCTTTGTCTTTTACTGACTCCTCTCCTGCCTTGCTCCCCCCTGCTCTGTCTATGCTCCACAACAACAACAACAACAACAACATGCATGTTAAGGCCATTTTCCCTGCGAGAGCGGGGGTTAGCCTTGCGGTCCCCATTACAATCTTCTCCATTTTGCCCTATTTTCTGCATCTCTCCTTGTTAACCCCCTTGCCCGCATTTCTTCTTCCACAATCTTTAGCCAAGTCTTTCTCGGTCTTCCCCATCCTCTACTTCCTTCTACATTCATTTCCATCACTCTTTTCAACCAGTCACTTTCATCCTTCCTCAACATATGACCAAACCATCTCAACCTGTTCCTCTACACAGCATCAATCACAGGCTCTATTCCCATCATCTTTCGCAATTCATCATTTGTCTTCCTCTCTCTCAACGATTCTCCGCACATCCACCGAACCATTCGCATTTCCACCCTTTCCAGCCTTCGTTGCTGCTCTATGTTCACCACTATGTCTATGCTCACGTTCTGCCACTATGTCTATGCTCTGTCCCCCAAATATTCCTGCAGGATGCACAAGAAATGCCAGCAACCCTCTTCTCGTGAAACTGCCAAAATCAGGACTCTCTGCTCACCTTTACTCTTTCATTCCTTTTTTCTTGCCTCTGGAACAAACTCCCACACTTTCTTCAATCCCACTCCTCCCTCTAGGTATTCAAAACAGCTGTTCACCACCATCTCTTATCTTCCCCCCCACATCCAAAACCTTGATCTTTTCTACCACCGTTAATCCACCCCAAATCCACCTCCTTCAAATTCCGTGTTGTTTCCTGAAGGTTCTTGTAGTGTCCATCTTGATTATCACGTGTACTCCACCCAGCCCTCCTTTTCACAGATCTCCTGATGTCCCTGTTCTCTACTGTTTTTGTGTTTCCCTCTCTCTCCCCCTCTTGTCTCCCACTCTGTTTATTATATGTTTTATGTGTTATCTCTTACAAGAGCCTCGACTTAGAATAAATAAATAAATAAATTTAATTAAATACTTGAACACTGTAGAACACAAATCACGTTGTTGACACTTTCAAAAACCTTCTGTTTAGCAGTATTTGGACAAAATATTAATGTCGTCTCATGCCTGAGTGCAGAGTAACTGAGATTGAGAATTCAGACAAATACTGGCGGCTATTAGCTCTATTTGTTTATTGAAAAACGTAAAGCAAGATGTCCTTTTTCTCAAGACTGTGTGGTTTAAGGTGTTCTAGGAACTCTTTAGTGCCATATGTAACTACAGACTTGGATATGGAATTATTTTTTTTGTGGGGGTGAACTTACTTTTCAAGATGACTTAGAACCAAAAGTTCATTGGAATTATGTTGAAATTATTCTAGACTAGGGCATTGCCCGTACGTGGGTGCCCGTTCCTTGCCAAAAAAAAAAAAAAACGCTACCCGTACGCTCTACCCCGCCCGTACGCCCGTAAACAAAAAAAACAACGCTCTTCGCTTCCGCCCTTCGCTCTGACTGAATTGGGAGAAATAATGCGCATAAGAAATCGAATTACGTACCGTAATGGCGGTCAGCTCGTAACGCGCTCAGCTCCGCTCGTCTCACATCGGCCACGCCTACGCAACAAAGCGTTCTGTGATTGGCTGCCGGAAGTGAAGTCTTCACTGTCCGGAAGTTCGCAAATCGCAGTTACGATGAATCGTTTTAATTTAATCGCAGTTTGAATTCGTTTTAAAACATAGTTTAACGGCAACATAGTTTTCCAACGTGAAATAAATGAATACGCTGTCAAATGTGCCGTCCGAGGCAGAGTCTGATCGCCACGTTCGGCACACGTGATAGCTCGCTGCTCTCTGATTGGTTGAAGCGTTTTTTGGACATAGCTCGGTAAGTACTTGTCCGATTAATTTAAAACCTTGAAAAGGCACATCCTCGGGTCCCCAGCAATATACCTGGCAAGTTTCAAGTATATCGGACCCGTGGTTGTCGAGAAACAGCGGTCACAGACAAACGTACAAACAGAGATTACTGGAATTATAGATAGATGTTGTTAATGTGACCTTTAAAAGAAACAAAAACCACATTTGACATTTCGAAGCAAATAAATTGATCCTTGAAAGTGATGTAAACTGATATCGAACTCAATTCACGGACAGTACTGTGTTAAACTTCTGTACATTTTCCAGAAGGATCTCTTTATTTTGCACATTAGCCAAATTTTTTTTCAACAAAAACAAAAGCTAAATTATGACTGGGATTACGGACAGTAAAATTACAGTTCAGTACTTCGTGTAACCCCCACGAGCATTCAGGAGAGCACGTACACGTCGAGGCATGCTGTTCACGAGATTTGCCAAGGTTTGGACAGGAATCGCTTGCCATGCAGTGACAATAGCCTGCTGCAATTCATGCACAGAGGCAGGCTGCTGGTCCAAGTTGTCGATTTGACGCGTTAATTCTGCCCAAAAGTTCTCTTTCGGATTCATATCCGGGGACATGGCAGGCCACTCCAGATGCTCGACACCACGGTCAGCAAGATAGTGTTGGATCATGCGAGCACGATGAGGCCGTGCATTGTCATCTTGGAAGACAAAGTTTCCTCGAAAGGCTGCACGGGCAAATCGAAGCAATGTTTCTTCCAGAATGGCCCTGTACTTGAACTGGTTCAGGTTTACATTCAGAACAACCAGGTCAGTTTTGCTCCCTGCATGAAAAGCAGCCCAAACGGTCACCCCACCACCTCCAGCCTGGACTCTTGGCACTATACAATCTTCGTTAAGGGCTTCATGCACGTGTCTGCGCACTCGGACACGGCCATCTTGACGATAGACCAGAAATCTAGACTCGTCACTGAAGGTCACGTGATTCCAGTTTCCTGGCTGCCATTGACGGTGCTCTCTGGCCCACTGCAATCGGCGCTGGCTGTGTTGTCTGGTCAGGCGTGGCTTTCTCAGGGGACGCCTGGCACGATAGCCTGCTTGAACCAGTCGTTGGTTGACGAGCCTTCTGGATACAGGCACATTTGTCAGTTGCTGCCACTCAGTCATAAGCCGATTAGCTGACTTGGTACGGCCATTGCAGACTAACCGGTGCAGCTGGCGATCATCTCTCCTTGTGGTTCTGCGTGGATGCCCTGGCCTCGGTATTGGAGTAGGGACACCCCTCTGAGCATTTCGTTTCAGGATCTTTGACACCTGACCTTGAGTGATGCCATACTTCCGAGCAATAGCACGCTGTTTCATGCCAGAATTTCGTAAAGCCACCACTCCATGACAAACAGCATTGTCAAGTTGACGGACCATCTCCAGAGGAAGCGTTAATAACTTTTGTAGACGTGCAGCAGTTGTTTTCCGCCAATACAGAACGCAACAACCCTTATATACCCGATTGTGAAGCCAATCGTCAAATGTACCTGTCAAATGTACCTGTCAAATGTACCTGTCCAATGTACCTGTCCTTACATTTTGTCACGCCACCTGTGATATAATCCTGTTATTGACGTCTTGCTGTGAAAGACAATCAGTGACATGGTTCTTTCAACAAAGACATCACCGAAGCGTAAAAGAAACTCACCAGATTGATATACTGAGTTCATAAAGTAAACCCAAGTCAAGGAAAAAAAAAATATTCCATATTAAATGCCAAGTCTGTAGAACGGCACTCCGTAGAGCGCATACCTCCACCCTGAGGCTGAACAGTTTTACGTTTTGTAACCCACTGATACTGATAGGCTGGATCTTCATCCGGATATGAACCAAAATCGAATTGGCTTGTTTTCCTTACCTAACTAACTCATCCACCAAGTTTTACCATAACACATCCACAACTTTTTGAGAAATATCGTGATTGTATATCGGTTTGGCTCATCTCTCCATCTCTCAATGGTGAAGAATCACTTTTTAAAAAGTTATTGAATACGGATCCAGATCCCGATCTGTCCATAACTTTGAGATATCCTGCTCACAGACAGACAGACAGACAGACAGACCGACAGGGGTGAAAACATAACCGGCACTAAGAGCCGTAATTAGAATGGAATGGCAAAATGGATTTAAAAACCGCTTTTGTGGTCGTATGAAACCTTATGCTTAAGTCACACATAGGCGGATTTGTCGGCGACTACTGGCGACTGGAAAAATCACCACCACCCGCTGACAATCGTAATGAAACCGTAATGGACGGTCGCCTGTAGTCGTGGTTATCCTCCCCAGGTCGGCTGCAGTCGGCAAGAGCCGCAAAGGGGCCAAATTTTTTTTTTAATGTTTAAAAATGGCGCGCTCAGTCGCACTCGAAAAAAATCCGCCATGCTGTCGTCGGTATCCGTCATAAGAGCGTAAAGCGGCCGCAACCCAGTCGCTCATAGTCTTCCGCAATCGCCCCACCAGCTAGCACGGCAGAGATGCGAATGCCATACGGCCTTTCTGCGGCATCTTCCCGACTACGGGCCGACACTGTTGCGGCTGCATATCGACTACAGAAGAACTGCCACGTCTCCCCTGCGGCTATGGGAGACTGACGACGACAGCAGTCGGACTAGTGGTGGCCGAGTTACGGCCATTGGCGACAGAGATACGACTGCCTGGCGACTGCATTACGACATACCACGATTCCATGGCAAGACAGGATGGTGTGAGGGTCTCCGTGGAGTGAGGTCCTGTGGTGCCGACAAGGATATGGCTTTATTGTTTGGACTTGGGACTTTTGGGAACTTTATTTTTGGGACTTTGGTCCTTTAGAAACTTTATTTATGGGACTTGGGACCAGTGGAAATAATTTGTTGGCCCTTGTTTCCATTCTCTCTCCCTGCAGAAAAGTTTGATTATTACATTACAATGATACATCTTTGTTAACTTTCTTATTGTACATCAAACATCTTTATGCTTCATGTCATACATCATTGAAATGAATAAAGTGAAATGTAAAATAGAGAAATAAAGATTTAAAAAGTTGAGTGAATCGTCTCCAATCGCCGGCGGTCTTATTGCAGTCTTGCGGACGTCGGAGTAAACCGCCACCCGGCCCCAATGCAGTCGCCGCGATCCGCCATCGGTCGTAATCTAGCCGCCAGACTGTCGCCATGCTGCCGCCGTGCATCCGCAATGCAGTCGTCGTCGATCTTCAACAGTCGCCATCCCACTCGGGGCATCGTCGCAATGCAGTCGCAATGCGGCCGCCTACAGTCGCCA
Organism: Myxine glutinosa; assembly: GCF_964187855.1. Lineage (NCBI taxonomy): Eukaryota > Metazoa > Chordata > Myxini > Myxiniformes > Myxinidae > Myxine > Myxine glutinosa. Next base: position 102,320,965 of record NC_136267.1, read on the forward strand.
TACTGCCGCCTGACCATATTTGACCGCCCGAAATCGCCAGTAGTCGCCGAAAAATCTTGATCGCCAGTAGTCGCCAAAATATCCGCCTATGTGTGACTTAGGCATTAGAAATCAGTGATATGGAAACTGGTGAAGCATTTCAGAGAAACTGGCTGCGTGAAAGTGATATAGTTTTTAGTATATGGTAATTATTTAGCGTTCTTGAATAAAAACAAATCGCCCTGTATTTGGCAAACAAGGTGTTTTAAGTGCTATTGATGTAATTCTTCTTTTGGTTCATATTTTGATTGGTCAATTTATGTATGAAAGCAAATGTGAAATAATTTCTGTGCAATAATTATACTCATGAGAAAATATGATTTCTATTCAGCCCTTCCCACTGCCTCCTCTCGCCTACAAGTCCCTGCTCAGTCGATAGGAAATAAAACTGAATGGCCTAACTTATGAACCAATGTATTATACATAGTTGAATAATGCTTGTGCAGGCAATTTTACCACTCCTTTTGTGTTCCGCACATTGCCATAGGTAGCGTCATTTTCTGGTGGCCCGGCTGTGCCATTGATGCAGTGCCCCCTGCTGGTTACGGCAGGAACTTATCTGTTCATGGTGCCGATGATAGCTCGCCTACTCTTCACAAAGGGAATCGTGGGGTCTTCGAATACCACAACAATTAATGCCAGCAGACTATTCACCCAGTTTATCGTCCATCGGAGGGACGGCATACACATTGATGAATCGCTCTGCCTGTGAAACACCGGGATGACATTTTCCAGTGGGCCAAGGTTCAAACTCAGGCTAGACAGGTCAAAGGTGAGCGTGCGTACCTCTAAGCTATCCTGCCAGCCCATCTTAGTCATTGAAATGGGTAAGGGGTTGGAGCATCTTGTCATGCTGATGGTGTTTTGTGCTTGTATGCATCTATAAAAGGATGTGGCACTGAGTAATCAGTTTGTCTGACTTAACCCTATGTATTCAGGCTGGGAGGAGGGGGGCAGGGGGTGGAATGACCAATTCCTAACACAACAGCCTGATAGACTTCGATAATACCCCAGCCTGAATAGCACGAAGCAGCAAACCTGAACATACCTTCCAAAAACCTCTCATATCTGGTGGATTGTCATTAACACTTTGTTGAGTTGTTTCAACAAATGTCCTCAAAGCTGTGCAATCCCTTCGATGTTGGAAAGCATGGATGGATCGGTGTTGACATTTGAGATATCAACTGCTTCATCGTCTGCGGGAAAATTATAGCCATTCAACAGGAATCACGGCAAATACCAAAACATGAGCACTATAATGGTGTGTGTGTGTGTGTGTGTGTGTGTGTGTGTGTGTGTGTGTGTGTGTGTGTGTGTGTGTGTGTGTGTGTGTGTGTCTGTGTGTGTCTGTGTGTGTGTGTCTGTGTGTGTCTGTGTGTGTCTTTGTGTGTGTGTCTTTGTGTGTGTGTCTTTGTGTGTTGTGCATGTGGATATTTCAATTATTTTATTGTATCCTACATCTAAAATTAAGGTAATGTTATATGTATTTTTATTTATTTATTTTGTATTTGGCGAGGTGTGTTGCAGAATGTGTATGGTGTCCAAATCATGCCAGACGTGTGGCTTGGTGTGTTCCTCATTCTACACGTGAGATAAGGTCGCAAAGATTATTATTGCTATGTATCACTAATTCCTAGCACGCAAACTGCAGTCAGACAAGTCTCAACAACATCTGTAGCTATTTTAAAAGAAATGCATCATGGGATCTTCCATATCCACAATGAAGTTTCCTCCCTTTTACTTTTCTCTCCTTTTTTTCCTGTTATTCAATTCCCTTGCTTCTTGTGTCCGCCTGTGTTCCCACTACTTTGGTGTCCGTACATTGCCTTTTTGCCCTCTTTCACCAAGATTTTCCACAACAAAGTGCAGACAAGATGACCGGTAACCCTGTTCTGAATTGCTATGTGAATCAAACCTACACGACCAAGAAACAGCAAAGCTTAATTTTATTGTTTAATCACCAATACTACCAACCAACAACAACAGGCATTTTAAGGCCATTTTCCCTGCTAGAGCGGGGGTTAGCCTTGCGGTCCCCATGACGATCTTCTCCATTTTGCCCTATTTTCTGCATCTCCCCTTGTTAACCCCCTTGCCCGCATTTCTTCTTCGACCATCTTTAGCCAAGTCTTTCTCGGTCTTCCCCATCCTCTACTCTCTTCTACATTCATTTTCATCACTCTTCTCAACCAGTCACTTTCATCCTTCCTCAACATATGACCAAACCCTCTCAACCTGTTTCTCTTCACAGCATCAATCACAGGCTCTATTCCCATCATCTTTCGCAATTCATCATTTGTCTTCCTCTCAACGATACTCCACACATCCACCGAACCATTCGCATTTCCACCCTTTCCAGCCTTCGTTGCTGCTCTACGTTCATTACCCATGTCTCGCTCCCATAAATCATAACACTTCTCACACATGCAGCATACACCTTTCCCTTCAGCTTCAACGACACCCCTCCTCGTCAGCACGCCACTCAGTTCCCGAAACTTCTTCCATGCACATCTCACTCCAGCAACCGTTGCTGAGTCTGATCTTCCTTCTCCATTCAGCATGTCTCCTAGGTAACAAAATGTTTTCACACCTTCCAGCTTCACGCTGTCTCCAAGATCCAACTCAACATTTCCTCCATCTGCAGCTCCCTCTGTGCACACCTTACATTTGAATGTAGCTGCCACACTGGTTATGACCCTCTAAAACCACTACATTTTTGATGAACCCACTCAGCGCACATTGTACATTGAATGGAGTTCACTCCGACACCCTTCCTGCACACAGCACACGGCCACTTCCCAGTTCTTTCCACCTCACCACATGTTTTACCACTTGCCACCACCTTCGTTTTTCTGATATTATTCACCAATACTGATTCATATAAATAGGTGAGTGTGAATTAATCAGCTGCTTCTTACTTTTAGTTTGTTTAAAAAGTCAAGATCCCTTTACTGTACTTTGTAGCATCACATGTTGCACTTCCTTGCTGACAGTAAGTGATTTGTATTTGTCCTGGTAACAAACCACCTGATTTTCCCCGACATGAAGTCGTTTCATTCAAGTGCAGGTCAGCCTTTTCTAGTTTAGGTTTGCTTGCCCCATGAAAGCTTTCAGGGTTCAATGAGTTGCACATAGCGTGTCGTTCTTGATGAGTCTATTAGGGCTGGCAGGATGGCCTAGAGGTAAGCACACTCGCCTCGAAGCTGCTTAGCTTGGGTTTGAATCTCGACCCAGCTTTAAACTGACATCCATCAATGGATGTTAAATGGACATCCCATCTGCCAGGATTCCATGGTGAACATTAAAGATCCTGTGGTGTCCTTGGTGAAGAGTAGGTGTGCTATCATCGGCACTCTGGAACAAATTCCAAATTCCTGCCATGCCCAGCAGAGGGCATTGTATCAGTGGCACAGCCATACCCTCAGCCAATGATGCTACCCCGCAGCCTTGTGCTGCATAAAAAAAGAAGATTATTCCATTTAATTGTCCATATCCCCCCCTCCCACTTTCTCTGAATTCAAATCATTTTGTAAATCAATTGAGCATGACTATATATATTCTTACGAGACTTTTACCAGACAATTTAGTCTTTGGTATGACTTTGGCGGTGTCGGAATCGAAACGCCAACCTCCCAGACTCGGAACGGATGACCGTTGTGCCACTGAGTCTGGTTAAATTATATATAGTTAAAATTGGTTGTTTTGCATGTAATTGTGTCAAAGGCCTGACTTGTATAATTAACTAAAATAGATTGTCGTAAGCCAAAGGTGCTGCGCTGGCAGTGAAGCCACTTGGATAGTTGTCATAGTTTTCAACCTTTTGGCTTTTTGAAATTTATTGTCTTTTCAAAAAAAAAAATCTCACTGATAAAACTGTGTGCGTGCATTTCAGCCTTCATGGTTTCTGCCCTTCCTCTCATCTCGTGCATCCAGAAGCTGGTCCTGTATGAAACAAAAGCTGTACGTTGTCTGATAAACTCAAACTTGTTTGGGATTTGACATTGACGAAGACTCGTCCTACTTTCCTGAGATAGTACCTTTGTCAACACCATGCAAAGAACATATTACAGTCATGTGACAAGCTAAACCATCAATGAGTCCCTCACCCCTCACCTCTCACTCCACCCACCCCGTAGAAGGTGATTTTATTTTTTTGGGAAATTTACAATAAATTCATCCTTCCAGAACATTGGACAGCTACATGTATTTGCTTCTTCCAAACATGTGCAGGGCTGGGATGGCCTCAAAGCTGTCCAGCATGAGTTTGAATCTCGGCCCAGCTATAAACTGTCATCCTGATGTTTCACATGCAGGCAAGGCATCAATGTGTGTGCTGTCCCTCAGCTGACAGTTGAACTAGATGTCCCGTGTGGCAGCATTAATAGTTTGTGGATGCTGATGATTCCACGGTGGCCATCACAAAGAGTAGGCGAGATATCCCCGGCACTTTGAACAAATTATAAATTTCTGCCCTGGATTTGGCGACCCGACCCTGGCTGTAGAAACCGCTTCGGCAGCATAGACACTTTTAAAAATTAACTGTGATGAATTGGGATCATTTACTTTGCGCACAGCATCTTCTCTGTATTCAGCATGTAATTTATATTCTTGGGCATTCGTTGCATATTTATTATATTTGTAGTATTTGCTTCCTGTCTAGTCTGGGTTGTATTTTTTAATGCCCAACATGACTATAAACTGTCACTTTGTGTTTTTGCAGGTGCGGTGTTTAATAAATGAGTGTGCCATTTTTTTCTAGTTGGATGTTAAGATTTCAGCCTCTCTTGCCGGCATTAGTTGCTGCTAGATGTTAACGATTCCAAGGTGTCTTTTGACAGAGTAAGCAAGTTATCGCCAGCACTCTGGCCAAAAACCTGCATTAGTGACAAGTGCACACCTCGTCAATGATGTAACAAGCAGCCTTACTTCGTAATTGAAGCCCAGTCCAATATGCATTCAATAAATAAATAGGAGATTTGTTATCGTAAAATCTCATGGAATGTTCTTGCACTGCAATGCAATGCAAGATTTAACAAAGGGAAAATGTTTGTCTTTGCGATTGTAACCATTGATCATTTTGTTCTGGCTTTAGAATAAAACTTCTGCTTGTTTAGCAAATGTTGATAGCTTAAGATTAAAGTCCTGAACTGACTTGGCAATTTGATGTCCATTGTGAATCTAATTAACCAGCCAGCCTAAGTTACAATTTAATTTGTGTTATCCCTTCACTCTCGAGTGAGATCTGTCTCCTGTCTTTTAGAGATTTTATCTGGTCGGCTCCAACAATGCAGGAACCAAGTTTCGAATTTTGAAGATTGACCGGACTGAACCCCTAGATCCTGTAATCACCGATGATCAGGTGCTGAGATTTATTTATTTGCATGTCTCATTTTTTTATTTTTTTTTCACAATGTTGCTCTGTGATCTTGGTGTTTAACAAAGACTATATATATATATATATATATATATATATATATATATATATATATATATATATATATATATATATATATATATATATTGTTGCGGATATGAGGATTGAGTTTTTTTTTATTGTGTTGCATTGTAGTAAATTGTTGTAAAATATCGCCTTCCTGCCTCCAGTCTGTTGTATAAAGGTCAAAGGGCGTTCCGGTAGTTAATTCCATAAAGCATATATTGAAGGACACTATAATATCCCTGTTCAGTAGTTTATTTCCTTATTCTGTGTATTAGGTTAAGGCTTTGTCTTCCATTAAAATGACACTCCATTGCACCAAGTGAAATAAGATAGATTCCCTTCATTCTTCATTCCCATTCCCAAAAACCTCCATTTCCCCTTTCGTCATGGCCAAGCCTCAATTTGCCAATTACATCCCCTCCAAAACCACCATTGAACATGTGCTCGGGTCGGGGAAGAAAGGCGTGCCCGCCCGTCGTCATTAAGGGCGGAGCCAGAGGGTCGCGTGACCAACCATGGCCGAGGTGAGCACACCGATGGGCGTGTCCAAAAGGCCGGCGGCTTAATCGCCGGAGGCGCTATAAAGGCGCGCGCGCAAGAAGTGCGGGGGTTGTTGGTTGCGTTGTGGTGGAGGGTCAGTGGTTGCGTTGGTTGCGTTGGGTTGTCGATGGTGAGGAGTGGTCGGACCAAGAAAGAGAAAGAGTTGTTGGACCAAGAGAACATAGAGAACATCCAAGGAGATCATCATCCAGAGAAGCACAAAGCCTGTTGTAGTCCTGGCAAAGCACGCGACGTCCACAGCAGCAGCAGCAGCGGCGGCCACAGCAGCAACAACACTCAACAGCCGCTTGGGGCCTGGACGGCGGTTTTGAGCAGGGCCGCGAAGGAACGGCGGCTGCTAAATGCGCCGATCGTGCTGCAGGACCCCTTGGACCGGCCTCCCCCCCCCCCCCCCCCTCCAAGCCATCCACCTCCGCCATTCCTATCATCATTCCCCGTGTGAGTCGTCTTCGTTTGTTCTGTCCTGGGTATTAATTAAGTCTGTTTAGATAAGCTAGCGATTTTCACTGTGTCTCAAAAATCTTCTGTATATTATTTTATTATCTTTCCTTCTCCTTGGTTTCTTTGAGCCTGTAAATAGTAAATAAATTATAGTAGTATTTTCAACCTTTTCTTTTCGTCTTCTTCTTCTTCTTCTTCACATCCGTGTCGCTTTTGTCTTTTCCATATTGAATATCTGTGGCGCGATCCGGCCAACGTTCGGGGATCGGGTTAATCGGGGTAACTGTTAAGCCGCAGTGCCATCCGCTCGACAAACCAACATCCTTAACTGCGGGCCGTAACAATTGGTGTCGGGAGCGGGAACGGACCCGAAGTGCGCTTAACGCACTCAAAATTACGAGCTACTGAAATTTGGTTTGTTTTACAAAACCCGAATTTTGAAATCGCGCCATGGCTGGTCAAGGCGACGGGATGTCGGTGGGAGAGATAGACGGGGTAGAATCGACCCAGGACCTCGGGGAAATGTATGTGGAGGAAAGGGAGGAGGAGAAAAATGGCAATGTGGTTGAGGAGGTTTCAGGCGCACAAAATGGAGCCATCGCGCACGTGGTTGTAGCGGCACCAAATTTTGCCGTGACCGTAGCAGCACCAAATTGCGCTGCGCACGTGGTCGCGGCAGCCGAGCCAGAGATGCCAGAGTACATGCAAGTCTTTATGATTCAAATGATGGCAAAAATGGATGCCCAAAGTGATAAGTCCACCCGAGAGCAAAAGAAAATGGGTGAGAAAATGAGGGACGACGCGAGGGCTGATAGTGAGCAATTAAGAGAGGGGTTAGACAAGAAATTTGAAGGGTTAGAAAAGAAATTTGAGGGGTTAGACAATAATTTTAAGGGGTTAGACAATAATTTTAAGGGGTTAGACAAGAAATTTGAGGGGTTAGACAATAATTTTAAGGGGTTAGACAAGAAATTTGAGGGGTTAGACAAGAAATTTGAGGAGTTAGACAATCAGATAGAGGGGGTGAAAGATGGGTTAGAGGGGTTAGAAAACAAGATGGAAAACAAATTGCGGGAAATAGGGGAGGAATCCGCCCGAGAAATTAAACAAATGGGAGAGCAGATAGAGGAGGTGAAAATCGGGGTAGAAACCAAATTGGATGCTCAGAGGGATGAATTGGGACAGATGAGGGTGGCATCTACAAAAGAGAGGGAGGAGATGAAGGAGGAGATACGACGAGGTGTAAGTGAGGAGGTCTCGGGGGTACGCGAGGAGGTAAAGCGAGGTGAAAAGCGTATGGAGAAAGAGGTGAGGAATAATACGGCGAGGTTACAAGGGGGAATAGAGGGTCTGACGAGGGGAGTAGAACAGCTGACAGTGGGACAAAAGGAACTCGTAGACCAAGTGGAAAAGAACACTGCAATAATCGGGGGGTTAAAAGCGACACAAAAAGACATAAAAAATGAATTAATAGCGACACTGAAGGAATGTCAGATGGTACATGAGGGGTTGACGAAGAAGTTGGAAGAGGTGACAGAAGTAATGGAGACGAAGGACCGAGAGGTGAGGACGCACATAGAAACGGTTAAAGTGGCGTTAGAGGAAGAGATAGAGGGGGCGCACCGGGAGATGAAGGAGGTAAAGGAAAAATTAGAGGAGGTGGAAGAAGGGGTGAGTGAAATTAAGAAGAGACGAAGGGAAACTAAAAAGGAGATAAAGGAGGAGGTAATGGAATTGGTACAAGGTCTGTGCTCGAATCGTGATGATGTGCTCACTAACCAAATAAAGAGTTTGCAGGTGGCAGAGGAGGTGCGGAGACGAGGTGCCAAGGTGAATGGCGATATATTCGGAAATGCATATGATGTGAGGGGAGCTTCAGTCGGCTTGGGGGGTGATTTGGATCCGGGTGTTCGTGAGGGACCAATGGTGAGATGTATGACTGGTCCGGAGTGTATGGAAAGAGGAGGTGTGCAAGGAGGTCTGGCTATGGGGAGTGAGGGGGGTGCTGGTGAGCAAGGGTGTGCGGGTATGGAGTGGGTAGCGGGTTGCGGAAGGGCGGCCCAGGCATCGACACCACCAAGGGTAGTGTTTGGAGGGACGGGGCATGCGCGGGAGCCCCCCGGGACCGGGTGTTCGTGAGGGACCAATGGTGAGATGTATGACTGGTCCGGAGTGTATGGAAAGAGGAGGTGTGCAAGGAGGTCTGGCTATGGGGAGTGAGGGGGGTGCTGGTGAGCAAGGGTGTGCGGGTATGGAGTGGGTAGCGGGTTGCGGAAGGGTGGCCCAGGCATCGACACCACCAAGGGTAGTGTTTGGAGGGACGGGGGATGCGCGGGAGCCCCCCGGGACCGGGTGTTCATGAGGGACCAATGGTGAGATGTATGACTGGTCCGGAGTGTATGGAAAGAGGAGGTGTGGTTCGGAGGCTGGTGGATCGGCGTCTAGCGGGACCTGGACCATGGCAGGCGGCTCCAGTGGTGGTACCCGGTAGTCCCCGACAGAGTACCCCAATTCAGACATACAGGGGGGGAAATTTGGAATACCGGAGGCAAGCACCTTACCAGGTGAGGTGCTATAATTGTGCTCGGATGGGTCACCGTGCGTGGGAGTGTCGAGCTCCGCGCCGGGACGTTCCCCGTCAGACGATGCCCTCAACTCCGCCCCGTATCGATCGGCCTAGCCGACCACAGACACCCCCCCCCCCCCGCCAGGGCCCGGGAAACTAGAACGTGCCGGGCATGCAGGGCGGTGTTCGGCAGTAGGGGATGGAGAGAAGCCCTCGTTGACGCGACAGGTCATTCATTGTGTCCAAATTGGAACAGGTAGCTTAACAATTCGGTGCAAAATTGCCGGCGTGGAGGTAGACGCCGTTGTGGACACGGGAGCCAGCGCCACGATCATCAGCCCCGTGATCCTTAATTTGAGTGCAGACGGCTGGGGTAAAATCCAGCGTCTGGAAAATCATAGTTTGCAGTTGGCTACCGGGGTAACGGCCCCGATCATAGGGCGTGGTTTTGTAACCCTTAAGTTGGGGTCGGTAAAAAGAGAGATAGAGGTTTGGGTGGCGGAGGTGTGCGACCAATGCTAAATAGGGTTGGATTTGTTGACTGCCAGCGGTTGTAAAATCGACTCGAGCCGGGGGATCCTGCAATGGGGGGTGGAGAGCTACCATTGGAGGGGGTGAGCACGGCCGAGAGGGTGAACCTGGAGGCTCCTGAGGCCGTGACCATCCCTCCGGGGGCCGAGGCCATAGTGCCGGCCCGATGGTCAGCTCGCCCGACATGGCAGGAATCCTGCGGCCTGGTCGAACCGGTGGCAGCGCGATCCATACCTGGTTTAATCGTGGGCCGCACCCTCGTATAAACGGACGGGCCGGTGGTGGCCGTCCGAGTAATTAACCTTAGTACAGAACCACGCACTATAGTAAGGGGCACGAAGATAGCTGGCTGCACCCCAGTTAGAGAAGTCGCGTCAGTGAGGGGCGAGAACGTCCAGCCGAGCCGGCCCCAGGGGGAGCCTTCAATAAATACTAGGAATTGGCCCGATCCCATTTGCGAGATGGTAAATCGTAGTAGTGTAGAGTTGGGAGGTACCCAGAGGGAGGCCTTACACAAACTGGTTGGGTCCCATTTGGACCTCTTCTCCTTGTCCACCGAGGATATTGGACGTACGGGCCTGGTGAAACATCAGATCCACACCGGTGAGGCCCGGCCTATTCGTCAGGCCGCCCGACGGCTCCCTTGGAGCAAGAGGGCGGAAGCTGACGAGCAGGTTGAAAAAATGCTCGACGCAGGCGTGATCGAGCCCTCGGGAAGTCCTTGGATGTCACCTGTTGTGCTGGTCAAAAAGAAAGATGGGACCACGCGGTTCTGCGTGGACTATCGCCAGCTAAACAACGTGACACTCAAGGACTCATATCCCCTGCCAAGGATTGATGACACCCTCGATGCCGTTGCGGGCTCAAATTGGTTCACAACTTTGGACCTCAAGAGTGGGTATTGGCAGGTGGAGATGGATCGGACAGGGAAGGAGAAAACGGCATTTTCCACAGGTAAGGGGCTGTATCAGTTCACTGTGATGCCGTTTGGTTTGTGTAACGCCGCCGCCACCTTTGAGCGATTAATGGAACATGTACTAGGCGGCATGCCATGGCAATCATGCCTGGTATACCTGGATGACGTCCTAGTACATGCTGTTACGGATCCCGGATTTAGGTGAATTACTATTCATGTCATTGCTTATTAATGTTTATTCTATTAAAGGTTGTTGTGGTTAAAGGGTTAGATAGGCTCCGGATAACAGGAGACCGGAAACGGGATAGTGAACCGGAAGAAAAAAAAGACACAAGGTCCGGGAGAAGCGGCCATCTTCATCTCATCGCCCAGCTTCGACGCGAGCGGTGTCGATATCGAGCAGCGTGGGGAACGCTGCGTTTGAAAGCCCGTCTGGCGAGAGGAGTTACCGGTGCGGTGTAATTACCGGTTACACGTCAAGTTGCCGTGGGTTCGTGCACGGAACCAAGCGTCCGGCACAGTTCGCCTCGACGTCTACAAGGACGCGTACGGGTCGCACCTTGGGCCTCGCGCGCTTTGCGAGCCGCGCTTTGCTTTGCCCGCTTTGCTTTACAAGGAGGTGTGCGCTGCAGCAGCTGTTCCCGGTACGTGACGGGCACGTTTGGAGCACGTCCGCCAGGGGTCCGTTCAACCGCCCGTGTGCGGACAAGTCGACCTTCACCCTGGTCTGGAGGGGCCCAGAGACATTGTGAGGGACAGTGACTATTGAGGGGTCGTGAGTGGGGAAAGGGGGGAAATATTTGAGATGGCCATCTGAGTAATATTGTTGATTGATTGTTGAGTGTGGTTGATTGATTGGGAATATATAATCCATTAATCCGGATCCTTGGTGTGGGGGTTTCTTATTGACTTGAATTGTTGTGTCTTTCATATTGATTGCGTTACGAAAGCGTCTAAATCAGAGATCTTTCTGGCGGGGTCCTCCCACGGTCCGGGGGTCACCAAGACCAGGTAGTTACCGGGAGGACCACGTAACAATGCCAAGACCTTCCCCCAGGCGTTAGCTAATTTGGACCAGGTGTTAGGGTGCCTCAGACAGGCAAGGTTAAAGCTGAACCCGAGTAAGTGCACTTTGTTTGCAAGAGAGGTGGCCTATCTAGGTCACGTGATCGGCTGCGAGGGGGTAAAAACGGACCCAGACAAAATTGGAGCGGTAGAGGAGTGGCCCGCACCACGTACCATCAAGGAGGTGCGGGGATTTTTGGGACTCTGCTCCTACTACCGGCGCTTTGTGGCGAAATTTGCGGAGTTGGCCCGTCCCCTCCACCGGCTTACGGAGAAGGGGACGCGATTTAATTGGACAAGGGAGTGCCACGAGGCCTTCCTAAAATTGAAGGGGTGTTTAACATCCGCACCCCTTCTAGCTTACCCCACTAGTAACGGGACATTTACCCTGGACACGGATGCGAGCCAGGAAGGATTGGGCACAGTTTTGTCTCAGACACAGGAGGGCGTGGAGAGAGTGATTGGTCACTATAGTCGGGCCTTAAGTAGGCCCGAGCGAAATTATTGTGTCACTCGCAAAGAGTTATTGGCTATGCTGGCTGCCATGAACCATTTCCACCCGTACCTGTATGGGTGGAAATTTTCGGTTCGAACTGACCATTCCTCCTTGCAATGGCTCCTTCGGTTCAAGGAACCGGAGGGCCAAATTGCAAGGTGGTTGGAAAAGTTGCAGCAGTACGATTTCAATGTGACCCATAGGGCCGGGAAGGCCCATGGTAATGCGGACGCACTCTCTCGGCGTCCTTGTCTGGGGGAAAACTGCAAATTTTGTGCGAGACACGAGGAGAGGGAGCAATTGGGCGATTCTGCCCCGATTCTCGTCGTCTGGGCAACCCGGGTGCGAGGGCCAATTTTGCCACTAACCGCGGATGAAGAATTTGGAGAGTTGGCTTGGAGCATGGCCCAGCAGGAGGATCCTGTTTTGGGGCCGGTGTTCCAATGGGTCAAATTGGGGTAAAGACCAAAGGGGGAAGAGGTCACCCGCCTCGGGGCACAAACAAAGGCGTATTGGGCTCAGTGGCAGACCCTGGAGTTGAAAGGCAACATCTTATATCGCAAGTGGGTGGAGGTTCCCTCTGAAAGAACTTCCTGGCTGGTGATAGTCCCTGACAAATTTAAGAACGTCATATTGCAACAGGTGCATGGTACCCGCTCCGGCGGCCACTTGGGCAGGACAAAGACAATATCTCGGGTCCGCCGGAGGTTCTATTGGGTGAATATGGGGCGCGACATACAGGACTGGTGTCGGAGATGCGACGCCTGTTCTGCCAAAAAGGGACCAGCACGGAGGATGAGGGCCCCCCTTCAATTACATCAGGTGGGGGCCCCCCTTGAGCGGGTGGCTATGGATATTCTAGGACCGCTGCCCCGCACCCGCCAAGGTAATAAGTATATCCTCGTTGGAATGGACTATTTCACCAAGTGGCCGGAGGCCTACGCCCTCCCCAACCAAGAAGCCGGGGTTGTGGCGCAGGCCTTCGTAGAAGGATTTGTATGTCGGCACGGGATTCCACAGGAGCTGCACACCGATCAGGGTCGAAATTTTGAAAGTCAATTGCTAAAAGATGTGTGCAGACTCCTGTCAATTCGGAAAACCAGGACCACGCCCTTGCGGCCACAATCTGACGGGATGGTGGAAAGGTTCAATCGAACATTGATCCAACAACTGGCATTGTTCACCACCACCCGTCAGGATGACTGGGATGAACATCTCCCGTACTTGTTGATGGCCTACCGAACTAGCCAGCACGGGGCCACCGCATACAGTCCAGCGTTGCTTATGTATGGGCGGGAGTTACGGGCTCCCGCCGACTTGCTATGCGGTCCCGTGCCAGACACCACGGATACACCGCCGAGGGAGGGTTACGCACATCACTTGGAGGAAGGCATGGAGCGGGTCCATGCCTTCGCCCGCCGCCAGCTCCATCTGGCGGGGGCCAAGATGAAGCACAGGTACGACGACTGGAGCCAGGGGAGTCAATACGCTCCGGGGATGAAGATTTGGTTCTTTAATCCCCGGAGGCGGAAGGGCAGGTGCCCAAAACTCACCTCCCCCTGGCAAGGCCCGGGAGTCGTCCTGTCGCAAGTCTGTGACGTGGTCGTTAAGATCAAAATGGGGCCACGGACCCCCCCTCGGATCGTCCATGCCGACCGGATAAGACCTTATGCCGGCGAGCGGGCGCCCTCATGGATCGCCTCGCTCGAGATGCCGAGGCAGGACCCAGTACCTCTTGCGACGGGGGCTCGTAGCGTCAGAGGACTGCGGGGATGGTAGTGGGAGATGCCCGATGTGGTGGGATGGCAACTCTGTCATCCCTCACAGCGGGGGCAAAGGAGCACTAGATTTATGGGGTTTATGGCAGTGAAAACTAGCCCGGGAGGGGTTGGATAATGTGTAGGGCCCTAGAGATTGACAATAGGTAACGTTAAGATTAGGTAGTGACTGATACCTGTAGTGGGGACGCAGGTAGATTACTGTGGATGATATTGACGTGGTATGTGCTTAGTTTAAAGGGAAGACGGGGAGCACTAAGTTAGCAGGGCACCAAGTGATTAGACGATGCCGTGTGTGTGAGGAACAGGTGTGATTGCACAGGTGTGCAACTGAACAGGTGTATGGAGCAGTGTTTGAGTGAGTGATGGTGATGAGTATTGTGCTGACCAAATGGTCCAGGAAGGAAGGAGGGTGCAGGTGGCACCAGGTAAGATTGCACAGGTGTGCAACTACAGGTGAATGGAGAATGGTTGTATGGAATAAATGGTATGGAATATATGGAGTATTGGAATGGATGGTCGTGGAGTGAGTATGGTGGAAACTATGGAGTGGAGTGGATGGTGCGAAGGTGTGAATGGGGGAAGGATGGACCCCCATCACGAATACCCGGGGCGGGTAGTGTAAGTGTTAGGTAGAGGGTATAGGTTAATTGTGGTTGGATATTGGCATCTGTGGTGCGGGTGAAAGAATGGTATTTGGATGGGTGCATTAGTGTTGTGGAAATGGCTGGGCGTGTAGCCTGTTAGTGTGTGTAGTTGGTTTGGGCACTCCACCACTGTGAGGATGTTGGCCAGGTGAGGCCGCAGGTGGGCTCTGGGAGCCAGTAGAGTTGTTGTGGATGGGGCCCGAGGATCCGGAGGACGGACCCGGGTAGCCCAGTGCCAGAGGGCACCGAGGGGTGACAGAGCCAGGAGGGGCCTTCCCCAATTAGATAGGTTAGGGTGAGGAGCTAGGTAAGCTCGGGTGGCAACTGCAGTGGTGGAGGTGTGCAGGTGGGTAGACCTGCTGGGAGAGCTACACGCCCCAGTCCTGAAATTGTGCAAGGGCACAGGGAGTTGCATCGGGGGAGTGAGACCCCAAATTGAGAAGCACCACAGTTTGGCCAATGGGAATTGGTTTTTAAAACCACATAGAGTAAGAGTGCCAATGGTTTGGCAGGGAAAGACCCCGGGTAGTGTAAAGTGTATTAAAGTCATTTAGAAAGTAGTTAGGATGAAGATCTCCTCGCACCATCTGCATCCACTCACCTGAGATGACGTACCTCCGCACCATGCCAGGTTGTTTTTATTATTTTTGATGCAAATGTTTGGATTGTGAGACGCATCATGACGTGGGTGTGACATTGTGCTTGATGTTCCATCTCTTCCTCCTTATGAGGATTGATGACGAATTGGGTGATGGCAAATTTTGGAAAGAGGGATTGCGGAGACGAATTTGGTATAGGGGAAATAAGGGGAAGACGTGACAGTAGTGACGAATTTGTAAATGTGTAGATTGTTGTACATATGGGGTAAGGGCAAGGGTAGTGTAGGTGACAGGGGGGGTGACGTACGGTAGGGACGAGCTTTCTCACTTCGCGCTCTGTACGCACTTCGCCTTGCATTGCCTTATTGATGTGTACCCTTGTGACCTTACCCCTCGCTCATCTGTCTCTCCCCCCCTTTGTCTCCCACATGAGGACCTGTGCGCCACTGGGCGCCGAGGGGAACGTGCGTGAGTCCGCCATTGTGCGCCCGGAACTCCCAGAACCAGCTGTCTGCATCGATGCACCACATTATGGACCACATGTCTGTGGCCGAGCACCACTTATGGACCCCATGGGTTGGGGCATGGCCCCTCTGCTGGAACCGGCCATGAAGGCCCGATATCTTGCTGGCGGACCTTGATCACAGGGCACCGATGCCCCACAGGTGAACCACACTAGTCGGCCCTGTGGGCCATAAATAAAATAAATAGACATGGACACATTAGGTGCATTCTTTTATTGCAAATAGGCCACCAGCAAGGGAAGATGACAACACCAGGAAAATAATAATAGCCAGCAGAGGGAGCCGAAGAGCAAGAGACCACCTGCAGGGTTAGGGGTTGTTGTTTTTATTTTTATTCAGTGAACAATGATGACTGTGCACCGATTGGTGCTTGAGGGTGTGTTG
The DNA here is from genome assembly GCF_964187855.1 of Myxine glutinosa. Lineage (NCBI taxonomy): Eukaryota > Metazoa > Chordata > Myxini > Myxiniformes > Myxinidae > Myxine > Myxine glutinosa. The sequence goes on from NC_136267.1 coordinate 102,336,952, forward strand.
GTGCGTTTATGGGTGCTTTCATGGTGCATTGATGCAGAGCAGACTGTCTCCCCCCCAGAAAGAACAATCACAGGTCCTGGGTTGCGTTTTGTAAATAAAAGTAGCGTCATTGTAAATAATGCTCCCCACCGTCACTGTATAGTTTGAAGACCATTCCGCAATTCGGTTAGCTGTGGGCGTGAGTCTGTTAGGTAGGGTGCAATGGAGCAGCGGGACATATTTATTTATGTTTTAAAACTGTCGCACTCAGGGTCAGGTTAAATGTAGAGGGAACTACACCTACGTGTCACACTAAATTAAAGTTATAGGCCCGGGACGTGCCTAAGAGGAGGAGGGTGCAGTGTTGCGGATATGAGGATTGAGTTTTTTTTATTGTGTTGTATTGTAGTAAATTGTTGTAAAATATCGCCTTCCTGCCTCCATTCTGTTGTATAAAGGTCAAAGGGCGTTCCGGTAGTTAATTCCATAAAGCAGACATTGAAGGACACTATAATATCCCTGTTCAGTAGTTTATTTCCTTATTCTGTGTATTAGGTTAAGGCTTTGTCTTCCATTAAAATGACACTCCATTGCACCAAGTGAAATAAGATAGATTCCCTTCATTCTTCATTCCCATTCCCAAAAACCTCCATTTCCCCTTTTGTCATGGCCAAGCCTCAATTTGCCAATTACATCCCCTCCAAAACCACCATTGAACATGTGCTCGGGTCGGGGAAGAAAGGCGTGCCCGCCCGTCGTCATCAAGGGCGGAGCCAGAGGGTCGCGCGACCAACCATGGCCGAGGTGAGCTCACCGATGGGCGTGTCCAAAAGGCCGGCGGCTTAATCGCCGGAGGCGCTATAAAGGCGCGTGCGCAAGAAGTGCGGGGGTTGTTGGTTGCGTTGTGGTGGAGGGTCAGTGGTTGCGTTGGTTGCGTTGGGTTGTCGATGGTGAGGAGTGGTCGGACCAAGAAAGAGAAAGAGTTGTTGGACCAAGAGAACATAGAGAACATCCAAGGAGATCATCATCCAGGGAAGCACAAAGCCTGTTGTAGTCCTGGCAAAGCACGCGACGTCCACAGCAGCAGCAGCAGCGGCGGCCACATCAGCAACAACACTCAACAGCCGCTTGGGACCTGGACGGCGGTTTTGAGCAGGGCCGCGAAGGAACGGCGGCTGCTAAACGCGCCGATCGTGCTGCAGGACCCCTTGGACCGGCCTCCCCCCCCCCCCCCCCCCCTCCAAGCCATCCACCTCCGCCATTCCTATCATCATTCCCCGTGTGAGTCGTCTTCGTTTGTTCTGTCCTGGGTATTAATTAAGTCTGTTTAGATAAGCTAGCGATTTTCACTGTGTTTCAAAAATCTTCTGTATATTATTTTATTATCTTTCCTTCTCCTTGGTTTCTTTGAGCCTGTAAATAGTAAATAAATTATAGTAGTATTTTCAACCTTTTCTTTTCGTCTTCTTCTTCTTCTTCACATCCGTGTCGCTTTTGTCTTTTCCATATTGAATATCTGTGGCGCGATCCGGCCAACGTTCGGGGATCGGGTTAATCGGGGTAATTGTTAGGCCGCGGTGCCATCCGCTCGGCAAACCAACATCCTTAACCGCGGGCCGTAACAATATATATATATATATATATATATATATATATATATATATATATATATATATATATATATATATATATATATATATATATATATATATATATATATCTATATTATAATAGCCGTAGATGCTTCTGTCTGTCTGTCTGTCTATCTGTTGGGTGTCTGTCCGGGGTGTGGCTTACTCGGTTTGCAGAGTAGCTCCACCCATAGCTCCACCCATTCTGGGAGTGGCTATAAACAAATATCCACCATTTTATTAACTCGCATAGCTTTGAGTCCTGTTTTGTAGGCCCGTGGTGTCTTGCTCTCCCCCAGTTTTATTTCAAATCAAATTCGATAAATCATTTCATTTTTCACAGTCGCTAACATAGTTTTAGACTCGGTTGAAAAAAAACGGGAAGAAAATCCGATGAAAGTTGCCGTTTATAGAACGAAATGAATTCTCAAAGGCCTGTAACTTCAAGGCCATTGAGTCTCTCTCACGCCTTTATCTCCAATCTAACTCACCATGTGATTTCATTTTTATCGATGGTTTTACTTTTAGACTCGGTGTCAGCAATAATTGAGAACAATCCACACACGCGGGAAAATGCAGAGATATATTTTTTAAAATCGCGTCATGGTGTATCATACACCGCCCAACATGACACCGACGGCAACGTGTCGATATATATTAAAAATTCGCTTTTGCTTTTCCGTTAAGATATATTACTTTTTCGTTTGATGACAGTCGTCACAAAAACGTCAACAATGATGCCGACATATATTTCTTCGTTTTTATTTCATTCAACATATTAGCCGGAAGTAAAATATGTTTCAGGAAATTACCGAGAGATATTTCTTCGTTTTTTTTATTAGTTATGTGCGCATACACTTTAAATAGGTTTATTTGAAATCTTTAATTTTCCACAAACATTCCACACACGCGGGAAAATGCAGAGATATATTTTTTAAAATCGCGTCATGGTGTATCATACACCGCCCAACATGACACCGACGGCAATGTGTCGATATCTATTTTAAATTCGATATATCATTTCATTTTTCACAGTCGCTAACATAGTTTTAGACTCGGTTGAAAAAAAACGAGAAGAAAATCCGATGAAAGTTGCCGTTTATAGAACGAAATGAATTCTCAAATGCCTGTAACGTCAAGGCCATTGAGTCTCTCTCACGCCTTTATCTCCAATCTAACTCACCATATGATTTCATTTTTATCGATGGTTTTAGAGTCGGTGTCAGCAATAATTGAGAACATTCCACACACGCGGGAAAATGCAGATATATTTTTTAAAATCGCGTCATGGTGTATCATACACCGCCTAACATGACACCGACGGCAACGTGTCGATACATATTAAAAATTCGATATATCATTTCATTTTTCACAGTCGCTAACATAGTTTTCGACTCGGTTGAAAAAAAACGGGAAGGAAATCCAATGAAAGTTGCCGTTTATAGAACGAAATGAATTCTCAAACGCCTGTAACTTCAACTTCAAGGCCATTGAGTCTCTCTCACGCCTTTATCTCCAATCTAACTCACCATATGATTTCATTTTTATCGATGGTTTTGGACTCGGTGTCAGCAATAATTGAGAACATTCCACACACGCGGGAAAATGCAGAGATATATTTTTAAAAATCGCGTCATGGTGTATCATACACCGCCCAACATGACACCGACGGCAACGTGTCGATATATATTAAAAATTCGCTTTTGCTTTTCCGTTAAGATATATTACTTTTTCGTTTGATGACAGTCGTCACAAAAACGTCAACAATGATGCCGACATATATTTCTTCGTTTTTATTTAATTCAACATTATTAGCCGGAAGTAAAATATGTTTCAGGAAATTACCGAGAGATATTTCTTCGTTTTTTTAAATTAGTTATGTGCGAATACACTTTAAATAGGTTTATTTGAAATCTTTAATTTTCCACAATATAATTTACTTGCCATTTATCATTTGATGATTACGAGACAAATTCCTCTTGAGGATCGTGACAATTCATGCGCTGCGTGGAAACTTCTATTTCCAAAATGAATGAGACGATCGATGAAGAACGCAGACTTGAACAGGATGCAGCAAGAAAACGAATGAGACGGGCGAACGAGTCCATCGACGAACGTCAATGCAAACTTGCGGGGTCACCCGTGGGAATCCCACGGGCATGGATGTGTGTGACATTTCGACATATTGAGTTAGATGCTGCACATTCATTTTTACAAAATGGTTACTGGCAAGTCATCAGATCCAGAAATGGTGTAAAAACCACCGTTTAGAGGCCATTTTTCCCCGCAAAGCGGGGGTTGGCCTTTTCGGGGACCGTGGTAGTTGTTGTTTTTTTGTCCCCTTTTTGAAGCAATGTTTTACGGCCGGATGCCCTTCCTGACGCCAACCCTTTTTGCCGCCTTCAACGACAAACAGGGAATTACCAGTGAACTGGTACTCAATTAGCCGACCTCGGAAGGATGACAGGCTGAGTCAACCCCCCTGGCATTAATTCGGCGATCGACCGAGATTCGAACCCAGGATCCTAAGCCGGCACCCTAGCCGCTAGCCCAACACCAGAAATGGTGTCATGAACACAATTTATTTACGCACAAGCACAAAAGCAAGACGGGCCGATTTCCGATTCCGACGGGCCGACGGGCGAGACGGGCCGATTTCCGATTCCGACGGGCCAATTTGGAGCAAGAAAAAGAACGAGACGGGAGAAAAAGGAGAGAAACGAGACGGGGAAAGCCGATTGGAGAGGCGAGTGAGGCGCGATTGGAGAGGAGTGTGAGGCGCGATTGGAGAGGAGTGTGAGGCACGATTGGAGAGGAGTGTGAGGCGTGATTGGAGAGGAGTGTGAGGCACGATTGGAGAGGAGTGATTGGAGGGGAGTGTGAGGCACGATTGGAGAGGAGTGTGAGGCACGATTGGAGAGGAGTGTGAGGCACGATTGGAGAGGAGTGTGAGGCGCGATTGGAGAGGAGTGTGAGGCGCGATTGGAGAGGAGTGTGAGGCGCGATTGGAGAGGCGTGTGAAGGATTGGAGAGGAGAGGAGTGTGAGGGATTGGAGAGGTGAGGGATTGGAAAGGAGAGGGATGTGAGGGTTTGGAGAGGAGAGGAGTGCTAGGTGGAGAGAGGAGAGTGTCAGGTGGAGACAGGAGAGTGTCAGGTGGAGACAGGAGAGTGTCAGGTGGAGAGGAGTGAGGGGTCACATATTATGTGAAATAACTAAATTCACACCATTTCTGGATCTGATGACTTGCCAGTAACCATTTTGTAAAAATGAATGTGCAGCATATAACTCAATATGTCGAAATGTCACACACATCCATGCCCGTGGGATTCCCACGGGTGACCCCGCTAGTATATATATATTTATATATATATATATATATATATATATATATATATGTATATATATATATATATATTGTTGCGGTTTTTAGAACCTTCACATGTAAATTTAGTAGTAAATTCCCTTATAAATAACCCCTGTGTACATTTCCCCTTAATTGGCTGTTAATTGAAATAATTTCACCCTAGTTAGTCCACATTGCAACACGTAGCGAATCATAGGCCCTTTTCGTAGTTATATCATTATTATGTGTTTCAGGTAAGGCTGTGTTTCCAATAGTGACTCTGCGTTGCATCAATCAAATGAGATAGATCCCCTTTCAATTTTCCCCAATCGCCTCTGCCAAGTACCAGTGACATTTGGGCTATTTTCGGCGGCATTCCCCGCCGTTGATATTGGGCTGTTTTCTTCACCACCAAAACTCCATTGCCCACGAGGCCAGGATCGGAGAAGAAGGTGGGCGGAGCCGCCACAGCACGGGCGTGGCCCCACCTCGTCATAAAAGGTGGAGCCAGGGAGCCCTCGTCATCAAAGGTGGAGTCAGCCAGCCTTACCAACCAACCAGAACTCGGTGGGCATGGCTTGAGAGGGCGTGGCTAGAAACATCTAGAGAGTTCGAGAGGGTTTCAAGGGTGTGGTTATAAAACCCTTGGCGCGAGGCCCCCACCAAAAAGACGCGGGAGGAGGTGCAAGAGAACGCCTGAGGAGGCAGAGACGCATGAGGAAGCAGACGGTGAGAAGGCAGGAGAGACGAGCTGTGCGGAGCTGCTGCAGGAAGCTCTGCCGGTGTAAAGCCGAATACGTGGAGCTGCCGGCTCCTCGCTTCCATCCCGGAGCGGACCTGCTTGCTGTAACCTGCCAAACCTTCCAGCCCTGTTGTCCCACCTGAACCTTCTCCTTCCAGCCATTCATTCCTGCCTGCAATTCCCCATTCGTGTACGTTAGTTTGTGCTGTCTGTGTTGTCTGGGGTTCCATAATTAAGCTTGTGTAAGGATTTGCGCTGTCTTCTTCTTCTGTAAATTACTTTCGTTTCTTCCTTTGGTTTCTTTGGTTTTGTACATAATTAATAATAAATACCTGTTCCACCACGTACGTACGCCTTGCCTGCCAAACTCCGGAGGAGCCATCTTGCAGTACGTAATTTTAGATCTTATTTCAAATACAACCATGAGTGCATGCAAAAGCTCACAGTTATCGACCTGGTTTCGCCCTTGTTGAGGCTTTATCAGGGCAACGCAGCGAGTCCTGCATACACTCATGAATCTGAAAACCTTTCGGTTTTATACCAGTCATTATACATTATACATATATATTGTTGCGGATTTGAGAATCCTGTGTTGTAAATATGACCCTCTAGCAAATAGTTATTGTAAATACCTCCATTTGTGTCAAGGTCAAAGGTCGTCCCCCTTAGCTTGTCCATGTACACACACGTAGAGAACCATAGAACCTCTCTATAGTTATTTCTTTATTATGTGTATTAGTTAAGGCTCTGTTTTCCACTAGTTGACATTGCATTGCACCAAATGAAATAAGATAGGTCCCCTTCAAAGATTGCATTTCCCAGCCAAACTCTCCCTCTCTGTGCAAAACCGCTTGACAAGCGTGGGGTGAGCGCCCTCTCAACTGGCCCTGGTTTGGAAGCGGCGTTCGCCGCCATTGTAAATATGTGCTCCATGCTCTGTTTGGACAAGAAGGGCGGGGTCGCCGAGAAGAGACAAGCCCATGGCGCGCCACGGGGGCGGGGCTGTCAGCTCCATACCCAAATAAGGTAACAGGACCGTGGCATTGCCATATAAGGCCACAAAACAGAGCACGGGGGCGGTACCCAAACAGCCGAGGGCATGTCATGCCCCGCTTGATATAGGCGTGCGACAATCGCGAAAAGAGGTACATGCTACTGGGCTGGTACGAGAGGCTGGTACGAGAAGCTGTGCGTGCTGCTGAGCTGGGTTTGAGGCTGGAGCTGGGTTCGAGGTACTGGAGAGGAGAATCCCAGGGTTACCGACAGAGAGAGAGAGAGAGAGAGAGAGAGAGAGAGAGAGAGAGAGAGAGTCGTGGGAGAGAGAGAGTCGCCTGCGGCGCCAATGGACTGGGGCCTTTTGATGATGCATTTCGGTGCCTCTCTGATGGGTGACAGTAAGGGATTTGATGCAATGATGGCTACCCGGGGGATGGACATGGAAAAAGTGAGGCACGAAGCAAGGTACAACCCGGAGGGATTTCAGGAGCAAATGAACGCCACGGCGAAAAGAATACAGGAAGACATTGACCGCAGGTTGGGCGAGCAGGTCCCAAGGGTACGCGACGAGGTAAAGCGGGTTGAGAAGCGCTGGTTGAGCGAGGCGGAGCAAAGCGCGGTTAAAATGACGGGTATAGAGATCGCGACCCGGGGTATGGAAAAGCCGGCGACCGCCGAGGTAGAAAAGGAAATTTTATTAGAGCCAGCGGTCGCCGAGGGAAAAGAAGATAAAGGAAGGGAATTAATTCAAATTGGCAAAGAAACCGAACCAATAGTGGAAATTGGGATTAAGCAGACGCCGGACTTAGAAAAGCACTCGTGGCAGGGAGAGATGGAATATGTGCAAAGTCCGTGCTCACATCATGATGTTGTACTTCCTAACCCCAATAAAGATTTGCAGGTGTTGGAGCGAGGAGGAAGAAGAATCCCCCAGGTGAGTCGGCCTGTATATTGTGCGGGGAGATTTTGTAGAAGGATGTTTGGCGACAAAAGAATTTTCACGCGCTTGCGATCGAGAAAGCATCCGGGTGTTGGTGAAGGGTCCCTTGTGAGTGGGGTGAGTGGAAATGGCGCGCTTGTGGAAAAACGTGTGCATCGGGGAATGAGCGTGTTACAAAGCGCGAGTGTGAAACCGAGTGCGAGCGAGAATGCACGTCGGAGTGTGACACAGAGAGTGAGTTGGTGGTGGCGCGAGTGCGAGAGGGCACATCGGAGCGCGAGTGTGAAACCGAGTGCGAGCGAGAATGCACGTCGGAGTGTACGGAGTGTGACACGGAGAGTGAGTTGGTGGTGGCGCGGGTACGAGAGGGCACATCGGAGCGTGAGTGTGAAACCGAGTGTGAGCGAGAATGCACGTCGGAGTGTACGGAGTGTGACACGGAGAGTGAGTTGGTGGTGGCGCGGGTGCGAGAGGGCACATCGGAGCGCGAGTGTGGAACCGAGTGCGAGCAAGAATGCACGTCGGAGTGTACGGAGTGTGACACGGAGAGTGAGTTGGTGGTGGCGCGAGTGCGAGAGGGCACATCGGAGCGCGAGTGTGAAACCGAGTGCGAGCGAGAATGCACGTCGGAGTGTACGGAGTGTGACACAGAGAGTGAGTTGGTGGTGGCGCAAGTGCGAGAGGGCACATCGGAGCGCGAGTGTGGAACCGAGTGCGAGCGAGAATGCACGTCGGAGTGTACGGAGTGTGACACAGAGAGTGAGTTGGTGGTGGCGCAAGTGCGAGAGGGCACATCGGAGCGCGAGTGTGGAACCGAGTGCGAGCGAGAATGCACGTCGGAGTGTACGGAGTGTGACACGGAGAGTGAGTTGGTGGTGGCGCTTGTGCGGGAGGGTGCACCGAAGCGCGTGGTCGGGTGTGCAGAAGAGTGCACACCCATGGTTGTCACAGAGGAGTGGGCGCGAGGAGATGTGTTGAGGAAGTGTGCGAACGGCGAGTGTGCGCAAGAGGGTGTGTGAGAGGTGTGGTGTGTAACATGGAGTATGGTGGTGGAATTGACGAAGTGCATGGGATGTATGAGCAACAAATGGAACGAGTGGTGTGAGCATGTCCGGGAGGCATCGACGTTGACCGGGGCAGCGTTCAGGGCGACGGATAGCCGACGCGAGCACTCCGTGCGCGGTGCGCTTTGTTTGCAGCGAGGACCGGCCGGGACCGTCAGCGCGTCGCTCTTCGGAGCGTCGTGCGCGATTCGGGCCGGGACCTGCACTGAATGGTCGGTGCCGCGTCAGAGCGGCGATCGGCGCGGTTCCGGGGGAGGGGGGCCAGGTCGGACCTTCGCCCCCTGGCGGGGACGGTGTTCCGACCGGGCGAGCTTCGGTCATCGGGCCGGAGACCGCAAGGCTCCACGCCGAGATAGTGCGTGGAATCTCGGGCCGAGCATGCCGCCTCCCCAGAATCATAAATGCCGGACGGACTCAACCTGCAGGTGACCAAACTACCCGAATTCATTGCTCGGCTTTGCAAAGCCGAGTTTTAATGAGGTAATGATGTACCGAGAGGCTCAGATATAGCGGACTGTGATGATGATGGTGTTTTGGATCCGAAATTTTGGAATAGTGAATAGGATTGGCAATAATGATTGGCAAATTGATGATTGGTAAAATGATTGGCAGTGATTGGCAAATTTTGATATGCAGGAAATTTGATGGCAAAATTAATAGTGGAAGATACCCGAGGTGGAGGGATGTCAAATCCACCATCCCTCACATCCACACGAGGCACATGAGCACTAGTTATGGGGTTTGGCAGTGTAAGCTCACCGAGGGAGGGTTTGGATAATTGTATAGGGATATAGAAAAATGACCATAGGTGACATAAGGAGTAAGTAGCGACATTGTACAGGTAGTCGGGGACGTAGGTAGATTAGCTGGTTGTTAATGACGTGGTATGTGCTTAGTTTAAAGGGAAGACGGGGAGCACCAAGTTAGAAGGGCATCAGGTAGATCAGATGATGCCGTGTGTGTGAGAATCTTGATATTGAGCAAATGAGGAATTGCTTGGCAATGCTCGGGAGAGATGTGTGTATGAGCGTGGGAGAATTTGGGTGTCTGAGGCAATGGTTTGGAGAGTTAGAAGTGTATTGTGAAAAGTGTGAGGTGATTGTGAGTTGTATTGAGCGTGGAAGTGTATGGAGCAGCGTATGAGGAATAATTGTGATTGTGCATTGTATTGAATGAAGAAGCCTGGGAGGAAGGAGGGTGCAGGAAGCACCAGGTGTGATGGCACAGGTGTGCAAATACAGGTATGGAGCATGGTTGTATGGAATAAATGGTCTGGAATATATGGAGTATGGAATGGATGGTGTGGAGTGAGTATGGTGGAAACTGTGGAGTGGAGTGGATGGTACGAAGGTGTGTATGGGAAGGATGGACCCCATCACGAATACCCGGGGAGGGTAGTTTAAGAGTTAGGTAGAGGGTATATGTAAATTGTGGTTGGATATTGGCATCTGTGCTGCGTGTGGAAGAATGGTGTTTGGATGGGTGCATTAGTGATGTGGAAAAGACTGGGCGTGTGGCCTGTTAGAGGGATGGTTGGTTGGACGCTCCGCCACTGGTAGTCTGTTGGCCAGGTGAGGCCGCAGGTAGGCTCTGGGAGCCAGTTAGAGTTCAATGGGGCCCGAGGATCCAAAGGAAGGACCCGGGTAGCCCAGTGCCAGAGAGGGCACCGAGGGGGGTAAGCGCCAGAGAGGGCCTTCCCCAGGTAGGTTAGCGAGGAGCAGGGACGCTCGGGAGGCAACTTCAGTGGCGGAGGTGCACAGGTAAGTAGACCTGTTAGGGGAGCCACACGACTCAGTCCCGAAATTGTGCAAAGGCACAGGGAGTGGAACCGGGGGAGTGAGACCCCAAATTGATGAAGCACCACAGTTTGGTCAATGGGAATTTGGTTCTTAAAACCGCATAGAGTGTAAGATGGCCAATGGATTGGCAGGGAAAGACCCCGGGTTGTGTAAAGTGTATTAAAGTCATTTAGAGGATAGTTAGGATTAAGAATCTCCTCGCACCATCTACATCCACTCACCTGAGGTGACGTAACTCCACACCATGCCATGTTTTGGTTATTTTTGTGCAAATGTTTGGATTGTGAGACGCATCATGACATGGGTGTGACATTGTGTTGTTGTTCCATCTCTTCCTCCTTAAGAGGGATTGATGATGAATTGGATGATGGCAAATTTGGTTAGAAATTGGGATTGTGGATAAATTTGGTATTAGGGGAGATATGGGGAAGACGTGACATTAGTGACGGATTGGTAAGTGTGTAGATTTTGTAAATACGGGGGTAAGGGGGCAAGGGTGGAACAGGTGACGGGTGGGGTGACGTACGATAGGGACGAGCTTTTCTCCGCTCAGTCTCCAGGCGCACCTCACCTTGCATTACCTTCGTTGATGTGTACCCCTGTGACCTTACCCCTCGCTAACCTGTCTTCTCTGTCTTCCTTCTCCCAACCGAGGATCGTGCCCTCTGGGCACTGAGGGGAGCATGTGGGAGGCCGTGTCTGTGTGCCCGAAATTCTCGCAAACAGCTGCCTGCATCCACGCACCACTAATGGACCACAGTCTGTGGCCAAGCACCACTTATGGACCCCATGTGTTGGGGCCTAGCCCCTCTGCTGGGACCGGCCACGATGGCCCAAGAAAGATCTTGCTTGCTGACCTCGGTGAGGTGGCACCCAGCCCACAGGTGAACCACCCATAGTCGGCCCCTGTGGGCCATAAATAAAAAATGGACGCGTTGTGTGCCTTTTTATTTCCACCAAATAGGCCGCAAGCAAAGAACACGACAACATCTGGAAGAACGACGGACCAGCAGAGCAGAACGAGGAAGACCAGCATCAGTGGGTTTTTTTTTGTGTGTTTTATTATTATGGTGTGAAATGAGCACTGGATGGTGCTTTCTGGTGTTTTGGTGCTCTTTATTGGTGCTGGTGCGTCGATGCAGTACATGCTGTCTCCTCCCCTCCCACAGGATTTTCCTTTTTGTTCCCAAAAGAAAAATTGCAGGTCCTGGGTTGCGTTTTGTAAATACAATTAACATCACTTGTAAATAATGCTCCCCACCGTTCATGTGTAGTTTGAGAATCAATTCCGCAATTCGGTTAATTGTGGGCGTGAATCTGTTAGGTAGGGTGCAATGCAACAGCGGGACATACTTATTTGTGTTTTAAAATTGTCGCACTCAGGGTCAGATTAATTGTAGAGGGAATTACACCGACGTGCCGCATTAAGTAAAGTTTTATAGGCCCGGGATGTGCCTGGAGGATGAGGGTGCAGTGTTGCGGATTTGAGAATCCTGTGTTGTAAATATGACCCTCTAGTAAATAGTTCTTGTAAATACCTCCATGTGTGTAAAGGTCAAAGGTCATCCCCCTTAGCTAGTCCATGTACACACACGTATAGAACCTCTCTATAGTTATTTCTTTATTATGTGTATTAGTTAAGGCTCTGTTTTCCACTAGTTAACATTGCATTGCACCAA